>NC_046223.1:103264460-103568087 GCF_009819885.2 Catharus ustulatus | reverse complement strand
CAAACCTGTACCTCCTCAATGCTGCTGAAGGTGGCAACACCTTCTTTAATGAGGCATATGACTGCTGCTTCATTACAATGGCATCCATATAAACATATGCAATATTCATCAATCAGAAAAGATGAAATTCTTCCTATAGAGAACACCAAGTGAGGATTATGCTAGAATAAACTCTTAAAATAAATTAAAAGTGTACCACCCAGCTTCACTTCAAGTTGTAGCAGGAGATCCACCCTCTCCAAAAATTGAACTCCTCTAAACAAAATAATCTTGCCAACACATGAGAGGATCTGCCAAGCAGACCACCCTCATTGCCTAATTTTCTATTTCAAAAGGCTATACCAAATTATATTAGGACCATTAATTAATATTAGGACCATTCCACTCTTTTTGGACCAAAAAAAAAGGTAATAAACAAGCACTGTTTTGTCGTTCAGGGCATCAACCAAGAGACACCACAGCATCTTCCCTTTGGTGAAAAGGTAGTAAAAAGCTGTGTCATGATATTCTTGAGCTCAAAATGCCTGCTACACTCTCTCCATGTATTCTCTTTTAGTAGAAAGGGTCTTTTCACACAGAATCTGGCTTACAATGCCCTTTTTTTTTTTTCTGAGGGAAGGAGTAGGAGGACAATAGAACCCTTAATGTGCAGTGACATCATTTTTGGCTATGGTCCCATTACCCAGCCTAAAGCAAGCCAGACCAAAGACCTCCACGGGGCCCTTCTCTGGGAGCTGCTGCAAGCAATGCTGCTTTTCAGAAGGGACCCACTGGGAAGCACAGAAGGGGTCTAACAGGATCTTGCCCTGTTAGAACTACAGAAACAGGGAGGCTCTTGCAGTCACTGTGCAGACAACAACTCACCCTGTTCAGACAAGAGGCCTCAACCCTCCCATTCCACAAGGCAAGAGCTCAGACAGGATTTGAGCAAAGCAGGATCCAGCAAAGCCAGTTAACCCTGGGGAAACCAATCTGTCCAGATTGTTCAACTGCCACTGACCTGAGAGCAGGCCATGTCCCCAGGCCAGAGTTAAGGGACAGAATTTATTTCACAGCCTAACGGGCAACATAGCAGAGATAACAGGACAACAGCCAACTTTAAGAAGAGCAGAATGAAATGTGCATTCAACCACACACATAGTGGCAATTTTCTTTAAAAGATCTTATTGGGTACCAATCAAGAAAAGGAGAGCCTAGCATGTTGCACAAACCTGGGAAGAGATGGATCCCAGCCTCAAAAACTCATGAACCTACAACCACTTCTGACTGACATGGGGGACAAAGACACAAAAACGGCTGCAAGGATTCCTATTCCCTACTTCTAACATCCCCACATTTCAAAGCCAAGCCTGCTCAGTCACCAAGAAGGGGGCAGACACCTCTAGAGAAAGCTGCATCCTAACTCTAGACACCCTGTCCCTAATGAAGCCAGACACAAAAGATGATGAGCTTGTGCTCAGACATCTAAAAGCTTCTTTGCAGGAGAAGAACCCCACCTCGACTGTCTGCCCACGGCAGACATCCATCATAGGGTGGGAAACTGTTTGAAGTCTCCACAAGCCTCAGGGTAACTCCAGCATTACCTATTGCATGCAAGTGAGTATCAGCTACACATCTCACCAGACTCATCAGATCATGCTTCCACTCAAGCAGGATGGCTCCGGATCGAGTAGCTGCACTGGCTTTCTTAAATACCCCATTCAACAACTCACCAGTTCATCAACTGATTTTCTAGTCCACCCTCTTCCGTTTTCTTCTCACAAAGCATGATTGTCTCCTCATTCAACTATTCCCTTCCCTTGCTCTGTCAGGTGATGGGATCAGACTTCACCTCTAACACAGACATCTGAAAGCCCACCTAAACCACTGCTTCCCCACTCTGCCAAGTCTCCTGACAATCTTTCAAATCCTGACCTTACTGTCCTTCAAATCTCAACAGCACCACCTCAGGGCAGGTTGCCTCTTTCGAAGCCTGGCCTTCCTCCCCACCCTTCTCTCCCTTTACTGTCTCAGAGCAAGGAGGTTTTGGTTCCTGGGCCCTTTTCCAGCTTGAGAACACACTTACAAAGACCAAAGAATACTTAAACCAGCCTCTGCTACGAAGCAGCTGCTTCCAGCAGCTCCTGTCATGTCCCAAAACAACAGAAGAGGGCAGAGAGGAGCTGCCAGAGAGAAGCACATTTGCTCTGAAATCCACGGCCAAGGTCTGGTCCCAGAGTGGGAAGTGTCTGTCATGCATGAAATACTCCTGGTTTCTGCACCCAAGGGCTCAGGAACAGCACACCAACGCAGGCAGTGTGGGACAGCCCCAGCCACGCAGAGCCAGGCGTGTCTGATGTGTCCAGTGACCAGAGCCCTGGCCTTGCTCTCAGCTCTCCCAGCACAACTGGGAAATGTGAAATACTGGTTACTGAGGGCATCTCAAACATCCTTTTTCCCTCCTACAGCTGTGAAATCCACACAATTTTCCTTGCTACAGAAGGAGCACATGACTTGTGCTATATGAAAAGAGCATTTCTTCAGCAGAAAGGTGCTGTTTACTAAAGCCCCTTAGGGCCCCAAGGGCCCTGGCAAAGCACTCTCAAGCAGGTGACACCCTCCTAAACAGACACAGTGGCAGAGGTGCAATATTCCTGTACATCTCCACAACAAGTACCTGGTCCCAGAGCTGCTAAGGGCAACTCCTTGGGATAATATGCTATTTCTGCCTTAAATCTGACACACACCCTGCGTGTCCAAATGAGTAACTACTCATCAGAAAGCCCAGACACAGAGCCTCATTACCTCCCATTTGACAGGGCTACACAGGATCAAATCATTTCCACAGCAAACTGGAAGCAAAAGAAAGAGGGAAATGGGAGAAGCAGCAAGCCCAGAAGAATCACCTGGCTCTGGTCCAGGTAACTCCAGGGCTCAGGAAGCAAATTCCTAATGATCAAGGCTTGCTGGCTGGTTAAACATACTGTCTATGCAGCACTTCTGCTCTTATTAAATATAAAACATTATTTATTACTGTAAAGGAATTTCTGTACCACCAGAAACTCAGCTCCATCTATTCCCTGCTTTCCTCATATACTTTAAGACTGTTGTCAGGGGTTGGGGGGCAGGGAGGGAAAGGAAAAGAGAGAGCAAGAGCATACAAGGTAAATGAACCATGCAATAAAAATTGTTGAAATTGGCTCAGACATCTCCTGATAAGATCACAGAAGTTGAGAAAGAACTGCAGCTCTTTTGCTGAGAAATTCAGTCATTGACAAAACACATCCACTCAGGGCAAAAATGAACTTAAACAGACACTTAAGCACATGGAGTGCTTGTTAAAAACACCAATTCTTTAAATACTGAAGCCAAAAGTATTTTTTCTTAATATGATTCTGATCCTAAGAGTCAAGGCTTGCACATTTGGTATCAATAGCCCCCTCTGAAAGTTCATATAAACCAGGACTCACAGTATATGGATCTCACATACTAAGATTGTGAATCTGGAAGCAAATTTGCCTCTGTAGCTAAAAAACCAGTCTGTCTCACAGCTCCCCACACCACATCCTCCCATGAAATTCAGCACTGAGTGAAATAACACCATGAGGGTCCTTAGATCTTTTCAAAATGCTATTGGCCATTTCATTACAGACTGAAACTATTAATTCAGGGGTCTTTAGAGTTAGCTTGGCAATAGTCACCCGGTAGGAAGGGACAGCCACCAAGTCCTCAGCACCAGCTGTGAGCCCTGCTCCTGGGCTAGTAAGCCATCCCTGCTGCTGCAGAGTGGCTCAGTCAGCAGAGAGGCAGCTGCAGAAAGTGCTTCCAGCTCCTTGAGGACTTGCATTGCTCTGTCTGCATAATCCACCCCTGTGTGCAAATTCTAAACGTTTGCATACCTCGTAGACACCGACTGCTTGGGTTTGTTAAATGTTTGACTGGCTATGGCAGCAGGATAATATTTACTGACTCCTTTTGACAGCTCTTATTTGTTCACAAAGTGCTTCATGTTTTAGAAATCATGTCAGCCTTTCAGCATCCTCCAGCAGATAAGGCCCTCCCTGCCAGCCCTCTCAACCTGACTGAACCCAAATCTGGTGAAAAGGCAATCTTGGCACCCAACACCAGCCTCACAAGTAATGTTCCACATGCTGCAAAGAAGCACTTTCAGCAGCAGCACACACAGCTCCTCACTGCTGTTTGCTAAGCATCCCAAACTTCTCCCACACAGCTGATACCTAACAGCAGGCCCCATACAACATTTTCTCCCCAGCCCTTGTGCAGGACAGAGCAGAGTTTGCGGTGACAGCAAGCTCTGTGCAGTGACACCAGCCCTTGCTCCTCCTGCAGAGCAGGAGCGCACACAGCTCCAGAGAAGGACCTGTGTTCTTTGCTGAGAGTTCCCATGTCCCCCCAAGCCAGGTTCTCCCTAGACATGGCACTCTGCAGCCATCAGTGGTTTTCCCCATGATGCTGGTGACTACTGGTACTGTTTGCTGGTATCAGTGACTAGTACTGCCAAGGAAAGAGCCAGCCTCCAAAAATGGACAAGAAATGGTTCTCGGTTTTTAAAGACAACCCAGGCAGTAATGAAATTCTCAAAAGAAAACTCCTTCACTTTGACTCCAGCAACTAAGCAGTGAGGAATGCCTTTAGAACTAAGTTGGCTCCACACTTTGACCTGCTTTTCTTGAACCCAGAAGATGCACAAGCCTTTTCCAGAAGGCAGAGTGGCTCAAACAGCTGCAGCTAGCTACTAACTGGGGAAGCTTCCTGTCCTGACACACCTACAAAAGCGCCCACAGTTCTAAGGAAAGATCAAACCAGAGTTCACCAGGAGGTTGTTCTAGTTTGAAATAGGTCACTGGGTGTTGGGATCTGCGGTTTAAGCAACGCATACTTTGGGAGCTCAGAGGCCACAGCTGCTCCCTCTTTGGTGGAAGGCAAGGCTATGGCTGGAGCCTCAGCTCCCCAGCAGCTGCCCCCTGCTCCCCTCCCATGGGGATCCTCGGTGCCAAGCCCAGCTCCGCTCATCACACCTCCTGCACCACTTCATCTGCTCGGAAACGCTCCGTGCTTCCTTCTGTCAGTACTTGTCTCTCAGGTAGGCACTTCTGCCAAGAACCCTAGAGCAGTTGCAAAGCTCTCCCAGTTGCACATGCAAACCCTCTTAAGAAATAGCCAGAAGGTTTTGCCTAATGTAAGAGCGTAAACAAACTTGTTACATGCTAATCACCAGGTAGGCCACACACCCTTCCCTTCCCCCAGCCCCTGAATCTGCTAAAAGGACAGGAAATATAATCGTGGTCACATACCTTTGCTTCCTCGTTGATGTCCCAGGTGAAGGATATGGCATTGTACGCAATCTCCTCAATGTTGCTGATGGTGTTGAAGCTCTCCTTGTAGTCAGCTGTTAGAAAGAAGGGTTCATGAGGGAGAGGAAGAGGAGATATCACCTGAGACTTTAATCACATGAAGCACCCAGAAACTGTAATTCTTTAGTAGCCCCTTGGGTGCAAAAAAAGCTGAACAGTACACTTTAGGGATGGATCTTTAAAGAAGCTGGAAATGGTTCTCACACACAAAAAAGCCATCAACAAACAGGAGGAAGGAGCAAAATGGGATTAAACTGCAAACTCCAGTGAGAAAGGCAGATCCTAGATATGAGGTGTTCTGTGCCATAACCTGCTATGTGCGGGAAACTCTACCCTGTACGGCAAGGACATAAGCTCTCAATAAAACTCCTTCAATAACAAACAAAGATTTGCATGCGCGTCTGCTTTAAGTGCCAAGTGATTAATCCCTGCTTTGATTCACAGAAGGAAGGGACGAGGGGAACAGCCCAGCCTTCAGCCAGAGAAGGCTGGAACTCAGCCAGCCCCAGCCTTGTCTGGAGGCAAGTGGAAATTTGCAGTGTTTTCTTTTTTTACATGTACCAAAGACAAGTTGTGAGCAAAGCTGCGGGAAGGAGGATCATTAGTCTTGAGGTATTTCTACAAGGATCTTGTCCTCTGAAGAAACTCAATATTTAGGACAGCCACTGGGTCTACAAGCTGTGATTTAGCTACAAACAACAGGATATTTAAAAAAAAACAAACAACCTGTTGCCTGCAGGGGACTGTTGGACCTCCCAATACAAAACTGTAAACCCTACCAATCAAAATTTTCAAAAAAAAAAAAAAATCAGCCTTTTTAATAAGTCCTAAAAACTACAGCATTAGCTCCAAGCAATCACAAACTATATCTGGGCTTTCAGCAAAGTTATGGATAGCAGAGAGAGTGATCCAGAAGTTCCTTAAAATAACAAAACTTTAGCAGAAAGCTGAACCTTGCCAAGGAATTAAGTCTGAAGTTTGACATCAGCAATGAGAGTGTTCCTTACCTATGTCAATGCATCTTTGTTTGGCTGTGTGCTGTCTTGAGTGCCAGTACTTCCAGTGCCTGAGCTGATCTTCCCTTGTTTTGTCTTCAGCAAACACAACCATAATGACACTCTGAAAGGAGAGAGGGAAAGACTTAAAAAACAAAAAACAAAACAAAACAAAATTCAAAAATAAACCAAACAAAAAAATGAAAGAGAAATAGAGAAAAGGCCAGAGAGTATATTTGCTTTGGAGCTTTAGGCTTTTCCACTTGAGGCACTACAGCATACCTGGCACACCACTGCCAAACAGGAAGGCAGACAACAGCACTTTCTGGGTCATAAACAGAGATGAGCAGAACTGCTCTCCTAACTAGAATTCAAGGATCTCATTCCAGGTGTTGCATCACCTTTACACAAGTGCTGACAGCACTTCTTAACAGTCTGAGCCAGGATGGGCTGGTCTGGCAGTAGGTGGACAGCAAAAGAACGAACACTGACGTAAGAGCACAGGTAAGCTGGCCTTTGTGCTGATGCTCTGGTCTAGATTAACTGCACTTTGGGAGAGTTTAAGGTTACCATGGTACACACCCTCCTTCCCAAGAAACCACAGGTGCTGCCACTCACTCGGACTTTACTGATGGGGTGATGGATTCCTTCAGTGCTGCTGACTTCTTTCAGTGTGATTGGGTAAAATTGACCTTTATTCAGGTAAGTCATTGTGCTGTCCCCAGGCTTCTGTCGGAGGGACTTGGAGGCTTCCAGAGTGTACTCAAAGTTATTCCTATAGAGTGAAGAGGGTAGTGATTGCTAAGGCATTTTCCTGGAAAGCTGATTAAACGTTCCACATTTAATTTGGAGAAATTCCAAAGTCGTTAGTTGACTCATTAAGCCATCAACAGGCAAAGAAGTTGGAAAACAGGATGAGCCCCTTTTTCAACCATTTCCTTCATGAATGAACATTCAAGAATAGTTCTTGGCAAGCTAAATCCTAAGACACATCAGCAGGCAAGATGGGAAGGTCCCTACTCCGGCTGAGCGCAGCAAGCTGCTCCCATGGAACGGAAAAGTATCTATTAGCAGTTTAATTAAATCCACAAGCAAATAAGCTACTCAGTGGCCATCGCCCTCTTGGTCAACTGCAACTATATCAAGCAACTAATTTGCTCCCCTCCTCTGGAGCGCAGGTAAGTTTTATTTTTCCTATTCTTGCTGTAGATTTCCAGCAGACCAAGAGCAAGTCAAGCAGACCAGGGAGGGGGGCACAGCTGGAAGCAAATCCCCAAACCACTCCCAGACAGCACTGCCCCTTCCCACGGGACACAGATTTGGTGCAAGGACTATAAATGAAGCTGGGTGGTATTTCCAATACTCCAGGGAGTTTTCCTTAAATTATTTTTTCAACTGAAATTCAAATAAGCAGATGTAATTGTAGGTTTGAGATCCACAGGCCCCCCCAAAATCCAACTATGATTCAGTGCAAATAGGCATGAGTTTTACTGCTTGCTCATGGACAACAAAGAGAACAGGAGGATATGGGCAAAATGGGGACCTCAAATCATTACCCAGAAATGCTGTCAAAAACATAATCTTCTGAATTCATATTGGCCATTCGGAGATTCAGTTCAGTAGGAAAGAAAACCTGAAGCAGACAAAACAACAGTTAACACTGCAACAACAAGAAAAGTCAATTATTAAATTTCCACAGAACTTCTGTCAGGCAAATTGTTCACCAGATAACAACTGATTTTTGGTTTGAACAAATAGGACACTTGAACAGTGTTTTAATCCAACACTTTTGGGTGTCAACTAAGCACAACATTTCATAAGCCTTCCAAGTCAGCTTAAGGCAAAATTTTAATGCTTTCCCAACTCTCAAAGGGCACAGCTACACAGCTCCTTGAGGTTTGGCTTAAAAATCAAAACGCGGTTACGGTGCGATTTTCAGTTGGTATCATAAAACAAAACCCACAGATTTTCTCACTCAAGGGCCCTACATAATCCAACTGTTTTCTATGGACACACACCACACCTAGAAACTGGCAGTGAGGAAGCTTAGATACAGTCACTTCAGTTTGGTACCTGCAAAGGCACCACGGAGTGCCGAACTCTTGCAAAACCTGGCTCTACGGATCGAGATAACTATTTCCACACTCTGCAAGCCAAAGCCTCTGTCACTCTGCCACTGTAAGATTAGTCATTTGCTTTTGATAATGATTTCGTGTTGTGAAGGTTTTATTTACGAAAGTTTTAATTATGCACCTTTCTGACAAAGTCTTTTATTTCTAAGCCACTGGACGGATTTCTGGCTCCTGTAACAAGAACAGTTTAAGACAGAACTGGATCTCTCCATCCAGATCAAGACACACACACACACAGAGCAACTGCCTCTCCTGGTACCTCTTGCACGCCCTCCTTGAAAGTCTCTGAGAAGGTGGAGTCTGGCGTTCGCCTCTGGGAGTTCTGAGGCTGGGTGTTGGAGCTGAACTGGTCGGGATTGAGGTTCCTGTCGAAGACCACCACGCGCTCGGGCGGCTCGGGGTGGTACACGCTCGGCGGGATGCCCACGGCAAAGCCATGGGGCTGCGTCTCCGTTTTGATGGAATGGGTGGGCATCGTGGCAATGGAAACCGTAACTGTCGTGTCAGGGGTTGTGAGGTGGCCCCGCTTGTCCATGCCCATCTGGGGGGTGTGTGGAAGGACAATATTGAAAGGCACATTTTTCAGAACCTGGACTCTGTTTTCTCCAGCAGAAATGAGCGACTGTTCTGAAACGTTTGGGATGCTGTTCCTTAAAAGGGCAAAAAGAAATCAGGCATAAATTATACAGCTCATTTTCTTATTAAACAAGAGCTAGAAAAGCTTTTCAGCCTTTTTGGACAACAACACCTGACACAAACTCCCCTGCTTGTGCAGAACAGCTCAATCCTAACCTGAAAAGCTGAGAAACTCATTAAAAAAAACCCCCTCATAATTCCTGTCCCACTGTTAACCATCCCACCTTGGATGGTTATTGGAGATGAATTACCCTGGAGCAAAGGGTGAGAGTTCACAGCCCAGATCGTCACTGCTGGAAAACAGCAGTCCAAAACTAAGCACTTCCCACCACACATTGGCACAGGCAGGCTCTGCAAAGCTCTGGCAGAGGGAAAAGGACGGACAGCAAGGTTGCTGCTCCTCTGCCCCAGGACTGCACACCACCTGGGCAGCACCAGCAGAGAAATCACAGCCCTCATTTCATGCACAACCCCCCAAGAAAAACTGCACCAAGACTCCTGGGAGTGGTATGCGCAGCTTACCACTTTCCACCCCATCACACTCATTTCTGCCAGGACAACACTGAGATCTGTGGCTGAGCTCATCTCATAGCTCACTAAGTCAGCCTGCCCTCCCTTTCTCCCTCCCCATAAAGTGGTCCTGCCCTCTCCTTTACACCAATTCTGACATTCCCCTGCCTCCTTGGGTGAGCCAGTTCAGCTTGCCTGGCTGACAGAAAACTAGCCACCTTTTCTTTCCCTGTTTGGTGATGGATCCATGTAGGACACAATCTAGTTCAAGGGGAGCAGTGGGAACACATCGCTGAGAACCAGCCTGCTCTTCTTGAGAAGTCACTCCATCAGCTCAGCCAGACCACAAAATCTCACCTTGGGTCCTTAAAGCATTCTAGTCTGTGCAAAGGAAGAGGATGGTAGGTGTGGAAACCTGGCTTGAGCGAACCTCCCATTTGTTATATTCACCTAACCAGTATCATCTGCTTGGGAGGCACAAGAGAGGGAAGGCAGGTAGGGGAAGAAAGAAGTTCCTAAACAATATAAAACCTAATCACAAGCACTTTGAAGTCCTTCCCAACTGGCCCATACATGAAACAGCAATGCTGCTGGCAGCTGAGAACAAAATTCAGCAGAGAACAACTGAAGTAACTGCATGAAAAATGAAAAGTGTCCCCAGTGACTGCAGCCTGGGGGGGGGCCTGCACTACCAGGCCATGCCTAATGTTAGAGAGCAGCTTTTGCTATATGCCATCAGCATACTATAAGCAGATAGATGGCACTGAGCAGCAGTTTGAGCCTCAACTCTCCACACCATGGTTCAATCCCTACCCTGTTCCTGGGGCAACACAGGAATCGGAGGCACAGAGTAAAAGCTAACAACTTCTCTCTTCCAGCAGATCACCACAGTGCACCAAGTTACTTTATTTCAGCAGCTTTGATGGTCTAGGAGGGAAGGAAGGAAACAGAAGCATTAATAAAAAATAATACCTTTTGCTATGGTCTTGTTCAGGATGTTCTACCTCAGGCTTAGCTGTTGAAGATCTCCTCTCCCTTGGAACCTGGGAAATAGACAAACTATAATTCAATTCTTCCTTCCATACAAAAAAAAAAATAGCTCCTTAAAATTTGGTGAAATTAAGGAAGCCTTGCTTCAGATACCAGTCATTATTTACATTACAGTTTAACTCATGTTCACACGGCTTGGGATGCCAGGTCAAGCCCAGGAGATGCCCCACAAATCCCCATGTAGCCAACCCAGTCACCTGTGTCAGCCCTGAGCTCTTGCCAGCACCAGGTGGTGAGAACACCAGGGCAGAAAACCATCCATCCATGGCAGGAGCACCAGGACCAAGAGGAGATTCCCCAAGGTCTGCCGGCAGTGCAGGTTCTTTCCTCTGCAGGCTGGCAGAGCTCAGGTTGCTGGACGAGCTCAAAGCTTGTGAAAGGATGCTCTTGCACAGCCACTTCCCCAAGGCCACGTGCTCTCTAAGCCATTTTCTCTAAGACCATTTGAAGCTCTCCTTTCTCCTCATCAATCAGAAACTGGGGAGCACCACATCCAATAAGCATATTGAGATACTACAGTTCATATTTGTGCATAGTCACACAAAACACACTGGCTCAAACAATATTAAACCTTTTTTATAAAAAGTGCAACCAGTACTCTGGTTTTAAGACAGTTCAGTATTGCTCCTTGTGTTTTATGCCACGGACAGAATTCGCCCTGAAAATACAACATCAATCAACAAGTGACCTTGCCACACACACAAGCCATTTGCCTGGCTGCACTGCAAGGCTGAGGCACACAGGAGAAGGTGAACTCTTGGAGCTCTGGTGGCTCAGTTCCTTGCATGGAGCACATAATCAACACCCCAGCAACCCAAACAGCTCTTGCAGCTGCTGGCACAAGCCCATGGTGCTCAGGTCCCCTCAGCCACACAGCAAGTCCACACAAGCTCTCCTGCCAACCCACATATAAGGCCCAGGACTTTTGTCACCCTCATCACGCCTCCTGAAGGAGCAAAGCAAACATCACCTGGTGTATATATGGAGGAGTGAACTCCCAGCACTCTCCTCCACCAAAGCCTGCTCAGATCCTGCCTTCATTTGCCAGCCTGGGTCCAGGATGAGGAACCACCACTTCAGCACAACACCAAGGCTGAGGGCACACCAGCACAAACAGTGTTCTCTACACAGCCTCGACTGAAAACTATATCCTGGTTCTTACACATAACCTGGAACCCCCAGAAACACTAGAGCTGTTGGATTTCCCACAGTAACCAGCAAAATTTGGAGAACCTCTAGCTAGAGGCTGCTGGGAGGTCAACACTAACTAGTCACCGAAAACCAAGGATTTTCCAAGCTGCATTAGGCCAACACTCCCAAAAGAACTTTCATCAAAAATTTGTTTCCTATAAGGTCTTATTAACCACAGTTGAGCAAGCCCAGGAGTCAAATGGAAGAAAACAAAAGTTTCTTGGCTTTACTGCTTTGGGTTTTTTATAGGAAGGTGATCTCATCAGCTGCCTTTAATATGCAGAAGGGGCGTAGAATGCCTCGATGTCATCCCTCTATAACATTACTCCATAACAGCCCTCAATAAATCTTTCAACCCCCAGCCATTCTGCTTTACCCAAGTGCACAGCATACCTGTTCTCTCATATTTTTTTCTGTACACCCACTAATACCCAAATGTAAGAGGGAACCCTGAATTAGGTTTGAATGTACAGCAAATTGTTTGTGCTTTGCTGAGCATGAAGGATCAACAGCAACATTCTTTTTGTAATCTACAGATTTAGAAATCAAAATTATCTTGTGGATTAAAATTGTTCTGGTGAAAGCATATTGTTGTTGTTGGTTTGGTTTTTTTTCCCCCAAAAGCATACCAAGCACAAGCACAAAGCAGAAAGGCTGTACTCTCACAAAACTAGCTGAATAACATTCACATCAGTGAGCCTGTGGCATTTTGTCGTGTGTGTGGAGTGTTAATCTCCATATTAAGCATTACAAGAATATTTTGATATCTAAGACATGTTCAACTCTTAAAAGGGTAGGCAAGGGTTTTGTCTGCACCAGCCAATCTCTCTTAGTGCTTGAAGAACATAACTGAGGCTGGCAACTGCACTCATTACTGTTAAAAGACACAAGCCAAAGTGCCAGGCAGGAGAGCCAAGTCAGCCTCCTGGCCTTCCTGCATGCTCAGCAAAGAAAAAACAGGCATCTCCACCTGGTGAGGCAGGCCACCATAACACAGGCGTCTCAACACAAGCAGGACCCCTCCCTGCCTGGAAATGCCTGCTGGTCTCCACTGACCTGGCTAGAGATAACTATCCTAGCTTACACTTTTGGTATTTGGGAAACAAAGCTCAGCAAAATGCACCCCATGCAGATCAAAACGTTCTCTGACTGCTCAGTTCGGCCGTGAGCATCTAGGAAGGCACGTGTTTCTGAGAAGACCACAAACTCTGGGGATGGCAATCACTGCTATCAAAGGATTAACAGGTTACAGCAGCTGAAGCTCACTGAGGGTTAGAGGGAAACAGACAGCAACTCTTTCAGGTGGACACTTCTGCCCCACATACCACCAAAAACCTGTCATTCTATCTCAGTATCAGCTGAGCCTAAAGTAACACAACAAAGCCCCAACAAAACCCAAAGGTCCACCAGAAAAGGGATCATGTGAACAACGTACATTTCTCCATGTATATTTATATTCACACCCGGATATGGTCCTAAAGTGTCATACTTTATGACTATTTCTATAATACATTGCCTCTTGAAGAACCTGGGATCAACAGAAAAAGCATTACTCAAGTTGAAAAGTAGCAAAGTGCTACTTAACTTTTACATCAAGATCTAGGGGATCTGATTTTACAGAGGTAAAAATAAAACAAATTTTCAGAATGAGAGACATAGGGTTTTTTCAGTTTAAAACCCACATTGTTTAAAGTCCTTGTGATCTGCTCACAGCTTCTGTAAAATCCTCTAGCAAATGACACCTTTTCCACAGGTGGAACATGACCCATGCCAATGTACCTTGTAGTAATCATAGAGCAATCCGAGAGCAGCTGCACTGTCTTCGTCCCCATTGATGCTCATCATAGCTTTGGTAGCTGCTGTGAGGGGATTTTCAAGAAAAGTTTTCCAGGCCTCATCTTCATTGGTGTAAGGACGTCTTTGAGAGTAGAGAGAGTCATTCTGAAGAACCAACACGGGTCTTTTACTTGAATCATAAAAAAGAAGAAATAAAAAAAAGCCACCTGTTAGAACACATGAGAAACATTCCAAAAGCTCTTCAAAATTAGCTGCCCCAGCTTCATGGGGTTCATATTCTGATTCAGTGTACTGCAAGGATTAGTTCACACAAAAAGCCCAGAAACTTAATTCTGATCTCGCCCATGCTCAGAGTAAATCAGGATTAATTTGACCAAACTCAGATGGATTACATCAGCCTCTATAAAAAGACAAAGCCCTGTTAAGAGCACAACTGACCTGCTCATGCTCTGAATCCAGCTCAGAAAGAGTTACATGCTTTCTAGCCAACCACCTACAAAGCCTCCAGCACACCCTATGTAATACTGCTAAGATACAACCTGATCCAGGTCCCATGTGGAACCAGAAAATGTGCATTAATGAAACATCTCTTTTTTCCAGTGCTTTCAAGTGTCTTCACTGTCAGAATATATCTAAAAGCACTCCTAGAAGCTACTGATAAATTAGATGACACAGGGAAATTGATAAAGGGGAGTTCAAAACCATTTGGCCATGTTTTTTTCGGACAAGGGGAAAAAACCAAGACTTGGTGGCTGATTACTGTTGGAATAATCCAGCACACTAGTTTGAAAGACACTCATACGAGTGAAGAAAAAGGAAAAATCTGAGTTATTCCCTTTGTGCTATAGTGTATGTATATAAAAAAATATATATTTACTCAGAACATTTGGAGATTGCTGGGAACCAACAAACTCCAAAATGACTTGGACATTCTGCCTACAGACAAAAGTAAGATGTGTAGAAAATGTTCTGCCAGCCTATACAAATCAGTATTTTTTGGTTCTATTGGTACAAAATCTGCTTCACCTTTTAAGTCAGCTCAAGCTGAAGTTTAAACCTGACCTTTAAACCAGTTCAGTTTTCTTTCCAGTGCAAGTTTAACATCAGTTTACTGCAGATGGGCTGCGAGAAAAGGAAAGGCTTTTTTTATTTTCTTTAATAATCCCAAACTTGACATTTTTAGGAAATTTGCCGCAGGTAAAATAGAAAAGTAATTATTTAAGAACAACTAACTCCACAAAAAGCCCCCCACCACCTTCACATCCTCTCCCTAGTAGGGAATCCTTCTTTTTGTCTATTTACCCAGATACACTCAGAGACTGAAATATACTACAAATACAAAAAGTTGTGAAATAGAAAGTTGTGAAATACTCTAATCACTATAATCAGCTTAACAGTATCCTACATTTATCACCACCTTCTACCAAAAAGATTGCAAAGCAAATTACGCATTCGATGCTTTATCAGTTACACAAGTCACCCTGCTGAGCTGCCATCGGACAGCCTGGCTGAGCTGAAGGCACTGAAAGCAAGTGGGAGTTTCCAGGACTTGTAAGCGCACTTGGTGGCTATAAATCAGTATTATGTGCTTGGAAGAAGAGCAAACAAAAATGACAAGAGACAAGTTCTTGCACTAAGTCCTTTCTTTAGGTCTTCATACGTATTTGTGTACACACTGACACAGACACCCAAATGCAGATACCTCTGGTATTGAGGACAGCTACTTTCTATCAAAGTGAGGCAACCAACAGAAAATAAAGCAGAATTTCCTTTAGAGACATGGTACAAGCTCCTATTCTTATACAATATGGTAAAAAAACCCTCAAAACATCCATAGCAAATGGGAAAACCTTCCAGTTAAACTCACAGAGAAAAAGGCAACTGCAGTAACCTGGTTGCAGTTCCCTTGATCCATCCCTGCCAAGCTGAAGGGCTAAGTCAGCCTTGCTGAACTCACAAGACCACTAAGCTGATTCCTTCCAGCAACACAATACTCACACGGGAAAGGAAAATCATCCGAAAACCAAAAATACTGAGAACAAAAGCACCAACCAATTGGAAGCACAGTGAATGCAAGACCTATGTATTTTTGTGTGATTTCTTTGTCACTGAAACACCCAAATTCGATGCACATTGCCCTACAGGTAACTCAGCCACCTAAAAAAACACAGAAAAAATTATCTGCAGAATTATCAAGAAAAGCGCAGTGTTTGGCAGGAACTCACTCCTTTAGAGCTGCAGTTTCTTTCAGGAAAATGAGACCATATTAATAAGAGAAGGCAAACACATCTTTTTTCCTAAGTTTTAGGAGATACCTAGCACGCTGATCTGCTCACAGAGTAGTAGAATACCAGCAGAGGCTGAAAATTAAGTTCCATACAGTACCTCTAATAATTTCCCAACTTTACTTTCCACGTGAGCACAGTGGAAGCAGAGGAATACTACAAAAAGCAGACACTCTCTCTGCCTGCGAGGCTGCCCCAGCCTGCGATGTTCTGTGTTCAGACCACAGAAACTATTCCTCCTCCCTTCAGTGGCCAGGACCATCCTGTCCCTCAGTTATCCCGCTGACGTTCAGAGCTGCCCAGCACGCTGTGCCTGCCCTCCACAGAGCACACCTGCAATGAATGCTGAGGCAGCACCGAGGAAAAGCAAAGTGCACGGACCCGAACTGCTACGGCCTCGTCTACTAAGTGTCACTGGGAATAAAAACACCTATGAAAAATCCTAGTCAGAGGCATGAGTTAGCGAGCTGCTGCATTGGAGTCCACTTCCTAGAAAGAAGCATGTTGAAACAAAAAGTTGGGTTTAAAATCCTACACATTCCCTAGGAAAGGAGCGCGTTTGAGTCACTCTGATCGTTCAAAGTATAGAAATTTTATAATCGGTTCTTGAAATCAAATCACTTCAGAACTACCCCATTTTCTGGCACTCAGCCGTCCACAGCCACCGTCAGCAGATGGACACGGTGACAAGTGCAGCAACAGACCCGAGGTCTTAAACACAGCCTGGGATCCGCTTGAAGGCGACGCCTCGTATTCGACACCACGAAGTTACAGAACGCACCTCGAGCTCAGTTTAACTCTTTCCGGACCCAGTTTCGGCTACTCCGGGCTCGCCGCAGCCGAGCCGGCGGCAGCCGCCCTTACCTGCCGAAGTCCACCTTGCCGGAGGGATGCGCCTCGTAGAAATCCATGGGGCCGCTGCGGCCGCCGGGCAGCGGCGCGGGGGCTCAGCCCGGCTCCCTCGGCCCGGCAGCTCCTCCCGACGGCGCGGCCGCCGCCGCCGCCGCCCGCATTTAAGGCGCGGCCCGCCGGGGCGGGGGGCGGCCCCACGCCTCGCTGCGGGTGTCGGGTTTCAAAGCCGGCCCAGCCCCACCGCTCGCCCCGCGGGGCGGGGTGGCCGCCGGGGTCGCCCCGCTGCCCCGCCGGGCCTCCCCCCGGGGCTCAGCCCCCGCTGCCCCCGCCATTCCGCACCGCCCCGCCGCAGCCTCCGGGTACTCCTCCGAGAGAGAGGAACGAGGGGGGCGGACTCCGCGAGAGCGGCTTCTCCGGCCCGGCCCCCGCGCGGCGAGCCCCTCTCGCCGCAGCCCCCCGGCGGGGCGGCAGCACCGGTCGGACCGGACGCGGTACTTCTCCCCGCGCCCGGCTCACTCACTTGTCGTAGTCCTGTGTCATGTCTGGCGGAGGCAGCGGGCGGCAGGACTGGCCGGGCGGGTCGGGAGGAGCAGCGCCGCGCACCCGCCGCTCCGACGAGTTTTGTCGGCTCCTCTCACCTGCTCAGATGCTCCCGCAGCCGCAGGTGGACGCGCGCCGCGCCGCGCCTCCCATTGGCTGCCGCGGCCCGAGGGGCGGGGCCGCCGCGCCCCCATTGGTCGGACGGGCTCGGGGGGCGGGGCCGGCGCTGTGAGGGCTCCGCGGGCCGGGCCGGAGCCCCGAGCGAGCGAGGGGACAGGACAGCCCGGGAGCGGCCGTGCGCGGGGAGCACCGGGATCCTTCTCGCGCTGAAAATGCGATTTTCCTTCTCCCTCTCTCCCCTCCCATGTAACTTCATTTATTTTTCGTGTACTACACCCACTTTCAGGAAAATCTAAACTCGCCGCAATCAAATGAGTTGTCTTTGCTATAGTCTTAAACTGGTCCCCGAAAGGTTTCGGTTGAAAATTAGGAGGAATTTATTTGCAGAAAGAGCGATTAGACAGTACAATGCGGTGCCCCGAAAGGTGGTGGCCGCCTTGTCCCGGCGGATTTTACCAAAAGACAGGATGTGGCACCCAATGCCCTGGTCCAGCTGACTGGGAGGTGTTTGGTCATAGCTTGGACTCGATGATCTCAGGTCTCTTCTCCAACCTAATTGATTCTGAGACTTTGCACAAGCGCTGCACCAGCTGCTAAAGGGCAGCAGATCCATGCATTACTCGCTGCCTCTCAGATGAACCGGGTTTGGGGAGCAAGGGACACTTACAATGTGGTTAGTGCTGAAACTGCATCAAAATGCTCCAGTGCAACACCAGCAGCAGCATCACAAACATCAGATTTATCCCCAAGTTGGCATTCATGAAGTTAAATCAGAAAGATCTTGAGTTTCTCCTTGAGAAATAAGGGTGGGAGGTTGCTTGTCTAAGTAACAAGTTGAATCAAACCCATATAGCAACAGTGCTATCTATCATATGTCAAGATGCTTCAGATAGCTACTGTAATTTAAAAGTATGCTCACTAATAAGAGGGCTCTCCTTCTAGGTCAAAATCTCTTCCCTATTTGTACAGGATATACTCCAATGCAAAACTATAGAACAATTCAGCCAGCCAACCGAAGGAAATATGAAACTGAAGACAAACTTTAACTAAGGGTCTAATCCTGGAAGTTGCTTAATATCCTCTGACTGGATTACAGTTGGTGTTCTAAAAACAAAATGCTTTGTTTGGATCTGCAAACATTGCCATTTAGGATGGCAAAAGGTAAATATCATTACTGAAGTAGGATCTTGCTCCACAAAGTGAAATGAACTGATATAAATTGTTCTTATACGACATGCAGTAAAAAGTATTCTGTATTTTGAACCCATCTTTAAAATCTCATTCAAGATTAGATAGAAAAAATTTCTTATCTGATCTCACATATGAAAAAATACTGTCATCTGATTAAAAGGTTGGAAAGTCACATTTTTTCCAAACAAGTATAACTTGCTTGGTTTCTGATACAAATTACAAAACCAGCTCAAAATCACAAGTACTGGGAAGGACTGCTGACTTTTTCAGGTGTCATTCAATCCTCATCCTCCCTGCTTCTGTTTGTAGAATTCTGGGATGTGCAGACGCAACTGCTGCTTTGTGGCACAGGTGCACACTTTTCATTTACAATAAAATACAATACTGCCCTGTAGCCATAGGTGACCCAGATGCAGTTCGTGCTGGAGTTCAGTTACATGTTTATATTGCACCCCAACTGCTAAAATCTTAGTGATGTGCCACACTTGATATTTCTACTTAACTTGAGTTTACTATGATTTTATTGCAAATAACGCAAAGCTGTTTGTCTCTGCAAAAGGGATGCCTTTTCTTAACAGCCTGATCAACTGATGAAAACTTGGTTATCACCATAGCAATCGCTTCCACATCCAGGAGACAATGATATAAACACCGGGTTGTGACACCACTGACTAATCTGCCGGTCACAATCTAGACTCTGCAACACCACTTGTAGGTGTATTTATGTGATGTCACTAACTGGGTTGCATCACCACCAAGTAAAATCAGGCAAGAAGCACAAAGGGATTTAGCAGAGCTTTGGCTGGGGCATAAAGCCATGCCAGCCTGGTGGGGCAGTGCTCTGGCAGGACTTCCCTTGCCTTGTGCTGGCTGGCCTTCCCTCCACCTTCTTCCTTCTCTCAGCCCTTTCACCTCAAATTCACTCCTCCACCTCTCATGCACTTCCCCTAACCTCTCCCTCTGCCTCAGTCCTTCCTTCAGCATTCTCCTTCCCCTCTTCATGCATTCATTTCCTTTTAAATGAATCCCACTCAAAGCACACAAAGACCCCCACCACGCTCATACATCATCGGCACCCATCAGGCTGAGTGCTGTCCCATCATGCCTGCCCCTCTTCCCAGTCTGTCTTTTGACACTGCTGTATAGAGAAACTGGGATTTATTCTGGACAAGAATTAGCTACTGTTATGACTTACCTAACAAATATGGGTTTAAAATCTCATGCCTGATAATTATCATCTACATGCTCTGGTCATTCACACCTGTGTAATAAACAAACAAGTTGCATCAGGTTTGTGGCAGTACTTTTGATTTCACAAAACACGGCAGGGAGTCAAAACAAGAAACTTTTTGCTTAATCTGAAACCCTCAGATACAACAGCTGGGCTGGATGTAAAGAGCAGAGAAGCTCCTATGCTTTCCATTACACAGCATACTAGGCAACTGGCCTCTCTCGCTAAGGATAGACCTGGAAAAGTAGCCCAAAGCTGATCACTGACCCTTGCAGAATAAGCCTGAAGATAACAAAGAGCTTAAAAAGAAAAAAGAAAAAAAAAAGGGAAGTCCAGACAGTTTTCACAAACTCACTGGAAACTGAAGCAAAAGAAGGCACAGTGGAAAGAAAGAGACAAATGACAGTGGAAATGCCTTGCAAAGAAGAGATGGCAAAAGCTGAGGGGCAAAAGGTATAGTAATAAACAAAAGCCCAAAGTGTGAAATATCAAAACCAGAAACAGTTTGCTTTCCACTTCAGCCATATCCCTATATGCAATCTTGCAAATATTCATTAAAGATTCCCCTTTTTTATTCTGTATTTATCCCTAAAGATAACGTAAATACTCTTAAAAGCCCCAGGTCTCTGTTCAGGAAACAACAGTCTGCCACAGTTTTATATCAACACAGCATGACAGAAGCATCCCAGGATCACAACATAGGCAGTGAACATGCCTGGTGGCATTGTCATGATGCAACAGCAGGGGCTGCAGTTGGAGAGCAAAGCCACTGCTGGGACAATGGGGTGGTCTATGAGCACACACAGCTTCTACAGCAGAGAGCAGCCATATAAGATTACCAGAGAAAAGTGCTTGTATTTTCTTCTAAAACCACCTGATGTACTGCTGGAGGCAGAATGTAGATGCCGAGGGCGGGGGAGGTGTGTTCTGGCTCTGGAAATGCTGCCATTAGCAGTTGTACAAGGGCAGCAATAAATAACCTCATGTGAGGACACCAGCTTCCATCTCCTGTCCTGGTAATCCTTACTCACTCTTGTTCACCGTTTCAGCAGCATCCTAGCAAAAGGAGCAGTGAGAGATCTTTCACACATGCCTGTTTCCACATCTTGGCATCCCTTTTATGCTGTCCCTCATGTAACCTGGCCAGGAACAAAGAGCTTCGCACATGAGGAGCAACAGGACCAGTAACTGTGAAGGAGATGCTGGAAAGCAAGCACCCTGCATTTAGCACAAGGACAACTGCAGTGAGAGACACTGCGGTAACCAACCCACACACGAACATGCTCAGCCAGGAAATATGTACAACCGTATGTGCTGGGAAGCCCATTCCATTCTGGGTCAAAATAGAAGACTCATTACACAGAGTTATCCTGACTTCTCTCTGCATGGGAAGAATAAAACTTACTCAACCTGACATGGGGAAAGGACAGATGATCTAGGGGGCAGACACCTTATTTGAGGATTTAACATATCCAGACTTTACCTGTCCCAAAAGCCCTGTGGGTCCTGGCTCTTTTGCTCCCAAACCTGCAAGAGCATCATCTTGACAACTTACTAAAATGTCCTGAATTTTTATTCAGAACAAGCAGAAGTCTTATTTATCCAAGACAGGAGAAAAGTAATTTGAGGGACTTTTGAGATTTCTAAGACATGATGAGAAAGCAAGATACTCATTGCCTCGCCTACAATACTGCACAAAGCTTTCTTAAATCTTCTACACATCATTGTTTCAGAGGTTGTGCTAAAAATGGCTAAGAAAAGACGTATTTGCAGTGAAGCCCATGCAATACACTATGGCAAATAAATTAGACTAGCATTGCTTACAGGCATTGGGCCTTGCCGATTCTCATTCTCTGGTTAAATCAGGTTCAGGGCCTTCACTCTGTGTAAGCCAGACACTTCTTCCTGTCCAGACAACAGCAAAAACTTCTTAAAGAAAAATGTATTTGACTAAGCTGATACTGAGAATACAGACACACACACTGAGGTAGTGAAAAACTAGTAAGGGTAATATACCAACACTGCTGAAGGTTGTGCCTTTCAAAAGAAAATTAGACATCTATCATATTTCTCCACCAAAAAACCAGAAAGGCTGCATTTAAGAGAATTCATAAAGCAAAATTACTTTTGCCCATTTAAACACACTTTTTTCCTAACACACAAAGTAGGTAAAAGTGAAAATTCACTTTAGGAGGTACATAAAGGTCTAAGAATAACTAATTTGCTATTGTCTAAGTTAATAATTAATTAAGTCTTCTTAGTATATATTGTTTAAGAAGTTTATTCTCAAAACCCCCACTTGCCTTTATCTATATACTTCAGAACAGTAATTCAAATTTTAAAGAAACTAAACAAGGGGAGCCTCTTTTACTCAAAATTTACACGGGATTAAGTACAAAAAACTAGCTGAACTTTACCTGGGTGCTTTCAGCAAATAGTCACAGAAAGGAGCTGCATTTCCAAGCCGAGAGAGATGATTGGAAGCGCTGGGCTGTGCAGACACCCTGCCCTTGGGCTATGCCCGCAGGTGTCTGTTGGGCTCCGCCTCCGGGTTCTACTCACTGCAGTCAGTCCCAGCAGAGCTCAACCACACTTCACCGAAGATAAGGCACTCCTGGGGCTCGTCAGCTTCTTAAACACCATTACTCCAACACAAGTGTTGATTGATTAAACTGGATAGAACTAACAAAAAGTATTTTTGGGACACACCCTTTATTTTAAATCTGACTCTTAGCCTATGTGTCCAGAAGGTACGTGGCTCTTGATGATTAACTGCAAGCTTTATGCCAGTTCATTAAAGTACAGCTTTAATTTAGTCTAACATCTAAGGAAGCTTTCTTATGTTTGTAACAATGAGCACAGTATTTTTAATTTATGAAGCTCAGATTTTACTACTACAGTAGTTTTAGGAGAAAACTATACCTATAATTAAGTGTGTAAGTCCTTCAAATAAAGATTTCTGAATTCAATTAATCCAAGGTGTCTTTTGGATAATTAATTCAAGACTTTAACAGATATTACAGTAAAAGGAATGAGATGCTTTCAGTCATTTAAGCCAGCATTGAAAAGAGTGATAATGTGTATTACACTTTTGTAGATTTTAAACTGATACAAATACTCATCCAGAAAAGTACAAAAAATAATTTCACCAAATACTTACAAAATTAGTAATTCACTCAGGTGAGGTCAAACATAATAGGTAATGGCTAATTTTAAAACACAAACACCAGACACAAGAGGAGATTTATACTGGTATGTTCCAAATCCATTAATGTAAACATCAGTTCAGACACACCTCAGCAGAAGTCTGAGGTATCTAGCACAGCATGGCAATAGATTTAGACATACTACACTGTGCCGCTTACGAAATCTCTTAACACATACACCAAGTAATAATTCAGTCTCTTTCCTCTTCCCACATCAAGCACTTTAGTTCTGTACGGCTAAAACTCTGCCTGTTCATTTGCATGTTAGTCACTTTATAGGACCATTGCTTTAAATCCCTGTGCTACAACTGCTAATTAAAATACCCGAAAAAGTATAACTTTCACCCAAACTGTGTATTCTGTGTGACCCCAAATCAGGACACCGTATTACCTCCTGCCTCTACTGAGCCAGCAAAGCCTCCTGGTTTGCCAGTATTTCCGTGTGAACTATTTACACTCACTTTTAATAGTCCTGTCTGCCCTACCTGTATGTGAAATACCACTTTTTCACTTGCTCCAGACGGGTAGGGCACATCACTTCTCCTATCATTCACCTTTTTTTAAATATCATTCTCAATTCTTAAACAACTTCATGGTTTAAACCCTTTGCAATCTACTCACTGAACTGATAACCCTCCCAGATTAAATCTCACTGAAGCACTTGCTCAGGGAGGAAGTCATTACTCTTTGTCAAGTCTGCAGGCACCATTTTTCTTAGTTAAAATAATGTTTAGAAACAGCTGTTGGTTTTGGATTCGAACAAACAGATTTGGTAAGTTCTGTACTCTGTACTGATGGTTAGAAATGATGAATTTAATTTCATTCAGCTGATAGCAGCATTGTTCATCTGGGTATCTACACAGCATCTAGGTTCAACACATGTATGTATATTGTTACAGTGTCTTTCATGGAGTGGCAGCACCCAACTTCATTCACATGTCATCTGGGACAGTATAAAAACATGGTACATAAATAAAATTGAGCATGAGAAACTGTTGGAATGGCCAGGGCACAAGCTGTTGAAGATACTGGATTATGAAGTGGTCAGAAGAAATTCAAGGCTTTAACAGTGGCCTTGCAAAAGAAGAATGATAGGAGAACCTGGTAGATACTAGATACTAGTGCACAATAAATAGTATCAGATTTTATACCAGGTACAAAAGCACCTGCAAAATCTGTGAAGCCTGAAGTGGAATGTGGACCTGAAAGGTATTAACCTAATTGAGAGGCTCTGGCATAACAAAAGACTGGGAAATATACAGTATGCAAGCAAATGTAGAAATGTGCAGGAGTTGTTCCAGAACAACTGGAATGCTGTTTAGAAATAAAAAAAGAAAAAACTCACTGCAATGACAACATTAACAAACTGCCTCTTTTATTTGTTAACATAGTATTTAAAAACATAATAAACATTATTTTCTAGAAATATATTTACTGTCATACAATGGTAGGTAAAAAAATAGATATTTTAATTGCAAAATCTCACAATGTAATAAAATGCTGTCATGTCCAGTACATTCAAAATATGTACAATTATTCCCCAAAAAATGGTAATTTCACAGCTTCCTGTTGTCTCTGATGCAAATTTATGAAGTAAATGGTAATTAACAGTTTCCTTGGCAGTTTCCTTTCTCAGTATCAGTGACAAATTATAGATAAAATGACACTAAAACTGAAGTACAGTAGTAGATCTCATCACTACTATCTCAACAAAAAATTTCCACGAGACAAAAGATTTAGTGCAAGTTTAGACGTAATACCATGGTTTGGAATCCAACTAAGTAATTTATATGGTTTAATACTGGTAGTTTTAGGCCTTTTTTACTTACGTAGGACTGTGTTGTATTTTAGTTTTTTGTAGAGTTTTTTATTAAAAAGTTTGTGTTCTATCATACACACTTCTTCATGGATACAAGAGGGCTGAATCCTCAGAAGAAAGGAGAACAACCCTAGCACAAAATGGTACGTCTGGGGAAACTCCACTTCTCTGTAATGAGCCAGATGACCACACAATCTGAAAAGAAACGAGGAGAAAACAAAAACCCTAAATTACAACTGTATTTAGTGTTTAGCATTTATATATTAAACTGTAATTAGAGACCAACTCTACATTTTACCAACAGCATAAATCACGATTCTAGTTTACACCGTTGATTCCTGTGAAATGATCCACTCCTGCAAGACTGAAGTATAGGACTGAACCAAGATATCTTCAGAGCTGGTGCAGTCACAGTAAGAAAAAAAAAGCCACTAGAGCTTCTTGCTCTATGAATCAGGATCTCACTCAGGCAAAGAATACATTCTTTGCCTTTCAGGACTGAATGGAATCAATGTTTGTTCTTCCAGCTTTTAGCAAATGTAGCAGAGTATTAAAAAGACGACCTCACCCTATTTTTTAAATTTCTAAGACTATCCAATTCAGACACCTTAGGCTTTTTACTCAGTCTTCTCTCTCCACAGGGCTCCCATCTCATTTTTCCTGACACTATGTCATGGGATAATAACCCATTCATTTATTGTCAATTGCCTTTGTGTGCTAAATACAAATTACATGTCTAGAAAACGAGAGGAAAGCTAAGTCAATGGAGTAACACAGGAAACATTGGAGCAAACACTGATGAGGTCAACAGAAAGTAATTAGTGGTGTAGCAGTCTTCTGCTTCATTATTTTGTAGCTTTCATGGTGAAAATGTTAATGAAAATGATGAGGTGATTGATATATAAGTACATAATGAAAACAGCAGAACTAAACTTGCTGGTAACAAGTGTCAGAAGGAACAAAAGATGAGCTGCAGAGGACGAGCTGCAGAGATAGCTCTGTAAACATTAAGTTCAACAATTTAGGTTGGAAAAACACCAAACTGGATAATAAGCCTCAAATTTAGTTTAAAATACTACAAAGTTTCAATTTCTAAATAAAAATACTGTACATTGACATGGGGCATCAGATGCTATATTCACCTATAAATCCTACACATCTTCTAACTTACTAGGTATTGCCTTGGGATGTAGAGAAGCAGTTTAAAATGTTCCCTGTGTCTGATTCAGAACAACTGTCTTAAATATTCACCAGAACAACAACTGGGATCTGTCTGTCCCAATTTACGGGTAAGTGTGCTAATTGCTAGACTATAAAGTCATTTGCTTGCTCCCTCTGGCCCAGCAAACATTTACATTTTACCTCAAACTGGAGGAACAGCCAGACCCGTCCTGGGTGCCAGGCAAGCCACACTTCAGGGAGCGCAATCTGCTCAAAGCCTCCCGAAGTCTGGCACACTGGAAATCTGGAACTAGATCTCTCATGCCAAGCATCCCCTCCTCTGCCCTGCCTCACACTCCCCAAAAGCATTACCACATTTTCACACACTGTAATGCCTCATCACATATAAAGTCACACAGTCCTTCAGGTTGGAATAGACCTTTAAGAACACTGAGTACAACTCCTGCCACCTAAAGACTTCCATATCAAATCAGTGTAGAATCCAGTTTAAAACAGAAAGTTTTAAAATAAAATGTAAAAGCATTTCACCAACCATTTAACTGATCTCAGCTTTGTTGACAGTGTAATCTCACTTTAGTCCCAGGAATAAAGCATTTTAGCAGCCCAGTTTGGCTATGCTGATTTTTAAAGAAAGAGTATTTGTAATTTTTTTTTCTACATACACAGAGGATAAACCCTCATATCTGAGGGAGTAGATGTTGTTTTCCAATGTTAAGTAAGTGTCAGATGTGTATACTTAACTACTTGCATTGCAAATGATATAATGGGAAATTTAACCGGTAAGAATTCAAATTTAAATCTTGTTTCATGAAGGCTATGACAGTTTGCCATTAACATTTTAGTATATTACATATGAAAATGTAGGCTTAAAAACAGACTTTGCATGGAAGATTATTCACACAAACATACACTGAAATATCCACTCATTCAATGTGTACATAAGATTTACGCAAATTTGTGGTAACAGGATTATTACTTCTACTCCCCTTAAAAAAAAAAAAGTTTCTTACACAAAAGAAGGAATCCATATAAGCAAACCTCTTGAAATGTAATGCTGTGCTTGCATTATTCCAACCCATTTCTGTCACGGTGGGTATGTGAAAAGTAACGTGAAAAGGAAAATAAAGATAAACAAATAAATCCACAGAAGGACAGCGAAGACTGCATACTTGTAAAACCCAGTTATTTCCAAGGGGAATTTAATGCTTTAAAAATCAGGACCGTATCACTAAGACTGCATAGGGGCTATTGATCTCTGAATACCATTTCAAATGATATACCATATAAAGATTTCACATGTTATTCAAGAGACAAATGAAATCTCATTTCACATGAATGTAACTCAACCTCCTTTCCAAAACACCACTTTCCAATAGCATACATGAGAAATTCAGGAGAATCCAAGCCAGCTACACAGTTGATCTTTTTCATTGATACTCAACAGTGCATTCCTCTTCTGGATTAGAGTTTCATAATACAACCAATGGCAGAAGCAAAGTCGGGCATATGATCCAGAAATCATTGTGATTATGGCCATCACAAAATCATTATAGTGATTCAGATATAGTGATTAATTTTCTGTGGGTTTTTTTAGAGACTAGGGAGGAAAGGAATGGAACTGTGTTTCCATTCTCTGGAGAGCTGTATCACAAGTATTTTTATAAAACATGAAGAAATGAAGTGAGTATTTGCACCTAGCTGCTACTCTTGTCATGTGACTCCAGTTGTTGATTTTGTCTCATCTCCTCTCTTCTCGTAAGTTCACTTGGATCACTCTTCATGTTACAGTTTGTCTACTCACAGTCCAAGACTGCCCATTCCTCACACACCCCTTTTTAGAAATGATTGTAACCATATGTGAACACATAGCTGTGCACACACCCTGTATTTGTTGTTTGCAAAAATATATGTACGGGACTTTACTTTCAGGAGAGCTTTCCAAAATGTATTTAGCAAAAATGTGAATACTTACCTCTCACTACATAGTTTAACTGTACACAGCCAATAGTCAGGGTTCATGGGTGTCAGGAAACCACGTTTTTCTTGCAAGACTCCCTTCAGGCTATGCCCGTGAAAACAACTCCCATCTGTGTTTTCTTCAGACCAACTTAACTGAAAACTTGAAGGATTTGGCTTTTTAGCACGTTGCACTGAACCAGACAGCTTGCCAAACTGATTTTGTAAGTTCACAACCATTTCTACGCAAAGAGAAACAAAAGAAACAATTAACAGAATACTGTTTAGAGGTGATTAATACAAGAAGAAAATGGGCTGTTTGTGCATTTTAAAGTTTTGTTTTTTCTTTAAACCTCTGCATAAAAGACTGAGAAATCCTTGATGTCTCTAGGTTCTCTCTGCCACCCTCTTTACAGGCTTTGGTGAAACATTTTGAAACATAATTCAAAATCCCAAGTCTTGTATACCTAATGGTATTAGTAGTGGGGCACTCTAAAACATTCCTGCAAGTAAAACTTGTAAAATCCGTTTGATACTGCTGGGATTCTTAGGCTGATAGAAAGCACATTCATACACATTCAAGGTTAAGCTTTTCATGGTGCAAATTTCAACTGGTAAAAAACCCCAACAACAAAAAAAACCCACTCCATGTTTGCCCACTGCTAGTGTATGAATGACAAGCTTTCCTAAGTTACTGAGGCTGAGAAGGGAAAGAAGGTATCTTGTTAGATCAGCAAACACTGTATGACTGCCTGTGACTTGTTTATCTAGGATAAAAAGCAGGCTAAAAAACATTGCTGGAGCTTAAACTTCTTTTTATGAGCTGTTTTTAAATAAACTCATTCATATATTGAAGGAAGAAAAAAAAACAGGAAAAAATCTCCAAAGGGAAGTTTATTTTTCAAGATGACACTAAAATCTATGATCAAAATCAAAGGTCTAAGACAGTTTCTGAAAATCTGTACCTGGCACATAAGTGTTCTAGAGCACTGTTTGTCTCTATTATGGTACATTTGTTTTAAGATGAATCCTGCCCAGTTACAATAACGTGATATTCCTGCTCACAACATTATGATGAACTTCTGTAATACAAGCAATCGTCTTCTAGCTCCAGGAGAAGCAGAGCCAGAAGAGGAATTTCTTTTCCAATAAATGCAGGAATCAAAGGGCATCTGAGTAAATAATCAAGCTTGAAATAAATATATCAAACATGGTTTTCCATGGAACATGCCTTGACTGCAGGGTCACCCCAGCTGAATTTTGAAGAGTAAGTACTTAAAAAAACCCCACCGCATTCTTGAAGGAGAAATCCAACATGTGAAATTCAAACCAAATAGGATTATACAACTTGTTCAGAAGTCCTCGAACTAGTTGCTTCCAGAAACTGAAAGAGCATATAAAAGGAAAAATACCACTTGCCACACTTATTGTATCTCTCTCCAAATACCTCCTGCTTTCTGGATAACATAAAATGTAGAATGAAGAACTCCAAATCTGATCTGGTTGAATAAAATTCTGGTTTTATTTCTACAGACAACTGGGGTTTTGTTGTTTTATTTCTTTGCTTTTATGTCAACACAAACCCCAGAAACTTCTCACAAGTACTTCCAGAGCTACTAAAATACAGTAGTTGCACCTGCACTCCAAGCACAAACAGCTGGCTATGCAAGTAAAGCCTTCCTTGCTTTCTGTAGAAGGTTACAAGAAGAAGTGGGAGAGAAGAGGGACATGAAAAATCTACCAAAGCCTACAAGAAACTAAAGGAGGAAACAGACAGGAAAGCTATGGAAGATCAATAACTCACAAGTGACAGTGATATAAAGGTGAACTACAGAAGATGAAGACAAGAGCACTTATTCTGAGACATGGCTCAGTAGGCTATTAGGAAGACTAGCAAAGGCAGTTTCAGTTGTGCATGTTTAAAGAATTCCAGACACGGGTTCTAAAACAGTACTACATTAATTGTACCCAGAGATGAAAGAGAGGAGACAAAATATTTTAAGATGTAAAAGATATCAGTCATAGCTGAAGATTTTCCATGATGGGAAAAGCTGGAGCAGATTTCTGTGTTGTTGGGAAGAAGCAAAATTTACTCACGTCTTCTTTTTAGAACTTTAGATTTTTTATTGATTGAATAAAACAATGGTTTTTCACATCTCCACAGATACCTATCAGTAAGAGACATAACAATTGTTAACAAAAAGAAAGCTGAAATAATAAAAGAAAAATAACTTATTACAAATACTGCTAGAGTTTTAAATTAAAATCAAAATAATCTAATGTTTAGTGCTATTAAAAGCCACTGTCCTTCCAACATATAAAGGAAATCTTTTTCTGAGTAGGCAAACCAAGGCATGTTAGCCTAGATCTACTGTAATCAGTTAATTGTTCAGCTGTATCAGCTATTTTTCACAGTAAGTGAGCATTTAATTAATAACCTGGATAAACATTATGAGTGTAAATAGAAAATTAAGAGAGTGATTTAATCATTCTATTCACTCAAGCTTGGTGGACAGATATGTGGAGCAAACTTCTAATTTATTTTTTTATTTCTGTAGGAATCAAGAGTTCATGTAGAACTGTCTATCTTAAAAAAGAAGTACTTAAAAACCTCTTACTTGGCTCTTTCTTCATCCAATTTCTTCTGCTTCACATCCAAGGAATGTTTTACCACCTCATACCATCTCTTGAACTCAAAATAAGGGCCACCTGAATAAAACATACACACTTCAGTTTGGGAAGAAATTAAAGAAATGACAGAAAGGTGTCCAAGGAGTTAGACCCTGCCCCTTGCACCTGTATACAAACTACTACCCCGTTTGCTAAGTGCCTAAAGAAAACATACTTGATCTAATAATTCTGTAAGAAAAAGAAATGCAGAAATGGAGTGAAAGAACAGCACATCATAAGAAGTGCAAAGTAGCCCTGTATCTTAGATTTCATAGATTTAGCACAAATCAAACCTTTTCCCTCTTTTCTGGAAAGGTAAGCCTAGAAACTACCTCCTCTCTCTACGAAATCAACTTGTTCTCCACTGTTTAGAGTGGCCTTCAACTGTTTCAAAGCTGATCTCAAGGGATTAATGAAACTATGCATCAAGCTTAAATTTAAATACATAAAACCTAAAGAAGCTCAGATGCAAAATTTCACAGTTTCATGACAGACCACTGATAGCTCAGCAACTGTCTATCCTACTGCCCATGAAATCTTACAGGGTTGGAAAGATAAACTAGACAATGGTCTTCATATCTGCCTCTCATGGTTTGGAGCACAGGAACTTCACTTGTTGATATGTGAACAAGTAGTTACCAGCACAGGCAAAAACATGAAGACATAGGACATTTAGCAGCACCTTTATCAAGGATCCTCCAAAGAGGCACAAGACTGATGCAGACAATTTGGTACAGTAAGGATAAGACTTCCAAACAGAAACATGGTGTAGATTTATATATTTAAAAATAATCAACTCTTATTCCCCGTGGGTGGAATATCTGCATTGTGAATTAACCAGACTTTGCATTTCCCCATTGCCCCAGCTGCACTGCATGCAATGCTTGCGTCATGCTCAGCTTTGCCAGCCAGCTGTTTAAACTCTCCTGAAGGTGAATATACCGTTCTTACAATCAAACTTAAATATCTTTTGTATTATTTGCATTTCTGCTGTTTGCATTATCCTGCCTCAGAATGTCTAGATGATAAAAACGTAGATGGTCTCAAAAAGCAAGAGACACATGAAAGGAACAAAGACCCCTCGGTAGTTCTTGAAATTCAAAGGTCTGGATACAACTCCTTTTATCAGCTCCTTAAACCGCGAGGTTTAAGTAAATACTCCTAAATTGCTGGGAGAGCAAAGTGGGAGGTGGTAGAAATTTATGTTAAACTTCATATGAATTATTAAGCATCTGTCACATGCAAACCCATTGTCAGAGACATGATGCTACACTCTAATAACCCTTTACATGGCCAGTGCTGCTGGCCTGACATTCATGAAGCTGAGCTGACTGGAAAATACACAGCTCTGATACACACATACATGTATACATCTGTATATATCTCAATCATGTTTTATTTGAACAAAACCCCTGGCATTGTGGATGTGTGCAGCTCACAGAACACACACAGTAGGTAACTCCAACTATCTCTTGTACTGCTTCCAGTGTGACTTGAAGAAATGTAGGAGCTGAAATACTACTTTTTAATAAAAAAATAAAAAGACTAGAGAATGGATAGTTAAGTTGAAAACTGAGCCAACACAAATTGAATCTTTAAAACTTGGTATTAACCATTATTCATTTCAGCACTCTTAACTTTGGCAAAATGCAAAGGTAGTTTTGAGCTCTGGCACTGATTGGTCATCTAACAGAAATTCTCGCATCAGCTTCTCTGCACAGCTGCTCACCATCACCCCAACGTGTTAAGCACAGGGGCAACAAAACAGAGCATATGGATTATTTGCACCAGCAGATTTTAAAGTTAAAAAATGGGCAAGGAATGAGCTGTTAATTCCCAAGGGCAATGAGGCTTGTTAATAAGGGAGAAACCCCATTAAGACATTAATGGCTTTGAGCCTCAGCTTGTAAAGCAGTTGCACAACTCCCCACACCTGTCACTATCATGTACTTCAAGTTTTCAAGGGAAGTAAAAAGGAAAAAATCCTCCATAAGTTTGTGTATCCACCTGAATGTGAAAATTAGCAGTTTTAGTTAACAGTGATGACTGTCCCTAGTTACAGCAGTAATTGAGCTCACACATGACTAATACCATAATTTTATTACGAACCTAAACTTTAAACAAAGCAGCAGAAGGGTCAAAATGACCCAAAACTGGATAAAAGGCCTGACAGATAAACCACAGTAACACATCTTGGATCTTATCTTCAACTGTGATTTGGATCAGGCTATGGAACGTCTTCCTGAAGATTTCTAATCTTTGATTTGGTCTTTCTGCCCTCAAAGAACCATGTTCACACCATTATCTTCTCTATCTTAATTGCTGCTAGCTTTTCCACACTCTCTCAGGATTATTTGGACTAAGAAACTAGATTACATCTGAAATATGTTCCACACTAAGAAATTTTATTTAACAAGACTAAACAAGTTTGGATTTTATCATAAATGTGGTTTGATGCCCCTAGTAAGTATCTGCTATTTACGATCAAAGTGTGTTCCCTTTTCACAGCATATCCACACATCTCCACCTACCACACATAAAACTCTAAACCAAGAGGCAAACATGCACAAGCAGAAGCAGAGAGGCACCAAGCAAAACGTGTACCAAACTCCCCTACCCTAAACAGTAAGAAATGTGCAGGCCATTTTACAGGAACAGGATCTACTCTTTTCTCCAACTAAAGTTTGCCCTTAATGGATTATTAAAAAACCCCCATATTTTCATGATCAGTAAGAAAAGTTTTTCTAACCCTGACTGCAAAACTGTTTCATTTACAAAATCATAACACTGCTTCTATTAGAATATTTATGTACCTTCTGTGTTATTTTTATTTCTTTCTTCAGCAAACTCTGAAAGTAACCTGTAAAAAAAATTAAAAATCAGGCTGTTTCATAGATCCAAATACCACACTTTTCACATGAAGCTCAAATACAACAGACAAAAATTACATTCTAATTTAATTCCAAGTACCAGACAAAACCCAACAAATTTTAGAAGTAACAAATATTTCATGTCTAAACTGCCTTCAAGTGTATGGTTTAAGCTACTGAATTTAACTGAAATTCCAATAGTATAAATTTAACTCTAAAGAAAGAATGATCAGAGATAGGCACTATTTGAAATTTGGGAGTTGCTACAGATCTGTCTGTACACTTACCATTCATAGTGATCATCTAATAAAAACAATAACTTGAGCACCACTACAATAACTGCTGCAGCAAGAACATCATATTTCACTTTTCCTGTTGACTTATTTCCAGGCGTAAGAGTCAGGAAATCCACTTCTCCAATACCAATCTTTTTCACCACCCGGCAAGTCCAATTATGCAATTCATCTGATTAATATAAATAAAAATATAAAATGTTAAGACAAGCAAGAAATATTTTTCAGTGCAAATACAGTGCAAATATGCTGGCCATTTGATGAAAACATTGCTTAGGTCTTTCAGGACCACTTGACAGCCATATTTTTCAGGCTGAGGAATATTTTTGGTTACTTTTAAAAATACTGGGTAACCTTCACTGCACTTACACGGAAAACACTTGTGACTTATTATATATTCATATGGAGAATAAAAAAATTGCATATTTAACAGTGCTTTGATGTTCCTTGAATAACATAGTGAGATCATCCCGAACATTCTTGTGGGAAAGCCTATTGCAAATCCACATAAATACATTTTCAAAAAATCCCCAAAAGCAAAAGACTTGTCACAAACTTTTTCCCTGCATGTTGACTGAACACCCATGGCAGGAATCAGCACTGCACACAGGAGGAATGGGGCTGGCTGGGCATGGAGAGCAGTTTGGTGGTGGCAGGGCAGCACTGGCTGCTCCCCCAGCAGAAGCTGCTGAGGTCAAGCCTGGCTCTCCCTGCGCAGCCCCGTGGCACGCGCGGGCTGTGCCAGGGAGATCCAGCTGCAGCTCCACAAGATACACAGCAGGTTATCTACACAGCCTTATTCCTCTGCTTATTTTTCACAGATACAAATCCCCCAAATTTCTCACCTTTCCTGTTCAGCAAGAAATACAGGAGTTGATTACATCACCATCAGATTCCACAAAGGTTAGCAATGTATGACTAAGTACAACCTTAATGCAGCTGTACTTATACTCTTGCTGCTTACAAAGAGTTCAGTAGGAACTAGCTTTTAATCCTCTAGCACATAACAGTAAAAGTTAACAAAAAGTGGAAATTAAATTTTCTTATAAATACTAAAAGCATATTTAGTTTTATTTCAGATAGATAAAATAGTCACTTCGTTGGTATTTAGTGTCCTTTACCACTCCCAATTAATTGCTTCTTTTTTAGGAGTTGTTAGACAACAGCAGCATCCCTTTTTCAATCTTAAAAAAAATGCTTATCCATAATGAAAATCTTAGTTGCAGGGAAAAGGACAATATATTCCTCTTCCGCAGTAATTTTCAAGGAGTACTTAGCTTTGCATTTCTCTGTAAAAGATCTGAAAGTGACAAATTTGTAGCCTTTTTTAAAAATTCAATTGATACTTCACCATCTGTAAAATAATCCTCTATGGGATCACAACATTGGTGTAAAACTACAAAATCAGAATTACTACTCCAGAATTATAGCCCTAAACCTGTCAGGTAATCTTCTCTTCATTCAATTAAATAAAGAGAAAAACCACTTTTATTCATTGTAACTAACTGCAAAATAAGACAATAACTCCCTCCCCTACTATGAACTGTTGGAATGTTTCGAGAAAAAAAAAATTTACAGGCCATTTGTCTGTGTAACTCATCTTCAGTCACAGTGGTATTTGACAGAAAGTATGGTAACCCAACAGAGAGTTCACACACTAGGACATACTGGTCTTTCTTTGACAAGTCAATATTCAAGACTTAATTTTAGGATAGACAAAAATAGTCAATACTTATGCTATATATGATTTCAGAACTAAATAATAAATCAAGTGAGACAGCAGCTAATCTGTCACACACCATCAGTTAATATTAAAATAAATGGTAATATACAATATTATATAATACTTAAAATGTATTTTTTGTTAAACAATACACAGTCATTATTACATATGAGAATTCCAGAGCTAAGCAGGTGGGTCCCACTTCATGAATCATTTAGCTAAAGTTAATGTATCACATGAATTCAACAGGTGCCTCTTAGTTCACATGGACACTGAAAGATTTAAAATGAAGTATCCACTCCACAGCCTTACAGAGCCAACATCAGAGTGCCCCTGAATATCTGGGCCTATAACACAACACTCTAAATGTTTGATGAAGGTGCTTTCTATAGAAAGAATATTTTTCAGTTCAAGCTGAAATGGGAGTAAATTAGAAGGAAAAGAGTAGGCACTTTTGAAGTAGTAATTTAAGACTTTTTTGCTAGAGTTTAATAAACCACAGAAAAATTTTATCAGTTAGGGCAAGGGAAAATATTTACCAGGTAAATTAGCTTCCATCAAGTACTTCATGCACAGCATGTCTGGATGAAGAAAGCAGCTTTCTGTTATATCTGGAAAACGAGGCAGGTCTAAAAATGCTGCAAGCTCATGCATTTTGTTGAATACTTCTTCATATACAGGCCACGACTGAAAGACAGGGTTAGAGGGGGTTATACATTGCCTCGATTACCATATTTATTAATTCTTTAACATTAGTTACTGATGGTAAATTCTGAATTGTTTACTACAGGGTTATTTATATGGATTGCAATACTGCAAAGAGAAATGTGTGCTAATTTAAAATTCAATGAAATATAAAAGGAACAAATAGAAAGTTGCTTCAGATCTCCCACCACCTTTCTTATGAAATGCTCATTATGTGTCCAGATGCTCCAAAACTGAGAGCTTTGGGAAAAAACAGTAGAGGTGCAATTGAGGATGAACTGTCTAAAGAGCTAAGAGGTCAGAAAACCACAGAAGGTGGAGGCTGACAGGGACTGCTTGAGACCACTGTGTCTGACCCTGCTTGGGTCAGCTCGAGCAGGCTGCCCAGGACCACATCCAGTCAGATACTAAACATCTCCATAGATGGCAGCTTCCAAGGGCTGTGGGAAATCTGCTCCAGTGTTTCACCAACCCACCATACAAAGGAAAACAGATTTTGTTTTCCCTTACATTTAAATGTAATTTCTTGTATTTCAATTTATGCCCATTTCTTCTCATCCAGTCACTGGACACCACCAAGGAAGATCTGGTTTTCCTTCTTTCCACCCTCCTGAGGGTACCACACCAATACCTGCCCTGAATATCCTCCAGCTCCAGGATGAACAGCCACAGTTCTCTCTCAGCCTCCCCTCATTTGGCAGGCTCCATCTCGACAGCCCTTTACTGCACTCACTCCACTGCACCCATATCTCCTTCGCACTGGGTAGCCCAGAACAGCACCCAGCACTCCTGAAATATCTCACCAGTGCCAAGTAGAGAGGAAGGATGCCCTGCCTCCCTTGAGGACTTGTGCAGTCACCAGAACCATCCAGAACTTGTTGACAGTGACCTTGCAGTGACTCCAGCCAGCTGCCTCAACACTTGTGCAGCATCTCATCACAGCCCATGAACCTTCATATGTCCATGTTATTCACATATTTCCTAAACTTCTTAAAAACTGAGGCAAAAAACCCAATCATTACTTTAGCCTTCTCCTTGGTGTTTGTGACCATATTCACATTCAGGCCCACATTCTCTAGAACCCTTCCACAGAATCTTTCATGTTATTTAGTTAAAAAAAAAAAAAATCCATATTTGCATATTTATTAGTGACTATAAATCTGAAATTCTCTTTTTAAAACCACTGGCTGCATGAGAAAGCTCTCTCAATTTGTACTGAGGTTTGCTTCTGTAAGAGAATATAACTTACAGAAAGATTTTGACACGTTTATTCATAATGAACTCAGCAGGACCTGAAGTTTGCGTAAGTATGGATATAAGGTTTGACCCTCATTTCACAATACCTGAATTGTTTCATTAAACATTCTTAATTTTCTCTAGTTGAAATGATTACTTGAATTTACCTCTAAAAGCAACAATTTCAGTTGTCCAGGCTACTTACCATTTTAAATATATAAAAAGCAATGATTTTTCTGCTTTAGTCAGTGGGTCTAATTCAGCAGAGCACTTTATCATGTATTTGTATTTTATAAAGTCAATTTGTACATATGGAACCTTCCTTTGAAACAAACTTAGCAGGGCTTTACACTTTGTGCACAGCTTCAAAACTTTCCTGACAAGAGTGAATTCAGGCTTCTGCTCTTTTTTTGGTTCAGATTACAAATAGAGTAACCTTGTTTACACCAAGACATGATGCGACCTAATATGATTTTATTCAATAATTGCCTTCATCTATTTTAATATAAGCTCCGTAGCCAATGCTCCAATTTTGTTTTGCGTGATTACCAACATTACACTGTCTTTTTTTTAATGATCTCCCCTCAGACTGCAGTTGAGACTTGCATGAATACATGCTTAGGCAAATGAATAATTCTGCTGTCACCTACTATTACACATGTAACTTTTTGTAACAGTTAGGAAGTTGTATCATGTTCATTATAGTTTCTAAACAGTGTTAAAATTGGCTTAGACTGCTCCAGGACTATCTTGAGAAACAAGAAAAACTCGCATTACCAGAGCTCTGCAGAAGACCAGCTCACAGTACTTTCCGTTCCTTCTAAAAAGCAGTGCTCAATTAAATACCAAACCAATCTTGGAACAAAACCTGGATCATATGTAACTTCTCTTGAGTGTATCAGGAGAAAAACTGAAGTCCCACATAATTCAAATAAGAACATTACATGAATACTATTCATAGATAGCAAAGAAATATGTTTTCCCCTAATGAAAAGCAGTTGAAACAGTAGCTTCTTAATAATATATCACATATGAAAATAAATTAAGACATTGGGAATTTAGTAATTTGAAGCATTCCTGTTCTCAAACATTAAACTATCACCAATGGAGCTATCCAAAGTCCAATTTGGCACTAAACTACTTTAAGAAATATACACCTTAATTGGAGGACTCCAACAGTCACCTTTACCACATTTTACCTGAGCTTCTCTCCCTGTACTAGGGCAAGGAGACAGCTTTCCTATCCTCGGCATTAGTGAATCAAACTTCCTTCCCTCTGCCCAACATTTACTTTTGGTTCAAAGATTTTGTTTGCAATTTACAGAAGACAATTTGGTTCTTTTTCAAAATGGCTAGAGAATGCTTTGCTTTGCAATGACAACCAATGCCTTCTTTTTCATGAAGGCAAACAAGTAGTATAGAAACTACAAATAAAAATTAAGACTGAGAGCTACCACTTGGCTAATTTAAAACAGTGTTAACAGACAAGAACTGTTCTTTGATGTGTGTTCATAAGAAATCTGAACACATTTGGAATGTGCATCCTCATAGAAGATTACGATCAACCAAATCAACTGCTGCTTAAACCCTAAGCTCAAAAACATTCCCTGTATAGTCCCATTGCTGTGCCATGATGGTGAGGCTGAACTGAACCCCAGCTTCCAGCAGCACAGTCACCCCTGGAACTGGAAGCTGCAAACCACAGCTACATCCATCACACCTGCCTGGGTCACAGCACGGGGCTGAAGGCTGTAAGGTCAGGGCTAAGGACACTCATGAGTTTCTGCAGCAACCAAGCACTGGTTGTTTTCACCAGTTACAGCATGCCCTGTTCATACTCTTTAACTCTGAAAAAGCTGTGAGCTCACACAGAAAATCTTTTATTCTCCAAAATTTCAAAAATACTGGGAGGGTTAAAAGAGACAGAATTCCCAAATTCCACACAACCAACACAGCAACTGTTGGGAAAATATTAAGAAAAAGAAAGATGCAGCAAACCAGCAGTCTCAAAATTAATAAAAGTTACCACCTTCTACCTAGCTATGTATCTCTGCAAAAAAAAAAAAAAAGGACCTGATAAAACAAGTTGCACTGGAAGTCAACCAGCAAATCCACTAGGAAAGCAAGACCCACAGCCAGGGCCTCCCTCCTTCATTTAAAAAAACTCTGCCTCCAGCAACCCATGATTAAACCCCAAGGGAGGAGTACTTGGACAATAGAGGACAGTGTTAGATCACATGCCACACACTCTCCAAGTATAACTTTCACTCATCCAATCATAAATAAAAAAATTCAAGATGTATTTCTGTGCTATATATTAGGACAACTCCCCTGTCCATCACCACGTGAAGTTACTGAGCTCTCACCTTGTTTTGGGAACCTGGGAAACACAATAAAAACCACATATAAAACTCAAGTTACAAACCCTTAAGGGCACCTAATAATTCCAGGAAGACTGACAGAAAACCCTTTTAAAGCTATGCCACCTGCTAGTCTTTTCAGGTGTTTCGCAAGCTGGGATTCCTTCAAGACAGATCAACAACCCTGACAGAGTCTGTAACTTGTACAGATGGGGTACAGAGGTTGCCAAGACCTTTTCTTAAGATGTGTTTTTAAAATCTTTGTATCTTATTCCTACATGGGACAATAAGGTCACTACAGGTCTTCTCCAGAAAGCAGTACAGAAGACTAGTACTACTTGAGAGAACCTTCCCCTGCCCTGTGAGCACAGGAGAACAAAATACATGCTGTTGAGTCAGTGAAAAAGTGACTACAACAGGATTTTCTTAATGATAAATATTCATTACACTATTTAAATCAGTAGTCTTTATCTTTCGAAGTAACATGGCATTTTTCACCTGTATTAGAAAACAACAAACTGGTTTTCAGGAGCAGAGGAGCCAAACTATTAGCATGATAATCAGATCACAGTAACAGGTAATTGTTTTGAGTAAGCCAAGATTGCAGCCTCTCCTACTTGTTTGGACAATATCAGAATGTTGCTGATCAACAAGTAGAAAACAATATGCACTCGCTGCCTTTCTAGAACAATTTGCAGGCTCCATGGTTTCTTGTTTTAAATGTGGTCTGACTGACCCTCTTCTTGGATAACGGTATAAGTAATTTCCTTCCCCATATCAGGACAATATCCCATTACTTACCTATCACAATATTCACAATTCAGCTTATGCTATCATGATAGTGTTCTATTATTTCTGAAAATAAGTAATTATACTGTTATTCTAAATTCTTCATTTTACATGTTTCCCTTCCACCCTTCTTTCCAGCACTTTTTTTGCAGCACGATTCCCTTCCTCCTCATCCTTCTACCTGTGCATTTCCATCCTGAGATCCATTTTTTCTCTATGTCTGCACATTCTCTGAAGTTCTACCTACTCTGTGCTGCTTATATTCCACAATGGACATTTTTCCCAAGGGATTTCTTTAATGACCATCCAATACTGGAACTTAATAAGGTCTGACTCATTTTTTTCATTATCAACTTTCCGTAAATCTCGGGGTATCTTCTAGTGTTTAGAGTTGGATATGCTGGCAATAATCCAAAACTCAGCAAGGCTTCATCATTTTTAAGGTGACAAATTCAACTTAGACTGAGTTTGAAAAAGAGTGTACTAAACTCATCAGGAAATGGATTAAGAAAGCAAATTTAACTTGTAGGTTTGGAAAATAAGTTATGAGGGTTGAAGAAGGGGTTTTTACAACACAATACAGAATTTTGGTTCAAACCTTGTGTAAAGTAGGGCATGCCCATCAAATAAAATAAAATATATTTATTGTAAAAATAATAAACCAAATGGCTGCCTTATTAGTGTGTGTTAAGATCTTTGAATGCTGCCTTGAGTTCTCTATGGCACCTGGCTCACCTTACTTTGCTTCTGCTGCTCAACTGGTTCAGATATATCTGGTCATCTGCAGCATGAGTCTGATGTGGGATGACACCAGCCACAGTGCGTGCAGATTGCATAAAAGAATTGACAGTAGAGACAATAACTGTATTAACTGTGAAATTTACAGCCAAATTAGTATTTAAAACTGAATGAAATGACCTTGTGGACCAATCATTACATACAAGATCATTAGTATGGTCACTAATGATTCTTTTTCAGGTGTTCTGTGTATTCTTGCAGCACTATTAATCTGGCTACCTTCCATATAAACTTACATCAACAAATTCTGCCAATTTATTTTTAAACAACATTGGTTTTCCCCCTTGTCTTACCTCTACCTACCTCTCAGGCACAACCACAATCACGCCTGGAACAGCCACAAACTAAAGTAACAGACAAACACAAATTTAAGATACTTTAATGCTGTGTGTCATGATGAATGCAAACTTTTAAAAAATAGGAAATACTGAAACTTTTTTTGCCATTTAACCTAGCTGAAAAAATCGAATGTAGTCAACTTCATTTCATGGTTAGATTCTGCGTAGCCTTTTCAGGAAAGCCTTCTTTGCCAGAGCAGAAGTGTACAGGAAAGACATAGGCAATGTTTGAAGAGACTCTTTAAAGGTCCCTTCGACCCCAAACCCAAACCATCCAGAGATTCCATGGCATTGTCAGCACTCTCACCACTGCTGTATAGAAACACTCCAGGCTTGTGATTTGCTGGTGAGTGTGAAGGTGTACAGGAGAGAACCCCTGTCCTGCCTCCTCTCCTTGGTCACATCTCAAACAGGAGAGCTGACTCCATGAGCCCTGCCTCTGACTCAGTGCACTCATTTTTACATGGACTAAATGAGTGGATGGATTTCTCCAAACCCTGATATCCATGAATCACATACAGAGGCTGATGTAACAGTGAGAGGGTGTGCCTGGAATTATTAAAAGGGAACCAAATGACAAGAAGAAGACAGGTGAAACTGCTATAACACCATTCAGATAGCTGCAAATAAATACGCATCTCATGAAACTTCTTCCATTCGAAAAGACAAGGAGATGAAGCACACAAGGAAAACTGCTCCTTTACAAGCCTGCCATCAAGCAGAAGGAAGAAACAAAAGGAAATTAATTTGTCTGCCTGAAAGAGAGGCAGAAGGCTGCCCAAGTTATCTGTCTGATTACAAACAGGTAGAAGGGAAGAAAAAAGAAGTCAGGATACCATTTGAAAAATCACAGAAGTCACACTGGCAGGCTCTCACTTCCTCTCTCCTTTTAATAACTGTTTCAGCTGCAACAACTACTACATCCTAAAATCCCAAATTACTCCTGATCATTGCTGTAAAGCAAGTGAGATGGGTCTTTATATAGCAAAAAGATTAATTTTAGAAAATGACTCAATAACCAAAGCTTATGCTTTTCTGAGAGAAAAAAAATAGGTGCTAGGTATTAGACTGCATTAAACTGATACAGGCAGTCTTTACTGAAGAATTCAAGATGGCATGAGGATGAGCCAGCAACCTACATATAAAGAAAAAAGCCAACTGAATGTCCAATACAGATGTACTCCTCCACTAGGAAAAAAAAAATTTGGCTGCCTAACAGCCTTTTTAATAGGTTACTTTCAGAGGAAGACGTATTTTTCATTACATGATTCCAGGTTAAAGTGGTTTTTGAATAAATGAGTTTCAATATTATTAAACCACGAGAGACATGTGCTTGCGCATTAGTTTGTTCATGCTCACAAGCAAACTCTGTCAAACATCACTTTTCTAAAAAATGTAGTCTTTCTAAAAATACATAGAGGATTCCAATAAGGAGCTAAACTGTCATAATGTATTGAAATTTAGGAGTTTGGAAACAAATTTTTTTGAATTTCATAAATACTATGGCAGGTTTGTTTTCTTTATTCATTAAGTAATGCTTAAAGACAGGTATGGACAAGCTAGAGTTTCTGTTACACAACAGCAAGCTCTCATGATAAACTTGATTACAATAACCCTTTCAGCAGTGAACTTCCTCCTCAGCCTTTTTTCTTTCAAATAAAAGCCTCACCCTCGCTTCTTTTCATTCTGCACTACTTTCTATCCTCAACAAGCACTGCAACAAGCACTGCATGCACCTGCTAAAATGCACAAAAAACACAGAGTTAGGCAGACAATATTGACAGATACACACTCAACCCTAAAAACCTTAAGATTACAAGGTATCTCAAAACACCAGCAGACCAAAGCAGGAATCCCTCCTTGTTTGGGAAAGTACGTGCAGCATAGCTGATCAGCAGAATTTATATAGATACAGTTTTATCCCTCTTAAAAGATTTTTTTTTTTTTAAATAAACAAGAATGACCGGCTTCTGTCTTAATTTGAATTATTTTAAAACTTACCACTGAAAATAAGAAATAAAAAAGAATCATATGGCAATTAAGGTCATTCAAATTTTTTTAGTCAGGAAAAGAGGCTCTTACACATAAGACCTGGAATATTTTGAGAGGGAGACTTCAGCAAACAGAAGAATGTGTCTAAAAGCCAGTTTGATGGATATGCTTTCCAGGGAAGCAGAAAGCTGTTGTCATTCCATTCCAAACTCTCCAGGAGAAAACAGCAAATATTTTGACCTGCATTTATGAGTTCATGAACAGATTTAGTCATAAATTACTCTGTTTGAATCAGTCCCAAACTAAAATATATATATGCAATCCACCAAAACCTAGAGTGTTAGACAATCCATATGTCAGCAGTTTCCTAAGAGCTGTGTGACGACTTCAAGTAGCCAGTAGCAGATTATTAAGGGATATAAAATCCTTTCAAAAAGCCAATGTGGAAAAAAAAAATACAGGCACCATTGTAGCATTTAAAAAGGACCAAATATTCTGCAACTGAGTTGGTTTCACATTGCTTGTACTAATGCAGGCTTGAACTCCATATTAAATGAGGAAAAGGAAAAGATTCAGAGCATCTCACTACTTCCTGCATGCTGAACTAAGACACTATCTTGGTTTAGAAACAACATCAGATGAAACTGTAATGACTACACCCTAAAGCACTTACAGAGTCTCAGCTAAACGCATGTTCTCTTCAGTAATTCCTAAATTTCCTATGCTCAACTGCAAAACTTTCATTGGTATTCAAAGAAATGAAAAGATGACAGAGTATTAACTGAATTCGTTCACAAATCAAAACCTGTACTTGCTTTTAGGGCCAGAAGAACTGAAGACTGTTTAGAAATATTAAGGGTAAAGTGCAAAACCCCTTAAGCTGCAGTCCCTGTCAGCCCAGGATGGCTCCCCCATGACCTAGAATTTACTTATTCTTAGGCTTTTCATGTTTTTCCTTCTTGCCACATTTCTAGGCTAGGCTTCTCGCAAGTGTTCCTGCTTCCTCCAAGCATTAGGATCATCACTACTACTCAACAGTAAGGAATTTTACATTGTGAGTTATTAAACCAGCAATTCCTTTATAGTCCCTCCATAGAAACAAACCAAAAGGTCACTAGAAAAATACAAGTATGAAAAATCTTTTTTCAAATAGCGAAGTTTTGCTTAAGAAAAATGTGTAATATTTATTGCTTAGGATTTTTTGGTGTAGGCTAGACATACCCCTTTTATGCAATGATTTTGTATACTTTTGCCATTTAATCATTCCTCAACATTTTTCAAGTTGAATAAGAAATATCCTGAGATCTCTAAACGTGAAACTTTATCAGACCATATTTAGGTCACCCAACTTAAAGGCTTGAACTATCATTTTAAAAGAGTTGTTCCAAGATAACTAGTTAATGAAAAATGAAGTTTTACGATCTTTAAAACACTCCCCCCCAGAACACAAAACCCACAAACTAAAAACCTAACTGAAACCCCAGAACAGAAAAAAAAAAAAAAGACTGTACCACATAAATCAAAAAAATCTATTTAGCCTTGCATCCAGAAGCAAGCAAGCAAAATGTGCAGGGAGGAACAAGTCACAACACTACCAAACATCTGTCCAGCTTCACACTACTTGTGGCTGACTCAGCAGTGAGATCTCTCTATTCTTTTGTTCCAGATCTCTATTCCTCCATGGCATTTGTACACTCAGCATCTGGCCCTTTTAACGTCCAGAGCATCCTTTAAGGTAAGGAGTTTCACCACTTACCCACAAAATGTATGAAGCCACATCTCCTGTTGTTTGATTCTGAACTGCAAACCAGCAACCTCTGCTGACTCCTCCAGCCCTTGAATTGGAAGAGACATTTAACAACTGCCTCCTGAACATGTTCTACAAACTATCACCACATCTTCCTCTTAGTAATCTCTTCTTTAGGTTGAAAGATAAATAGATAATATTGTTTCTTGTAGGAAAATTGTCCCCATGTTTGATAGCCCTTGTTGCAACTCTCTATACCTCTCAGCTCTTCTGCAACAAAAGGAAGGCTAAGAAAAGTAAAACACCCAATCAAAACTCCCTATAATATATAAGATACAGTACATTATAGATTTATATGTTAACACAAAATGTTTTTCATCTCCATTCTTCATTAGATGTGAGGAGTTATTAGAAAATAACTCTAATGTAGTTGGGTTAAAACAACTGTGTTGAAAAAACTGCATCATAAAGGGATTACAGAAACTTGCATAATTAAGATGACACAGGTATTTAAAGTAAGGCTGGTACATGAACATAGCATTGGTAACACCACCTTTCAGAGGACGCTACAAATCAATTTTTCTTTACTTAATAATATTTTTTCCACCTAGAATGAAGATATTCATGTCAGCTGTTGGACAAGAAAGAAGTTTGAGAAATTTCAAGCAGTATTTCTCCATCTGCATTTTCATAACTATGAGGCTCCAAGATTATATATATCTCAGTAGATGTAAAAAGGGGAATACTTGACTTATTCCAAACTGCTCACACAGGATTCAGAATTTTATTAAGGAAAAAAAAGAGAGGAAAAGTGATAAAAATAAAGACTGAATGGAATGATGAAAACTAAGGAATTTGCGGTATACTTTTGTTTACACTGGAATTTCTTTCAAAATTATCATTCTGCTTTAAAAATTCCTTCTGCAAGTGTAAGTAATCTTTGCATGTATCAGTGATACGCATTTTACTCTTTCCTATATGGTTTATTAATCAAAAATGGTCAGCACACCATTTTATTTCAAAAACTACCTTCAGACTAGAAAAACTACCTTCAGACTAGAAAATTATTTAACATATTATTAGCACAGCATTGTTGTCAACTACCAAATTAGTAACACTAAAGCAGTCACCAAACAGTATAAATCATTTCCACAATAACAATTTCAGTACAATGACCTCACGCAATATTCACAATACAAAAGTACACAGAGAATTTCACTCCGCCTTAGACAGTGGGACAAGAAACATAAAGCCTTAGAACAGTGATTCACTTCACCTGTCCCTCCTAGAAGAGTACTGTAATTAGGAGACTAAATCCACACCCACAACTAAAGAAACATCAGCACTTAAGAAATGCTGTCAAGTTTATAAACTTCTATTCACATACTCAAACTCTGTAATGAAGCAAATTCTAATCCTTCTGCTTTTAAGCTGATGAAACTACAGTACCATAAATAGCATCTTTGATATGAAACATTCATAAAGAAGGAACTATCATTTGCTGTATGAAAGCACTCCGCCACATTGCATCCAATTTACGGTGCAAATCAAAGAATTACACCAGAAAGCTGAAGGGAGACATTGGCCTAAAGAGCAAGACAAGTACCTATACATTTAGCAATGCTAAAAACAGTCTTTGTGAGATTTCCAAGGATCTCCAGTGGTCAGTATTACAGTTTCATGTGAATTTATACCACGAGCTATGAGCAGAACACTCTACAGACATTCCTAAGTAACAACATCCCCACCGACACTCTGCTTTTCCCTGAGCAGTTCATGCTCAAAAACAGAACTCATTCTTCCCTGTGGTGCAATGAGGGTCACCAGTGATCTTTTACTATGTGAGGAAATATTAATTCTTTCATTTTGAAAAGAATGATGAAAAAGTCCTTAGGCTTTGTTATCAGTGCAAGGTAGGAAGAACTACCAGCATGAATGAGAACAGCTCACAACCTTTGCAAGTTTACACAGACCTCCAGAAGCACTGTGTAGGCAAGAAGAGAGAAGTATCAATACTCTAATAACAATCCCTCTGCTAATCTCTATCCTTCCCTGTTAAGTGATCTAATGAAAATGCTCTCAGTAAGTGAGAGTAGCTACTTTTCAAAGCTTCCTAGGGAAGATCCTAAGTTTATATACTTCAAACACAGTAAAGTATCTGTGACATGCTTCCAACTACAGAAAACAAAACAAAAGCAGCTCAAAGTATCTAAACCAAAATGCAAACAAGTGTTTCCAATATGAATAAGCCAAGCAATACACTTAGATACAGGAATGATAGTTTCCTTGTTTTATTAGAGCTGTAAAGTTGAAGAATTAGTTTTCAATAAACCTGTAATACTGATGCTACTTCTGGTCAGAAAATAGATAAATTATAGATAAATACAAAAGATAAATTATTCAACCAATCCAAGCAGCTTATTTTACATGAACCCCCTCCCACTTTGTAACAAGCTGGTAGAGAGTATTAGGAATTACTGGGGACTCAATGCCAAATTACTTCCAAAATTGAGCCATTATGCTCGAAAGCTAAGGACTAACCAATTCCCAGGTTGGGCTGTACAGAGCAGGTAAATGTCAAGGCACAGAGCAATTGTCTGTCCTTAATCCATGAGAAATCCTCCATTTTTATGTTTTCCTCCAGGCTACCTGACAGTTCTTCTGCCCCCAACATTCACAGGGAAATCAAAATCAGGAGGCGTCTTAAATTACTTAACCTTTTCAGCTAAATTTACAAAACAAAATGGCTTTTACTATGCCTGAACAAAGCTGAATTGATTCACACACATTTTTGTGGCACGTCCCCATGTAATTCAAAGCAGTTTTACTGAGCTGCTGAGTTGTTGGATGGTCACAAGGCACAAACTGTTTATATGGCACAAGTATTAACAACTATATTCTGATTGTAATATTGCCTGTAATGAAGAGAATGAGAAAAATTATATAAATGTCAAGTTCCATATTTTAAACCATCTGCAACAGTAAAACTCTGAAACATTTAATCACATTGTAACATAAATGATTAACATTACATTTAATTTATAATGTGGAAGACAAGTCCCATACTGGGTAGTACTGCAAAAAGATACAAGGCCTGAGTTTAAAACTTGTTCTCAAGTAGACCTCTCCAAATACAGGCCTGGTAGGTCACTACACTCCCAGACAGATCTGTCATATTCCTCTTTTTATTGTGGGATTATTGGATACAGGGAAAACCACCAAAAATTATCCCCCTTTTGAAGCATGGCAGGGGGAAGGGGCATTTGATTGCAATGCTCAGAGACAATCTCCTAGATGAAAAATAAAGGACAAGAAACTATAGATATTCTGCAATGAAGAACAATGTAAAGGTGGCTCAGCTGTAAGCAGCAAGGAAACTTAAAAACCCAAACAAGCAAAAAAAATACTGAATTTCAATGCCATAGGTAAATAGGTAAGTCATGAAATAGGAAGAAAAACAAGACTGTGCTATAACTGGACAAAGAATATGAATCCATTGCATTAAAATCACATGTAAGGAAGAGAAAAAATATGTCTGTGAAAAAGTAAACCACTATCTGATAAAATGGAGTATTTCACAAAGGAGAGGCCCAGATAATTTACACACAAGAAGCTTCAAGGAAATAACTGACGAGTTCTCTGAAACACAAATGTTGTTTTTTAAATAATCTTAAGAAATACGAAACATCAAAGGACTCTCCACTTTAATATGCAGTATTTAAAAAAATGTAAAAGGGGAGATTCAGGAACTATAGAATGATTAGCTTGGCATGGATCCTGACCAAATTAATACTAGGGCAATGGGAAAAACAGAATCTAAAAATATCCTGTCAGTCAAGCAACCTTTGTAAGGTCAGGAGAGGAGAAAGTGGACTGAAGCTCCAGCTCCCACAAGAAGCTGATCTGAAAAACTGTTTTTTCCTTTTTCACGGGAAAGTTAAAGGGGAACCAAATCAAAATCACCACTAAGTCTCACTGGAAGAATGTAACTCATAATTTAATCCATCAAGAACTGCTCCACAGTAGAGTGAAGCATGAAGAACAAAGGTGCAAAACAGAAGCATGCTTGATTTGATAGCAGAGGAGCAGCCTGGCAAACTAATCTCAGAAATCACATCTCTCAGATCTTCAGAAGTGAGACTCAACACAGAAAGATGGGTGACAGAAGGATTAGTGCTAGAGAAATATGGAAATCAAAGTGCTGCCAAGAACAAAACCAAGCAACATTTTTAAAAAATGGCAGAGAAGAAGAACAAAAAGAAAATACAAACTATAGAATACTGTAATACAAGAAACTAAAGAGTTGGAAAGTTTCCAGGCAGAATAAAGAAGAATGATCATCTCAATTTTTCAAGGAAACCTTTCACTCATAAATAAAAGAGGAAAGAAATCTACTAATCTGAGCTAAGGAGGGTGTGTGTGTGAATGCATAAGTGCAAGGTATGTACTCCTCCAACACAAATAAAATAAAGCCAAAGCATCATACAGAATAAAACACTCCATGCTCAAGTGGCATATTCTCAAAAGAGCTGAAGATTTCCAGTCTACTTTATAAATACATTATAGCATCTACTTCAACACCTATCACAGGTTACCTTTAGGGAAAGGAAAGCTGTGGATGAATTATAGAGCAGCAAACATTTGTTTACAAACTCTTCAATTTTCCATCAAAGCCAGCATCAGTTCATAATGGAGCACTAATTAAAAACCCTTATTTAACTGAACACAGCTGAGCTGCCCAGAGCTACTGGCCTAATCCAACAAAGACAGAAAGAAACATAATTTTAAGGTAGAAAGACAAGCCATTAAACGTGAAGGAAACAAGGTATGAGCAAGAAGGTAAGAACAAGAAGCTTTTCAGTTCAGTGGCATAAAAGGGATAAAATCTTTACATGTGATTTTGAGCTTCATGATTCCTCTCTCTTGTCCACAACAGTGATTTACAACTAGCAAAGTAGATTTCTGCTGCTTTACCAGGATGTATTCAAGAATTTTCCATAGGCAACAGTAAGGAAGAATGTTAACACCATTCTCAGCTGTAAGTTTGGAAAGCACTTCTGTATCATGGAAAATTCTGAGGAGTAACACTAGGAGTCATTTAAGAATCAAGACATCCAGGGATGGAAAGAGGCAAATTAGAGCAGAAGTCAAACTAAAGAGTGCTTCTAATAATCTAAGTTGAAAGTTGGATGTAGAAAAAGAAACAAACAAAAAAAAGCTATACTAAGATAATCAGGAAGTAGTAGAGATGGTAACTTTATCATGTTGGCAAGGTCAAATATTTTAAAGCAAGTACATTCCTTGTTATAGGCAGCAATACTCTGGATTATAAAAAACAAACAAACAAAAATAATGAAAAAAGAGAGGATGGAATTGAATTACAAAATAAAAACCAAAGTATTTTAAAGATACAGTTTCCTAGAAGGTGTATCAACAACACTGTCAAAACTAAAATATTCAATGGCCTTGTAAAACATGCAGATTTAGAATTGTGCAGCTATTTCTACCTAAGAGTAAGGGAAGGGGGAATGGAGAAAGGCTTACAGAGAAGCCATTCCCTGACCACACCCCAGGGCAGAAGAAGTAGCAAGGATAATTCAGTAAGTACCCATTCCTTTTGTGTTCAGGAGCAAGTTAGCAGATAGGTCTGAAAAGAATTCAACTAACACACCAAGCTCAACCTTCTCCAGCCTCCCCCACATCCGTGGAGAAAAAAAAAGAAAATATTTTTAACTAGTTTCTTCCTAATTTTCTTTTAAATTTGGAGAAGAGACTGAGAGAAGGGAACTTGTCTGAGGTCACACATCACACTCCTTGCAAGTCCACACAGTTGTGCATCGAGAGACAACTACTTCCAAAGCTCTTCAGCACAACAGGATCTGAAAGATGCTTATGAGACTACACCTATCCTGTTGCACACAGCACATACTCCGTGTTTGTTATCTCCAGTACTTCAGTAAATCATGTTGCCCAACATCCATGGGAGTGACCTGCTTACCTATATATACACATACATTTAAATCTGTGTGTGTGTGAAGAACATGAGAATCAAAACCAAGTATTACTTTTGCAAATTAAAAAAAAATCCACTTATAATGCATTAAAGGTAAAATACACAGAAAGTGTGTTTTATAAAAAGTAATGAAAGCTAAATGTAAATTTGAGGCAGCAAATCACAAACAACTTCTAAGCACAAGCAAAATAACACTTAGAAGATAATTTGGTATACAGTCCCAAGTCAAGAATGTATGGCAAGATAGACCTATGGCAAAGACAAGGTGTTGATATTTCAAGACAAAAGGGATGCTTTAATCAATTTTTATAAGGATAAAGATAAATCCATAAAAGCAAAATAGAGGATGTGTATCTTAAAGATGTATCCCTACTTCTTGCAGAAATAAAAGAGGGAATTTGCATGCAGCTGAAGGACAGATAATATCAATAAAATAATACAAGCTGAAAACAAATTATCCAGTGAACTTTATATATAATTTACAAATACATTTAAATCCTACATTAAAGGATTTTAAAAGAAATAAAAATCCTAGATATCCTATGTGCATTAAAAAGGGAAGAAAGATGACTTCCAACTAAAGGAGAAAAGATGACTGCACTTATCAAAGATGTATTGGTTACTGACACATGCCTTTGGATGAGCAGAGATTTACTGCAGTAAACAAACAATTTGCAAATACAAAAAAAACCCCCTTGACCTCCTGCACAGAACAAACAAAAAACTTATATATGTTATTCTTTCTTCATACCTACAAAAAGATTTTAATCAAATGGAATAAGAATACTTGTTTTAGAAAATGTTGCTTTTCCTTCCTTGTACTGGGAAGTTAGAACTTCTGAAAAAAACCAGGAGCATCTTACTGCTGCTGCTGCTTGCCCTGTAAACCCTCTCAGTGTACCATACCATATATACCTACCATATTTAGGTAAAACCTATTTTCCAAGGGATAATTTCTAATACACACATGATTTAATAGAAGAACGGATAAATAAGATGACAAAGTAAATGCTTAGAAAACTGACATGGAGCAATGGAAAGATAAATACATATGGAAGATAACTCATTTTTCTTAAAGATCTTCTATAAAGTACTTTTATCCTTTATAAAACACTTTTGAGTAGTACTTGTCTTCAGCTATGCCCTAACACCTGTCTAACAGTTACACATAATGACTGAAGATGATACAGAGAGCTGGAAGCTCCTTTTCTTTTTATTTATGGGACAGTCATGCCCAGAGCTCCCAGACCTCTGGACAGAAGTGTTCAGATACAATATCTTTGTGGCAGGTATTTTAAATAAAGTTCAGTCTCAGCAGAACAAGGAATTATGCCCTTCTTGTTAACTGTTCCATTACCAAAATATGAAGGGCCTATCTGCTACCTACACTGAAAATGTGAAACAGAATACAAGGCATACTTGAGGTTGGAAGGGATCTCTGGTGATCAACTACAGCAAGCTGCTGTGTCCCATCAGGTTTTGTGTACCTCTGAAGAAAGGGACTCCACAGTGGTCCAGGGTTGCCTGTTCCAGCACTCAGTCACCCTTATACAGTGAAAAAGTTCTATATTTAAATGGAATTCTTGGTTTTTCAGTTTTTGCCTGGTATTTCAGTTGTCTCCTGTCCTTCCAATGCACACTACCAAGAAGAAAGCCTGATGCCATCCTCACTCCTCCCTGACAGACATTTATACACATTACTGAAATCTCCCCAGCCTTCCCTTCTCAGTGATAAAACCCCCAGCTCTCTCAGACTCTCCCGGTACAGCAGACACTGCAATCACCTCTAATTGCTAAATAGTATGCAACAGAGGGAAAAATTGTCAGTGATACAGACTCCATTCCTAAATTACACAGCACAGAAATTTATCACAGCTGGGAAGCCTGAAACTACCGCTCCTTGCATATGGAAAATCATTACTAAATGACAAGTCATAGAAAACCCTTTGTGCATGTATACATACACATGCCACTACACAGAAAGTAGACATGACTCACCAGGTAATAATGTTGCATTTACTTTTCTAACACCTGTAACAACTTCAACCTTGTACAAATTAAGCATATTTTGGGTATGTGGGAAATTGTTACTAAAAATGTCTTTAAGCCACTGAGAATGTTTATATACAAGATAAGCTTCATCAAGTTAGGCTTCATCTGCACTTAACTGATAAAGTGATATATTTAGTATGATTTCAAATCCTTCAAGTTACTGTAACATAATTACTTCTTGACTGAAATTTGGGCTGCATAGGACAACTAAATGCACTAAAAATCTGCTCAAAATTTAAAAACTGAATAGTCCTGTCAGTTATCAATATTTTGGAACCTGTTTGCAGCTTGTACTCACCAGACTTGAAGCACAAGAAATAATGGCATTACAGCAACTTACACACCCGGTTGTAACAGCCATAATATCATAAAGGTTTTTAAGATAATTGTCTACGAAATATTCTATACAGAGCACAAAGCAGAAAAGAATGCAAGCTATATTTTCAGAATGGAGTATAACACAATTTCATTTCCTGCTCCAGTACAATAACCTCATCTCTCGAATTTCTCAAAACTCAGATGCCAAAACTAGACACAGTAAGTCATTGGTAATCACAGTGCTGCAGCAAGAAACACGGATGCAGGAAAGAGCTGGTAAGGATTTTGCAATTATCAGCCTCATGATGTAGTAAAAAAATCATTAAAGCTAAATGAAACTGAAGCTCTCTTACTAAAGTAATATTGAAGGTAGAGTAAGGGGCAGATGGTTCTAAAAAGAGGGAGCCGCAATAATACTGGAGTAGCTGGAAAACAAATGGTACAGTAAGCTTACAGAACTGTACCTCAGTTATATCTCAGTGAAAACACAGTTAAGAGATTACTTGATTAGTGTGTATATTTACTTATGCTTTGGAAGTGACAGGAGCAGCCCTATCCCAAAAGGAAACAGCAGGATCCTCCAAAGGAGGCTGTCAACTCCTCTCTATAAACCAGTTCTCCCACTCTGAGGTATGGTACAAGCCTTACAGTTGTAATTCATAAAACAAAAACTCATCCAGAAGATGGAGGTAAAGAAGGACAAAGACTTAAAACCAAGTTTATACTCATATTTCAACCTAACATCTTTTCTGTTAGGGAAATATCTAAGACAAAGAAACCAAGAGATTTTATAATTAATTTATCTCCTGATTTTTAGAAGTTGAGGTCATAATTCTCATTTATCCAGACAGGAAAGCAGTAATATAAAACCAAAAATAATAGAAAAGCTAAAACTTCTGAAGGTACAACTCCTGAACAACTTATGACCTGTGAATATAAGCAACACATTGGAGAATGGTAATGTTACTTGCAACATCATCAGTGAGGGCTTGGAAGAATTGCTGCTTTCTACTCTTAAAAGCTAAAATTTTATTTGCACACTTCAAAAATCCATACTAAATTTTTATCTTGAACAGAAATGTCATTGGGCAATTGTTACCACAATACATAAGAATCTTAAATGAGGGAAATTTAAATTTTACTCAAGACTCCATTACTATTAAGTTGTACCCCCTTACACAGATTTCAGGTTTGATATATTTCAATCACTACAGCAAGGAACAGAACAAGAGAGAGCATCTAAACCATATTATATTAAAAGAATATGTAATTACAAACAAATTCAAAAGAGATTTCAAATAAGCACCAGAAGGAATAATATATTGCCCTTAGACTTGAAGCTAAATCCTATTTCTGAGTGTTTTGAGAGCAGTTCTAAATACCCTTTTCTTCACAAGTACTTACTGATTTCATTCTAACTTAGGTAATCAGTTTAATAAGACTGGTTAAAGATTAAAGCACTCCAAGTCACAGCATGCACTAGTTTCTGCCAGGCTCCAATACTGTGAAACATGAACCTTACTACATAACAATAAGATTTAATCAATTTATTAGCACAGTGACCAAAATAATCAAAATACCACTAAATAACTACGTTTTGGTTGGGTTTTTTTTTTTAACTTTTCCTTTAATAAAAAAATTACCTCTACACAAAAGATCTTAAGATCAAGTCCACACAACTTCATCTTCTCCGGAAAATGCTGAAACACATTCAAGTATGGAATATGCCCTTCAACAACAAACCTGCATTAAATAAAAAAATGAAGACCAAATCAGAACAATTTATAGGATGACAAAGTCGTATTTTTATTAGAAAATTAATATACAAATCAACTTCTTATTTGAAATAATATCAGTATTGTGCTACTTAAGCAATACAACCTGATGTAACACACCCAAAATGCTCCACAGAACAAAAACCAGTTCAATCATTTAACAGCTTTTAAGTTCAAGCTCAGATGTGACTGACAAATGATAACGTTACGGCAGTAAGTATACAATCAACAAGCTTACACAGAGTTTGTTCTGCACATTCTTCAACTACTGCATTTCTTGAACTACTTTCAGCCTCCTTTGAATGATATGGATGCTTTTTTTCCAAATTCTAAAGCTTTAAGTAAATTTTACTTTTAAAACACAGACCTTCTAGTGGAGGAGTTTGAACCAGGTAATGTGATAGGGAAGAAAATCACAGAACGATGAGCAGATACACAGAACTGAAACCATACTAATTACAGCTCTATGATGATACTTTTCAAAGAAGTATTACTGAAGTATGAATAGAAATTGTTTTGCATACTAATAAATAAAAATAGTTCAATTTTTATTTGCACAGAAATAATGTACCTTTGCTGTTAAAAACTGATTTTGGTAAGCGGTTGACAGTATTAGTTGATATTTTTCTTGAATACACACACACATATATATATGTATAAAAGATGAGACTTAACAACAGATACCAATAAAAAGCCACCACTACACCAAACCTCTCCTCTTATCCAGCATCTTAACAGACACCCACAATAGGCCAAGCAAGCACTGAACAAGCACAGATCCTCACAAGGCAACACACTCATTCCACACTAAGGCACACTGGCAGTCTCCCACAGGACTGAGCTAGAAACGCCTTCCTGTCTCCTCTTCTCCAAACCAATTTTGTTAAGACCACATTAAACCTGAATAAGTGAACATTACAGAGAAGACTCTGTTCCTTAACTAATATCAGGACTGAAAACAATTTTCTCTCCTGCTGATAAGTGTTATCTGCACAGAACCTCTCTGATCTTCCTACATAGATTAGTAACTTCTTGGTCTACAAACATTTCATGTTCCTTCTGAGACTACAGCAATTCACAAGCTCGCCTGCTACATCCCAGTTCTGTACCCTCATCACTATTTGTTCCACGTAAGTAGAGCATATCTATTGAAGTTGATTAAAACTCTGTTTAAAAGTTAGTTACTCCAAAGTTTAGTTATAGTCTACCTTTTTTAAAGCAGTCCTACCTGAATTTTCAGTTTAATTGAAAAAAATGAGTTAAACCCAGGATTAAAATAAAAAGTACATTTCATGATCAAAACTGTCTCAGAGTAATTTATAATGGTTCCTGAAAAATAACAGCAATATTAAAAATCATATTGCCCAATAGCCTTTGCTCCAAAGCTCTCCTTATTAGGCTCTTTAAGTGAAGAAGTAACAGGTGGTGAACAGTCTTTTCTAATCAAATTGTGTAATGATCATTTTGCTAATGAAATTTCAGTAGCTTTCCTCTACCAGCATTTCCCCACCCTGAGTGGAGATGGGGGGCTGCCATTCTCCAAATCCAGCCCCCATTGCTGGTCCTCACCATCCTGCCTGACCTGCTGAGGAGCTGGCACTTCAGTTCCTCAGCTCATTTTAGTCATCCACTAAACTGAGGAACATAAGCTTGAGGTATGGTTTCACAAAGTTGATTGAGCCAAACTAAAAGCTCAGCAGGACCTCCCTCCCTGTGATCTAGCTGTGAGCTGCTCATTTCTTCCCCAAATGTAAGTCACAACAGCAGCAGAAAACCACCTGTTACCCTATTGCAAGCAAAGTTTCTTTCATCATCTAACAAATTGTGAAGAGGCTCACAGGTGGCTCTACAAGCTGCCAGAGGGAAGGGGGTGTATAACGCAGGCAGGAGAAGAGAAAAAAGGGAAGCAGGACCTTCCCCCTTCAGCAACAGCGATGCATTACTGGCTCAGCTGATGATAAGCTTTGGCTGACACAGTTAAGGCACAATCACATCATGAGCTGTCAGATGGGAAGGCCTGGAACCAAGACACCGAGAGCAGCGAACACCTGAGCCAGCACAGCAGCAGCTGGAAAAGGACAGACAATCAGGACCTTGTTTCGGGTGTGGTGTAGGGGTGATGCAGCCAAACCACACACACAGCTTGCTGCCTCCGAGATGGGAAATCCCACCCTCCTTCAGTCCCCTGCCACACACTCCTCCCTGCTGACAAAAGCACTCTGAGAAGTCACAGAGGATCAGATGGGGAACAAGACTCTTCAGGGTTTCACTCCAACAGACTCAGGTGACCACAGGAACATCACCGTCAGCACAAGGCAGAAAGGGACAGCAGTGAAGCACATCAACGAGCCTAAAATGTCCAGTGAAACTTTCTTTTACAAAATATATCTTCTACAGATCTATAGATCTACTTTCAACTAATGAACCACAAACTGGATGAATGCTAGTACCCATGGCAAGAGAAAGAACAGGAATGTTTATGCAAGATCACAGCAACAAAAACTTGGAACAGCTTAAACTGATGCTGGAACCACATCCCTACACTGCAAGAGACAAGCAGTGTCCACCACGTCTTTTTTTTTTTTTAAAGTTTTCAGTTTGGCTGCACCAAGTCAAAGAACTTCAACCGTCTAAAATAATATCTTTTTATATATCTTTTTATAATATCTTTTCTAGCTTAAAATTATTGTCTCCAGAAAAAAAAAAAAAGAATGTTCTTTTCCTTCAGGTTAAAAGTTGTTTTTACAATTTAAAAATATTGCACAAATACACTGTTACGAATAGAAAGTGCTGATGATTCAAGTTTTAACACTTAATCCAAAAGTCCAGATTTGGAATAGCACTTTAGAACAATTTCTTTTGTCTGTTGTTCCTCCAAACCTTTCATTTAACAGAGAGATGGTCAAAACACCTGTAGGACTATGTTCTATCAGGGAGGTGCTTGAAAACTTGATTGGCAGATACAGTACACAGTCCATGTTCTTTTAATTACAGCAGTAACATACATTAATAGGGCCCAAGTATGAAAGAAATCCTAGGTCCTCAGCATGCTACAAGGAAGTGATGCATCTGTTAAAGCCACAGTAACGCCACAAACTGATTATAAGTTTAGTCTTGCCACCACAAGTAGGTATAACCTCATTTGAAAGGCATTATTTCTCAGAATCTCAAAAGTCTAGCATCTTGAAACTTTTTCCAAAACTCAACTATTTTATTACATAGATGAATAATATACATCATATGGAGTATTGTAAGACTACTCACAATAAAAAAGGATTTAATGTGTAGCATAGACTTGAGTAGAACATTGTTCAAAGTGTTATTTTTAAACCAAAATGTTCCTGTCTGAGTAGGTAATTGTAGTGTTTTTCTGCTAAGTGTGTCAAGTAGCAAAGAGGAGTATATTTTTGGTGTTGTAAAGCCTTTAAAAGCTGGCAGATTGCCCAACCCCAGTGCCTAAGCATGTATCACAAGGGAGGAGTGGTAGTCAGCTGACTTCAGGGTACAGAGAAAACCAAACTGAGGAAAAAACAAGGCAGAACTTTAAACAGAACTCTAATTCAGCTGGTTTAAATAAAACAATTTGCCTACAAAGACTTAAAAGGTAATGCTGAATACTTAATGCTTTCTCTGCATAGTTTTCATCTTCCGTCTGTCGTTATTTTGTATCTTAATGCATGCAAAAATGCGAACATTGTCTGGTTTTTTAAACTTCAATATTCAGAAGTCAGAAAACAAGTATTTTATGGTAGTTCATGCAATTTAAAATGCTTTCTACTTCTTCATCAAACTTGTTGAAAGGCAAGGACCTCAAGGGTAGGGAGGGAACCATGATAACGTAATTACAGTCTTATATAACTATCGTATCATGGTAAAACTTTGCAATACAAATAACATTCTTTTCAACTTCACTTTCTGTACTCAATCCAGTTCATATGTTCAGTGCATTTAAAGTTACTGAATCATTATGATTTATAGTCTTACACACATCAATTGCATCTAATTAAATTATATCTTCTCATTCAAATAATCTCATTTCAATTTCCAATTATTAGTTTCAGATTATGCCTTTCTGTGCTATATTTGCTACTTGATTTTTAAAATATTTTCCCAACCCTTTTATTGCATTTATGTTTTCTCTAAATCTGTTCAAGTCTGCTCATCTCTTAAGGATATTAGTCCAAAGGATAGTCTCCAGGTTCTGAATAATTTTCCAGGATCTTTTCTGCAGTTTCCAATTCTTAAAGTGCCAAATACAATAATTTACCATTCATATGCAAACAAAACAATCTATCTTCCCCCTTGACAGCTGACTTCAACAGTTGTTGTTTGGTTGGGTTTTCTTCCAACCACACCATTGTACTAAGACAGAAACATGTGAAGATGTCTTTGTCTGGTATGAGCCAACAATGCTTCCAGAGACAGTTTCCAAGATAAATATATATTCTTTGGTTATTGTAATTATTAACTTTTCTCTCCAAACAAGATGGGATAACTAATAATTCTTCAGTGTGAAACAGTTGCTCTGTCCCAGAAATTGCAATTCACTACTTGGATTTTGGCCAGATACAAACACTATCAGACAGTTTCTACATTATTTATTTGCTGATCATTCACAAAAATACAGAGTATGTTATGGTAATTCTGATTTGTACAAAATTTCCTAAGGAAGAACGTGGCCAGTAAAAATCTTGTTATTGAGCACTACTTTCGAGTTCTACTATTTCTTAATCTACTCAACAAATACTTTTGCATTGCAGGGTACTAGTTTGAGTTCTGAATATTATGGCATTTTACTGAAAATTTTACAAGCATCTTTTATGCAATAGCATATTCAGTTACGCAAAAATACAATGGTTTGTGCAATTCTGATCAATGAAGGCAACAGCCACTCCTAAAGCAAAATCAAAGGGTCAAATTGCTTTGCATAGCAACTGATTATCTAGTAGTAACTACTGTACTTCAAGACATAAAACCCTCTCCTTTTTGAAAGCACTTGCAAGAAAGTGTTCTGGCATACCCATTCCACTTGGAAAGCTTGTACAAAGCTAGAGACGTGCAGGTGGAACCTGCCAGGGGAGAGAGGCCATGATGGAACATCAGGCTCTGGGGGAAAAAATCCCCTTGCATTCATCACACTTTCAGCAGCTACACCACAGGTGGGGGACAATGTACCCGCTGCCTTGCCTTTTAATCCACAGGTTACATATTTGAAAAATAAAAATAAAAGCACTGAATTTTTAATCAGTTTTCCCCTTATTTTGTCTGAGTTTTCAATTTGATTTGCCAGTGTATATACTTAAGCATTTCTATTCCTTAAATTTCAACCAAGTAATGTTTTTTACCATCTGTTTAGAAATACCCAGTATTTCAACAGTTATTTAAAAAAGGGTGTCAGAATACAAAAGGTCTTCCAAGGAAAATCTAGGAATTCCTGAACTTATTCGGGCCTGATTTTAAATACTTATTGCCAACAAGAAGAGTTATTTGATGAATATGAATGACGAATTATTTTTCATTCCTGAAGTAAATAAAGAAAGTGTTCATGGCCTTGTTGTAGGGGAGAGAAGGGAACTGCATTGTCAGCAGTAGCCTGACAGTCTCCATTTAGCATCAAACCCTATTATTACAACAATTTATTTCTACCATATTAAAAGGTATTATTCTGAACTCTGATAATTACAGATACAAAGATATGAAGACAAAATGATCTTCCTATATTAATTTCAACTCCATTGCATGAAGTTATTTTGCTACATTTCAGATCACTGCACACTGCTGGTATTGTTTGCAGGATGACACTGATGTAAGTCCTGGAGAATGTTTACTCATTTAATTCTGACATGCTGACAACAGCAAATATCACGGAAGTGTGGCCATACACACCTCCAGCAAATCTTAAGAATTTTTGAAGGAGAAGAATAAAAAGCTTCTCTTACTTCAAAACCTCCTTCATTACACGTCTTTGAAATTCATTGCAATCAACAGAGATTGTCCTCCAACAGCAGCTGCACAAATGGTTATGACAAAGGAAAGACAAGACAACTAAATATAAAGAACTCACTATAACTGAGCAAATTCATAAGAGGGCAATAGTACAGACCTATTTTATAAAAAATTATTATTTATAAAAGCAAGAATTCTTAATTAGTCTATTCATACCTTAAGAACTCAGACAATGTGATTGGTTCTCTCATCCAGAGTAATGCCATGTAACAAAATGAAAGGGTCATTGGCATTGTCATCCTCAGTTTCTCCTTTTGGTTCTTCATTAAATACAAGCTGCCATCTACTGATCCAGAGCACACAGAGGTGCTTTCTTGGGTTTATGTTAAAAACAGAAAAGAAAAAAAGCAATTGATATGATAGATACATGAACCATGGCATACAGAAAGCAAGATAAAGGAACATACAAGACTTGTTCAGCAACTCATAACATTAGGAAATTACTTTGAGTTTTTGCTCGTTTGTGTACTTTTCTATGAAATAGTTTAACCCTGATTTATTCATCTACCATAATATGAGATGAGAACCTGTTTCATAAAGTGCTATTCCACTTGACTAGGACATTAACTCCCATGTAACATACAGCTAATAGTACTTATGAGCTGGAAATACTGTTTTCCAGTTGAGAGATAAAGGAACTCTAGAAGAAACAAAGGAAAATTGGATGTACTTAAATCAATGACTGAGTTTGGGATCAAAACACAACTTGAAATTTCAACATGCAGGACTTATTGAAAAAGTCAATTACACTGTGGAAACTTCTCTAATGTTAAAAGTCTGTCCTGAATCCATCTATCCTATAATCTCTAACTGTGGAAACACAGGTATTCTTTAAAAAATGTGTATAAATTCAATGTCAAAGAAACAACTTCAGAACAAGAATGTAGGAAAATGGTGAAGAGGGTGAAAAAAAACCCAAATAAATTAACATCCATACTTCCTTACTGAGGTGAATCACCAAAAACGAAGAAAAACAGAGAAAATTTTGTTTAGTAGAGTGATTTATGAGTTTGGAACCTTTTCAGCAGCGAAACCTGCAAGTTCAGGGAAAGAGGACCAAAAAAAAAACAAAACAAAACAAAACAAAACCCAAAAAAACCTGTAAGCCTCTCTTCCCTACATCATGACCGAGCCAGGATGAAGGAAAATGTATTTAAAGCATACTGGCACAAAATGTCAGCACTGACTCTGCAGAGACTTTCCTCACTTCACTTCCCCACAAACTGTTCACCTACTCAGACAGGAATGGCAAGAGCTGGATCCACAGCTGCCCAGCTGGGAGCTGCAGGGCTAGGGCAAAAAGCCCGCTGAAAACAATTTGGACCTTTCCGAGAGCCCGAGAGCCCCGCGGCCGAGGGTGCAGGGTCAGCGGGGCAGGGTCAGCGGGGCCGCCCCAGCGGCGGTGCCCGCAGGATGGGACAGCGCACACAGCGCCCCAGGGCCGGGCTGCGCTGCCACCTACCGGCACCGGAGCCGGAGCTGCGGGCACGGCACGGGCACGGCACGGGCACGGGCACGGCACAGATACCGCACGGGCACGGCACAGATCCAGCACGGGCACGGCACAGCCCCGGCACAGGCGCTCAGAGCCGGCCCGAACTGCCAGAGCATCCCAACACGCACAGGTGCGTCAGGGAACAAAGGCTGGAAACTCGGCTTAATCCCTGGAAGTCAACTGCTTCACCTTTCACATGGATACCTGTGCTTAAAGGCAGCTCCATGACCGAAGCTTCATTGTTAATTTCACATTTGACTCAATTTAAAATAATCCTCATTATATTTGTGGCCTTAATGATGGCACACAATTTCCTTTTATTTCTTCCAGTTTATGCAAGGCGTGACAACACACAGTTACGTGCAGCTAATAATTTAAGAGTTTTATAGGCTTCTCTAGCAATATCTCAGTGCTATACTCAGTGGAATTTGCTATTAACCCTACACGAAAATAACAAAAAACACCCAGCTGCTGTCTGGACAAGTCTCTTAGGGAAAGAAGGGTGTTGAGGTTTCTAGTCTGTAGCAGTAACAGCTCAGCACAAACGACACCAAAGAAAATAATTATGAATCTTCACAAGAGTTTACGATAGACTAGAACACACTTACTTATGTTACATTTCAATGGACAAAACAACTTCTAGGTTTGTCTGATTTCACCAAAATTTACTTTAAGTATCACTGAACTCTTAAGAAATTTCAAGTGATTTCAGTGAAAGTGATGACTACTGGATGCTGAATTCAATCTCTGAAACAACCAGCCAAGACAATAAATTATGACCTATTTAGGATTACCTGGCTGTTCTAAAACTTTAAGCAACTGACCTATGAAAGACACAAGTATCAAGGAAGAAAGGAGTTCCTAGACATCAAAAAGGAGAAAAAAAATTCAATTGAATACTTTCACTAGAAATTCTTCATTCAATTCTTTCCTTTTCATATTATATTTGTATAACACCCAAGATTCTATATGACAAACATACAGCAACTCTTTACCTCAAAATGTTGTCCTTTTAATATATAAAGATTAAAGGTTCCACCATAATATTAAAAAAAAAATTGCATCACCATTTTTATACCTTTTCCCCCCTCCCTCATTCTGTCTGGAGTTTTCTTATTGCTGCTGATCAAATTTCTCTCTCTATTATCACTTCTGAACTGTGCAAAATAGTGTAATGCATGCTTCTGAGGGCAGAAGAGGCAATATCACAGAAGAACTGAAACATGACACAAGGAAGGGAGTACATAACAGGGGAATAAGAAACACAGAAACAGATAAAGAAGGAAAAAGCAAGCAAAGAATAAATAAAAAAAAAAAGCCATCACAACTTTAAAACAGAAGCAAAAGCTTTCAACTGGGCCTTGCAATGCATTTCCAGTATCAGGCAATGCAGCATTGTCTGGTATTAAGCTTGCCCAGTAGAACCTTACACACCAATTTTCTACAATATTTTAATTAAAAAACTTCAGCATTCTGTAAATATTTTCCAGATGCTATTGTTAGCAGAAATGAGAAACTGATATATGAAACTAAAATATGATTTTTCATAGAACGGGTCATTGGGAAAGCAGTAAAAAGACTGTGGAGACAAAAGACACAGAAATACTAAAATAACGTAAAAAAAATTAAAATGCTAAATATATCTATGGGATAGAAAAAAATACACCCCCTTAAAGAACAAACTCATGTTTTCTAACATCAAAGTCATAAAAGACAGCTCTGCTATTGGTTAAATAAGTGCTTATTCTTCAAAGCTGCTGTGTTTGTGAACATCTAGCTTGGCAGCTGTAACAGCAATTTTTTTCCTACTCCAAACAGGAGGCATGGAGCAAATTTGCTATAAAACAGAACTTCCTCCTGCATTTCCCACTGTATTTCCAGGTCCTGTTCAACTTTTATCTCCATGGGTGGGGGTTGGGGGAGGAAGTCTTCTATTTCTGGTAGAATATAAAGTGTCAAACAAGACTGAAAACTTTACACCTTCAAACCACTTCCTTCAATTCACTGTACACAAATACACTTCAAATCTATTTATACTTTAAAACTACAGAAAAACTGGTTTTCAGGTAGTTCAGCTCACTGCTCCTACCTGAGACCTTGCTCACTGATGAGGCAAAGCTGCAGTCAGTCTGCAGATCCCCCTCACTTTCAGAGAGAGACAGCAAGTCCAGAAGGCTGGGTCTCTCTGGATCACTGTCCACATCAGTACTGCTCTCACATACCTGGGGTTTGTAAATAAATGTTTGGATTAGCCACTCTTCTTTACGGTTTCAATCTCAACAAACCACATACAGCATGACAGATGCAAAATTAACAGTAAAAGTTAAAACCCAAACTGTTCACATTTTTACTCTATGAATCACCAGCAAGTGGAAAAAAAAAGAAAAGGAAGCATTTTTTAAGGATTTCTCAAGATTAAACAACTTGTAGGGACTATATTTTAATCTGCTACAACAACCAGAAAGCTGGCAACACAGAATCAAAGCTCAACCAAATCACTAACTTCAAGAGGACAGGAAGGAAAGAATGGTAGCTGATGATACATTTTGCATTGTGATTCATATATGCTGATTATCTATGTCAAGACAAAGCAGTACTTCTAAATAAGCAGTTTCAAATAGTCACAGAAATATCCATCCCTTGAAATAAGTAAAAAACTCCAAAACCGAATAAAATGGACATGTGCAAGCCTGTTTATTTGATCTTCTTCATTCTGAAGTGACCATTCATTCTGGAGTTATTACCAGTAAGATATGTAGTCAAAACAAACAAGATTTCTCTTTTGGTATCTTTTAAAAAGATACCAAACATCTCATGGGATTTGAGCTTTCACTTACTGATAATGCTTTGACAGCTTCCGCAGCTGGTCTCTTGCAATATGCCTGCTTGCTCTTCTGAAGGTAACACCTCCAAAAATTGCACAGAATTTCATCCTGATAAACACAAATGGATGGTAATTAGTACAGTGTTTACAAGATCATAAATTGCTGAGAGAACAGAGCATAATTTCTAACTCAGGAATCTGAATAATATTCCATCTCTAATTTTATTAGCTGTGATTTATAAAATACATTTTGAAATTACAAGAGAAACAGATTTTGATTTCATATGCTTAATGATTTTAAACGGGGACTTGTGTGATTCACTTAAAAAATTAAAAATTTTTAAAATCCCACCTTCTGTAACACACACACAGAGTGTACAATACTGACATCTACATACCTTCATTTGTGGATGTACTCCTAATGCTTCTAAAGCTTCCACCTGTTTCTTGAGGACAAGCTGAAAGCCTTCACAAACATACCATTCACAGCCTCCCTCTAAGGGAAAAAAAGGGAGGCTGTTTTTGTTTGTACTGTTTTGGTTTCTTTAACCTTATGCACACTTATCCCCATATCACTAGCTAATAATTTCAGATCCTAATGCATAAACCAGCTACACTGAACACTCCACTAACTTCTATTTATTCACAGCCTTAAACGTGAAGAAAAGTTACTAAACAAGAACTTCACATATTTCCCAAGAATAATATAATTCATTATAATGTCTAGTGTGGCACTTGTAATTGAGCAGAGCATTATTTAATCACCAGTTTAAAAATAACTGAGAACCTGCCATTAAAAATGAAATATGAACATTTCTTTCCCACCCCTGACACAGAAAACTGGAACATTACAGTAGTAAGTCAGGCAAAAAACAACCAATAGCATCCATGTGCTTTACCATTCTCTCACACAGAATCATACATGTTTAAATAAAAGAATATCCCAACTTCTAAAAAATCCTAGTACAACATGAATTTCACAGGGAGTGGGCCTGCTCAAACCTACTGACTATTTCTTCAGGCTGCATTAGAATTACTTTTCGCCCTTACCTCTATAAATTTACTACTAAGCTTTTCTACAGGCTTTTGGTTTTAGAAATTTTCTCTCCATTTTTCAACTCCCTTTTCATTCCTTCCACACCTGTTCTTCACTACTTTTGCTCTGAAACACACCTTGCATCTCACCACCTTAGAAGTTATCTGCACAAAGCTTCTGCCCTGCTATAATGATGCTGCTCTTAACTGCTAACCAGTGAAGTAAGAGACACAGCTTACTCCTATACATCCATGGAATAGTGTAACATGACTGCATTCACAGAAGGGACTGTGTGAAGATAAGGATTTCTTTCTTAAGAAGCCTGGGAGTTAGCTAATGACCTTCTCAACAGGATAAATTAAAAGCATGAGTGGTACAGGCCCAGACTTTAGAATCAATACAGGACAAGGAAAAGTGGAGGGGTCCTTTTCACACCTCCCTTCACTTCCACATAATTGCTCTCTTCAAAAGAATGTAGCAATCCACTGCTTCTGCAGCAGAGCAAAGGTGGATCATTATATCAGAAAAGACAGATAACCCCTTGCTTTATTTGGCATTTTAATGCAGTTTTGTTTTCTGAAAGTGGCAACAGCAGTAAGAGATGTACCCAGCCACACTGAACACACAAACAGCTCTAGCAGCAGCTTTACCACTACATCCTTATGGCACAGATCCTCATATGTAATGACCACTATTCTTCTGAACAGTCAGGAAATCAAAAGTAAAAAAGTGACTCTGGAAGAAAGATGCAGCACTGGTTCAGCTATTGGAACTGCATGAAACCTCTCCCGTGCAGTTTGTGCGCAGGGTGCAGGGCCAGGTACCTGTAACACAGGCCAGACTGACACTAATAGCTGGACCACCATCACATCTCACCTGCCAAGGTAAACAACCTCTCTGGTTTTGTGATAGCCATCACAGGGAAGGAACAAAGGATCACCACATCTGAATGCCACCAGCACCTTCAGTGAGTATTTGCCTCCACAAATCAAAGCAGCAGTAACACACAGCTCTATTCAATCAAAAAAACCCTACCACTGGGCTCACAGAGGTCATCTGTGGCTCAGGAAGTCACCAAGTGTGATCTCTGAAGGTTGTGACAGCATCAGGGAGGTGCATTTTGCTCCCACTCCTACAGTCTTTCCTGCCTATCCGCTTTTGCTCTTCACCAAAGACATAATGGCCTGGGTGAACAGTGGCTGTTTCGCAAAGTGGAGACAGAAACTCATACATACCATTTTTTTCCTGCTTTTTTGAACCTTTGGAGATTGTTTGGACTCTTGAATTTGTGATAAAATCAGTGTTTACAACTTCTCTAGTTCTCTGCAAAACAAGAATACATCTTAGCAAGAAAAAGACCCACATCTAACTTGCACACATTGCCCCATCATAAAACAAATGGAGGAATTTACCGAAAATTCCTACACTAACAGGAGATGAGACAGTCTGAACTTTTCATTAATGAATTTCAAAAACAGACAATTATTATCATGGACATAGAGGTGGCATGCATCAGATCTAGACTGAATGAAACACAGCAACATCCTGGCAATGCTTTAAGGCATCTACAGCACACTCCGACACCACAGCTACAGCAACACAGCAGGCCAAGATGGCTCATTCCAAATGTTGTGATTTCAAGGAACATTAGGTTTAAGCAGTGTCAACTAAAGCATGAAGAAGGAAGAATAAAAATACTGCCCTCAATGCCAAGAAGGAAGATTTGTCATTTTCTTAAAGTCAAGAAGCAATCACAATAAACTTTTCCAAGGCAGCAACTCATCTTTTTACCTCAATAACGTTGTGACAAGACCTACAATAAAATCCACCTCCATCAGTGAGACCCCAGTTCACTTCTGAACACTGAGCACAGCGCTCATTAAAATCTCTCTGAAAGGAAGAAAAAACAGACTTTCACAATTGCTCAGGTAAAACAAATGGCATTATTACTAGGCTACTGCACAGTTTCTGAGATTATTTCTAGAGGAGAGTATTTACACCCTTTGTGTCAGCTCTGGTTGGTAACAAGTGATCATCACTTGCCATCAGGTAACTCTGAACACGTAATTGTAGCTGTCAAGCGCCAGCTCCCGTGTGTGTGAGCGTCAGAACAAGGGAATGGTGATCCACGCCTCGCACACACGTGGCGAGGCTTTAAAAAAATAAAAAAACCCCCAGCCATCACAAATTAAAAAGAAGATAAAAACTGGAGGGGGAGGCGAAAGGAAAAATAGGTTTCTAAAACTGTAAAGAAACACACGGGCTGGGAGAAAGCCCGCACGAGGCAGTGCTTCCCGGAGACACCGGAGAGGGAAAGAGAAGACGGAAACCCACAGATTAAAACAAAGTGGTTTCCAGAGACGCCCACGTGCGTGCTGGGGAGGGGCAGCTCCGCCGGGCCCGGCCGGCGGCACATCCCGGCCGAGACCGAGCACCGGCCAGCGCCGAGGGGCCGGGCACGGCCTCGCCCGCCGCTCCGGGCCCCGGGGTGGGCAGGGCAGGACCGGGCCGGGCCGGGCCGGGCCGGGCCGGGCCAGGCAGCGCCCGCCGCCGCCTCCCCCTCTCCCCCCGCCGCCCGCAGCCGCTGCCCGCCCGGCGGGGAAGCGCCCCCGGCCCAGCCAACCCCGCCGGTCCCACCGTGTCCTCCTCGTCCATGGCGGCCGCGCCCGGGGCAGCACCACGGCAACCGCGCCGCGCGCTGGGCCCGCCTGGAAACCGCGGCCCCGCGATTGCGTTCCGGGCCTGCGGCACCGCGGGGACACGGGCACTGCCAGGGGTCACTGCTGCGTCACTGAGGGGACAGAGATCCGGTGTTAGACATCGGATGGGAGGAAGAAATTCCTTCCTGTGAGGGTGTGAGACACTGCCGCAGGTTGTTCAGGGAGGCTGGATGCCAGCTTTGGAAGTGTTCGAGGCCGGGTCGGATGGGGCCCTGGGCCGGTGGGAGGTGTCCCTGCCCACGGCAGCGGGGCCGGGGTCGGTGATCGCTGGGTCCCTTCCCACCCCTTAATATTCTGTAGTTCTGTGACTTCTGTGCTTCAGCCACAGAGGGGACGTGGCAGCTTCAAGGGGATGTGGGGTGTCCCAAGGGCTGCAGGGTACATTTCATCGCAGAATCACAGGATCAGTTGGGTTGGAAAAGATCTCCTGAGATCATGGAGTCCACCACCATGTCAACCAGACCATGTCCAGTCTTTCCTTAGAGACCTCCAGGGATGGTGACTTGCCAGATCCCTGGGCTGCCTGTTCCAAAGCCTAATCACCACTTCTGTGAATAAATTCTTCCTGATGTCCAGCCTAAACCTCCCCTGGCACATTTTAGGGCTAAGACTACATGTGCAGCTTAAGACTGAGAATAAGTGTGCCCTCCGAGTCTCAGCCCATCGCCATCCTCTCCACAGAGCTCCTGCATCCTCACTCTCGGATCGTCTCGCTGGCCCAGCTGGTGACCACCACGGCTGTGCCAAAGCTGTGGGAAGGGGGCTGCTGCTGCCTGAAAAGGAGGAGGCGAAAGAACTAATTTAACTATGTAAAAGTGTTTGGAGATCCTTGAATGAGGGAAACTACAATCCAAAATCCACTTTCAATTAAAAAACAACACCCAAACCTCCAGATCTTGATGTAGGTCTCTAATTTCTTGCATGCTAATAATAACGTTTAAAGATGTCTAAACACCAAGATCTGTTATTGCAGTGAATTTGCCCACAAAATTGGAGAACAGGTTTAAGCCCTTAAAAAAAAAAAAAAGTCCACTAAGTGAAAGCATGGGAAAAAATTAAAGTTAAAATATACATAGAAAGAGGTGAGGCTGCCTTGACAGCTGTGGTTACATTGATGTTGGAGGATATGTAGAGAGCTAGAGGGGAACTGTTTATGTTTAAGAAAAAAGTTATTACTCATACCAACTGTGATCTTTTTTCAGTGTGGGCTGAACATTTGTAACACCCATTAAAGAGAATTACGCATGTAATTCCTGCCATGTTAAAAAGGTGATTGTCAACCTCACAGAAATGTAGCTAATACTTTGATGAAACAGATCCTACTTGTGTTTTTAATTTCCATATTGTTTGTTTGTGGAAATACTGTTCTGGGAAAGCAAGGCCATTTTGTGTGACAGAGAAGGTTTGATCTTTTTCTAATGTATTTTTGAGATTAAATACTACCTTGAAGAAAAAAATCAGGACATCTGTACCTGTGATAAGAGAGGAAGAGGTGTGTTCCAATGCAGAAGATAAGAGATTGCTCCTGCTGAGAGCAGTGCTCGTGTGACTCGACGCTGTGAGCAGGCAGTGGCCCTGCCCAGTGGATGTAACTAAATTGAAGAATTTGTTTGAATTAGGTGTGGAACTGATCGCTTTGATGAGGCAGGACCTTGGAGTTAGGTCTTCTGTTTTCTAATTACAGCTGGTCAATAAAATATTGAAGGAAGTGATTACACAGGACTGCCATTTTGTCAAAACTTGAACCATTTTGTCAAAACATGAACACTTCATATTCAATGGCAGTAATTGGAGATAAGCAAGAAAAGAAGATGTGGGGGACTGCACAAGGAACTGTGTAGGTATAATTGAGGCCATACTGGTGCAAATGCCAGTAAAGTTTTTGAACAGGAAAGCCCTTACTCTCTGCTGCTGGACAGCCAACACTGCTTCTCCAAGCTGTATTTTCCATGCGGGTGAAACAGATGTGAAAAGGTACCAAATTTTGGAAAGGAATTTGTACAAAAACTGATGCTGATATTGCTAGTTACTTACTAGTGTTCAGGCTCTATAAATGTGAAGTTTCTATTGGTATTTCTGAAGTCCATCAATTAATTAATGCAGACCATTAATCTTGTAGAAGAAAAATCAAAGTATAATAGGATTACCAAGTCTTATAACTATTTCTTAAATATTTTTTGAAATGACACGTATAAAACTGGTTTTTCAGCATATAAAATTATGTGTAACCTTTGTCCCTAATTACAAGTTACCCAAGCATACTGATAGGGGTATGATAATTTCAAAGCCAGGAGACAGACTGTCTTCCTGCTTCAGCTCACTTTTCTAATTAAGATCATTATGCATAGTAGTCAGATTGATTCAAGGCTTAGATAAATAATACGTCCTGTTGTTTCCATTGATTTGAATTTTTAATGAACTGAGTTCCATTGCTGATATCACATTTCTGGTTCTTGACTGCAGACTTTCTGCATGTGAAAATGTAAAAACTACATATTGGACTGAAAGACATGTCCCTTGGCCTGTCCTTTGGGTTATTGTTCATGAAATTGTGCTAGCTCCAGGATACAAACTTCTGTAGCAGAGATTCTCCCCAGAGTCTTTATCCATTGTCAGACACCTGCTACAAAGAGTTAGAGCATAACAGCAACCTCAGCTGCCCCAAGGTTTGTGCACATGAACACAGGGCAGATCTACCAGATTCAAGTTTATAGAAAATGCACGCAGTTGTTAACACACAACATTTCATCTTTGCATCATCTCTCCACGGAAGAGCACACGTTTAAAGGCAGATGGAAAACAAAAGAGGAATTAGGAGAACAAGAAGCAGGTGGCCTCACTCCAACTGATCTTTAGAGACCACGCTGTGTAGAAAGGGTCGGGGGAGAAGCTGGGCCAGCAGTGGAAGCAAAGGTGCAGCAAGTTGTGCAAGGACAAAGGTGGGAACAGCAGCAAGGCGTAGGGGTTACAGCAAGCTCGGCAGGGAAGGATAACCAGGGAGGGGCTGAGCTCAGCAGAGCTTTGAAGGAAGCGACAAGAAGAATGAATTTAACGTTACAGCTCAGACACACCCAGCATTGCCTTGCGATAGTGTTTGTTATACAGCTTCAACTTTCAAATTTTATTGGTTAAATAAATTTCTATCCCTGTTGTGGACAACCTGAAAATATGACCTCTAACATACAAATCAACAGAAAGCAAATAATATTTTCTCCCAAAATTTACTCAGGTTTTCTTAACATTTTCCTAGGAAGTAAGCAACAGAAATTTGAATTTTTGACTACAAAAGCAGCAATGTTGTACCCAAGGGGAAGAGCAAACAATCTTAGGCACTAAGTTTGGGGTTCACACCATCAGCCTTTGCTTTGCCCATGTGCTGCAGCCCAGCCCATCTCATGCAGTTACACTCTGGTGCCCCAGTTTCAGCTGTGGTCTCCCTGCCACAGAGAGCTGGTAATCAGCTGCAGGGTCACCCAGCCACGGGGTTTGGAGACACAGCCCTCAGGGCAGGACCTCGCATTCAGATGAGGTGCTCTAGCAGGTAAAACTCTGGGAGGCCGTGCTAGCACATGGCCAGCCACAGAGGGATTTGGGAGGTCTGTCTGGGGATGCCGAAGTCCTGGCTGGAGTGTCCTGGCCTTCAAAGGCGGGATGTCTTTCCTTAGGAGCACCACACTGCCATCCTGCTGTCCATACTGTCAGAGATTGTTCCCCTCAGTACCTGGTAACTCTGTTAACCTGATCCTACAGAGTTATGAGCAGGGGAAGGACACGTAGGAGGGAAGTCACACAGAACAGAGCAGGCAGTGAGCATTTGAATGTCCCATTCCACAAAGGCATCTATAATGTCTTTATTTTCTTGTTTTTCAGATTTTATTGAGCAGTTGACATGAAACCTTCGCTCAAATTGTAATACTTCAGTAGTGTCAGACATTCTAGTTTCATCTTTACTGAAAGGAAAATATGCCACGTACTAAAGGGGATCTTGGCTTCCGCTGTAGCATTGTACATCCATAGAGCCATGATGATTGTTCTCAAGATCATTCTGGGGTCTATTTAATCCACAAAAGCATTGATATTTTTAAAGGAATCGAGAGCCACCTTGTGGAGCTGGGATTAACAAAGGAGTTCCAAATAATATTAACAAAGGAGTTCCAAATAATACGGCTGGGAACAACTCACTGCTACAAATTCAGATCCAGCATGATCCTGGAGATGGCCAGTCTGGGAAACATGCGCTGTGCACATACTCAGTGCACAGTGCAGCTCAGAACTCCTCTGCTGACTAAGACTGGGTAGCAAAGAAATGTATTTGTGGGCAGTGGCAGGCAGGAATGTAAAACTATCAGAAAAAATGCAGAAAGCAGCAGAATCAGGGAAGCAAAGTAACATACTCATTATAACCTACACAGCCTTGGTGTGTGTGGGGTGTTGCTCACAGGGCATTTTTTACCATATAATTAATTAAACCCTCAAAAATGCTGATAAGTTTTGGAATCATTATGTGTAGATTTCTGTCATAGGCTTATTTTCTTCTGCAGTCATTTATTAACATAGAGAATTAGGATTGCCAGAGCTCAAATACTCTATAACCAGGGAAGTAGCAAAATGGGGTCACTTATGTGAGACTTGTTTCTTCAGAGAAGTAAGGAGCAGTCTTCTCAGTCTCTGAGGTTGCAGCAGGGACTATGAAGTGTTTCATTTACCATTTCTCTCCCATCACTCCTCATGATGGACTCTGAGCTGCTTGTCTGTACTGATACGTGAATATCAGCACATGATCTTGCCAAAGAAAAAAGATACTTGCTTTTTTTCAAATATTCTTGGTCTTTTCCCAGAACTTCATGCAGCAGCAACTTTATTCTCAGCACATTAGATGATACCTTAAAGATGTATTTTATGTAAGGACAAAATTTTAAACGTCTCTCTGAGTAGCAGACCTTAAGTATCTGAAGAAACTTTAGAAAAAACCCACCAAAAAACCAACAAAGAGGACTGTGATGCTCAAGTCATTCTCCAGGTGCTGGAGAAGCCAGCACTGAGGCAAATTGTTGGTAGTCCACTGATAATTGGTCTGGTTATTGAATCATGGTACACCTGTCCTTTGTGATTTACCCATTTTCTGCTGAGTGAATTTTAAGTTCCCGAAGCTTTTAAAATGAGTTACACACTAGCAGAGCTCAAAGTTAAGTTAAATTTCAGAACAGATGCCCCTTTCAAAATCTCTGTTAGCCAAACAGTCACTAATATCCAAAAGCACAGTACAAAACAGGTAGAATGTCAAAGCAACCTGAGAAGTCATTCTTTTTAGACCAAGTCTCAAAAGACAAACCCAGCATATCCTTTATGCTTAATAGAGTCCAGTTTTCCCCTTTGTTCAAATGTTGTTTTGGTAAACAGGAGATATCTATGTGTATCATTAAGGGTTGCTTCAGACTGGATTAATTTTTCCCCCAGTAATTTAAATGTAACCACTTATAAGATGACATGTGGTAGTAGGAGAAAATTCATAAAAAGACACCACAAGGCTGTGGCGAGGAGTCAACCACTTCTGGTTTCAAAACTATGGAAATCTCAAAAAAAACTCTGCAACTTTTCCTGTTGCACTTCATTCCACCATGGTTCCAAGAGGCCATGGTACATGGATGCAAAGAGCACTGGGAGCAGGTTTTCAATGTTTGTTCCAAAATAACTATGATAGATGATTCCACATTATAATAAGTAGAGGTGAAGGAGAGCCAAATCTAGAGGAAACAGAAATAAGTACAACGCAACCCGCCATTTTCAGAATGTTCCCAAGCTTTGGTCTCAAGTCTGCACTTTTTAAGTTGTCTCTGTCGAGAAAGGAATATAGCAGCATTCAGGAGAATCCAGAAGAACCAGTAGGATCACCCTAGCCAGGGTGCTGTACTCTTCAAAACCAACATGCATGTTAAGGTTACAAAGGATGTTTGATAAATACTGTTCTACACTAGGCATGGTCCTGGCAAAGTGAATTTTCTGTGAAGAAAATTAAACCAAGGGTAGTATTTAATACACCCTTAAGATAAAGAATAGAATATTGTTTCTCAATTTCTATTCCCCACCCACAATACACAGCTTTTATTATAGTTTTATTGTAAATACATATGCAGGTTAGTGGAGTTTAAGAGTAGAGTTTAGAAAGATAAATTTTCTGTTTTAACTGTGCTATTTTAAAAAATTGCAATTAAATTTATAGCACCCCCCTGACATTCATGAACTATTTTTTAAAGGGTGGGCTATAAAACATAGTAGTGGGTGCTATTAATAAAAATGAAAATACAGTAAAGTTGAGCCATAGCTCTGCTTTGATTTACGGTCTCATTTCCCCAATGGTTTTTGCCCTCTATTTCTCACAATCTATTTTTCTGTCCCTTTCTTTCTGAAGAAAGGAAAGGTCACCATCCCTATTCAAAACTTCATTAAGTCTGTAAGTTACAGCATGCTGTGGGACCTAGAACATATTGTGTCTCAGCAAGACTCAGTGCTGTTTTGAGCTCACCAGTGCATTAGGGTGTTTGTGGTGGTGGCATTACTAAATAGACCTTAATGACTAAGGGACAGAGCTGTGATGGTTCTTTTTTTGTCTCACCACTAGATATAATTAAAGAACTTTTTTCTGTAGATACACAGAAAGGTCACAGAGGAAAGCTTTGCTCCTTCAATGATGAATCATAAAATTATTATAGAATCACAGAATGGTTTGGGTTGGAACAGACTTTAAAGGCCATCCAGTTCCAACTTCCCCTTTCACTAGGTCAGTTTGCTCAGAGCCCCATCCAACCTGGCTTTGAACATTTTTAGCGATGAGGTATCCGCAGCTTTCTCTGGGCAACCTGTTCCAGTGTCTCAACATCCTCACAGGAAATAATTTCTTCCTAATTTCTAATATAAACCTATTTCTGCACATCTTTGTTTTAATTATTAATTATATGATAGCGACATCAAAAGCACAGAAAGTCAGGATGCATCTGATTGTTCTCTGTGAGAACCTGTTAGAGTACTGCAAATTGTGTTTCAGCCCTGTTTTGTCAGTACAATTCTAGCAAATTTTTAGCTTAAGAGGGTGCAATTCACAGTGACAAAGGGATCATGCATTATAATTAGGAGAAAAGTGCTAAAGCCAAATTTCAAGAGCTTTTGTGCAATGAGGATGAGAAGAAGAAAGCTAGGGATGAGTCATAATATTTTCAGCTTTTTATGTTTCGTCTTAAAACTTAATGGTTTTTGGAAAGTGTTGTTTCTACTTGAGGACAGTAATTTAATTATGATTGAAAGTTGTCCATCTGGTGGCCTTTTAATGCCATTAAAAGTACTGACTGTATCCCTGCAAGTAGTTGTTTTTCTGTTTTTAATCATAAAGCTGTTTGGCTCTTCATTAAAGTATAAGCTTCAAGATCCCACACAAAACTTGTTAAAAGACAGTGGAAATTTTCTCACCCATTTCAGTGGATTTTTGATCATGTCCACTTGGACACTAACCCAGGCTAGGTGTATGAATGCACATGGCAGCAATTATCACAGAAGATTGTATTTAGCCTTAGCTCACCCTTGGGAAACAGAAGTATCACTGTCACCACTTGCAGATGGATCTGTAGATCTGCACACCACGAGTTGTCTTAGTCAGATCAATGCATAATCCTGGAGCACGTTATTCTGGAGCAATAGCTTAGTATTGCATCAGGGATTTCACTCCCTGCCATGTCTTTGTTGTTGGGATTTTTTGTTTTGTTTTTTGGTTTTGTTTTTATTTATACCTGCTTTTCTGTTCATGGCAGGTGAAAAACTTTTAAGCAATAATTTCCTTACAGTCTCCCCTTCTTGGTTCAGTCCACACACAGAAGATGTTTTACTTTGGCTATACAGCTTTAAAAATAATAGTAATTCTCTTTCCCTGTCCCCACTGCCTACCCAAAACACCTCTTCAAATGAGTTCTACTCAGAAGATACTTTGAAAACAGGAAGGTGAGATGCAAATCCCCAACATACATGTTCTAGGAAGCCCACCCTCGCTCAGAGGAAAATCCAGCACATTTCTGTGTAATAAGGTCACCTTTGCTTAGTAGTCTGCTCACAGTCTGAAGGTACTGTGGGGAATCATGTGGCCTCATGGAGTAGGGATTTGGGTCTTGACGTTACTCAGGGATTTTTTTTTCCCAATGGTGCTTTCTCACATGAATATAATGTGTGGTCAAAAAGCCACGTGCCCAAATTACTGGTGCCTTCGCCATTTTTATTCCATTTCTGCTTTTTAGCCATGCACATAAGGCACTACATGCTAATTCAAAATAGGGAAGGGAGAATTTGCTGGTTTTAAAATTCTAATGTTCTCTAAGCATCCTTCACAGTCATCCGAAAGGAAGAAAAAGGAGATTTCAAAGTCTGACCAGGAATCTTATTTTCGTCTATCCCTGTCCATAAGACAAGGGCAAACAAACCTAAACAACTGCATAAACAACATCCACCCATCCCCAGAATTGCTCACACCATTTAGGCAATTTAGAGCAGTAAACACAGATAAGCAATCTGCATAGAAGCAGCTTTAGGTGACCACAAATGGATACCGCTGTTTAATTCAACCCTCTCTCACCTAAACAAGTTTGTTTTCTCAGCAGTGTTTATTTGTATAAGGGAGTGCTAGGGAAAAAATTCCATCCTCCTCCAGATTATCTGCTTCAATGTTGTGAAAATTCAGTATTTCCCCAGCATGAGAATATATTCCTCCTACAGACACAATCTGTATTTTGTGGTCTCGCCAACATTTGTTAGCTGGTTGGGTTCTTTTCCCTGTAGCTCATAGCATTTAGCTGGGACTAGAGCTGATCTTTGAAATGAGAGAAGTCCTACAAGGCTCAGTCTGGAAGGGAAACCCCATCTGATCAGCATTTCTGTCTCGAGAAGCAGGAAAATGCGGGAAGAAGAGATAAGGCTGAAGTAGATACATAAAAGTTTGAAAAAATAGATTGGGAGATGATGATAGGGATATGTTTTTCTTATTTTCATAAATTTTCTTCTCCTGGACAATGGAAGTGGTGAGGGAAAAAAGATAAGAATAGCTTTTGTGTGATTTTTTTTTTTTTAAATCCACAGTGAGATACTTATCTGGTTCAAAATTGTAAACGTGTTGCGTTGTCAAAATGTTTTTCCCTAGCTCATATACATTTCAATCTTTTTCAATTTCCTGTGAAAACATACAGTATTAGGCAATGGCTCATCTTGTGTGGTGCTGCTGGCCTGGATACTGGAGGCTGCTCTTGCTGTCAGTCCTGCTGAGCCATGCCTTGGTTAACCTCCGGGTATAGGAACTCAGCCGGAAGAGCCCATCTGTTTCAGGTCGCCTTTATCTGTCTTCCTTCTTGTCTGTCTGTGCAAACACAGACCTGGGAGGGTGGGATAAGGGAGCCTGTGTTCTTTCCCCCCTTCTCTGGAGTTTTGTGGTCTCCCTGTTCAGGCCAAGGAGCACACCTGAGGCTGGAGAGGTGTGCAGAGCAGTGCTGGGTAAGGAAATGGAAGGAGAATGGAAAGGAAAACAGACCTAGGATGAGAACTTCTGTATCAGCAACTACATTCCAAATGTGGGGCTACCACAGTTTGCCCCTATCTATTCCTAAGGACAAGAGAGTCTTGGAAACATCTTCAAAATCCACATCATCTTCAAAGAAATTTGAGATAGTTCCGTGAAACTTAGGGCCTGGCACACGAGCTTTGAAATTTCAGGGTGATGGTCTTTGAGATACCTCAGACTTTGCCAAGGTAGTGAGAAATTGTCTATATTTTGTTCTCTACTGCAGCCCAGTGCAACCTTTTTCCTGGCAAACAAAAGATCTGCATATGCAAGGTGAATACATGAAACTGGTGCAGAAATAACATCTGAAGTGAAAATCTGCCCACTTTCCACACTTACTCATTCTCAAACCCATGAGAAAAAACAACACATGGTTTACTAGTTTGCTTTGTTATTTCTAAACTTGCAGGAAGGTCCTTTCAACAAAATTATATAGTCAAGTATGTTAAAATAATCCATTCACAAAGCAAGTCTGAAATAACTTTGAAGCATGGGCTGACAATGACAGAAGGTACTTGTATGTGACCCTTAGCTTCAAAAGAGTTAAGAATGTGCTGGCAGCGGCACAGAGATTATCTCCACCCACACAGGGGAACATACATGGCGGAGTAGCTCTGTAGCACACAGGGAAACAAAACAGCCTAGCCCAGAATGATCCTTGTGAAGGAAAAAGTGCTCTCTGCTGGGTAGCAGAGAGCTTCCAGCCTGGCAAACAGATCAGAGACCTGCACCCATGTCTGAACTCTCCATCCTTATGTCTTCATCACTCCTTGGGCAGGGTGTAACCACCAAGAGAAAGAACAGCTAAAATTTATACACATTATCACTCTTAAAAAAAAAACAGCCCAAGGTGCAAAATATGATCCAGGTATTCAGAGCACCCCCTGATGTCAATGGGTCAATGGTCTGGGTGTCCCAGGCAGGTGCTGACCAGCAGCTGCAGAGCACTCCCCAGTGTTGGGGGACATGCTGCTGGGGTGTGCTGAGCTGGCAGAGCCATGACATTGATTCTCCCTGGGTTTGCCTGGCACTTTCCACACAAATGCTGCTATGCACTCCTGGCTCATCATTAAGGAAGGTAAAGTAATACGTGAGGAGACTGAGAAGAAGTAAAATTAACTATTTATATCTCTCAATATTTAATATGTAGCTGCAATTGTCATAGCTCTCCACTCAAACGTCACGTTCTGGGAATGTCTTGTATTAAGAAGGAGGCATTGAGGATGGATTTACACACAGTTCAAACATTCTCTGGGCCTAGCTCAGAGTAGTATAATGAAGAACATTCCCACTAGAACCAGAAAAGACGGAATATGTTTCTCAGTCTTTTTCTGAGGCAGTAAGATATTTTAAAAAGTCATATTTGCTACTTCTTTATGAAACTATTTATTAATCACGATTTCATTGTTACTGAACCTCAGGGTCTGTCACGTTTTCTCTGTCTGGGATGTTTATCATGAGGAGAGCATGGGGTTCATTGGGGTTGTGGTTGCTGTGGTCAGGACACAGCAATCGGGCAGGAAACTCTTGTTTACAGAATGTCTATGGCAAACTGGGTCCTCTTTTCCATTCACCTTCCCTGCCCTCCTCAGGAGTGTTAACTCCTTTTGTCTCCTAGTCTGTCTTATCAGTAGCCTTTTAACCCCAAACACACAAAGTGAAGCACCTGAAGGAGACAATATCTGAAGTGAGGATTTTCACTACAGGGCCCTTTGGGAGCAGCTGACAACCCTTTGCAGTTACCTTCTTACTCTTTTATCTAATCTCAGGTATTGCTGAAAGGGAAAGCTATTGGTGGCTGAGAAGCAATGGTGACAGCCACCAGTATCCCAGTGCTGGGGATGCTCTGGTGGGTGCTCTGGCATGGAGGCTGCTGAGGCAGGAAATCACTCATCCAGCTGCACTGAGGTGTCAGGTGTGTTTAGGATCTCACATGATGAATAGCATGAAGTTGTATCAGGAGAGGCTAAGGTTAGATATCAGGAAAAGGTTCTTCACCCAGAGGGTGGTTGGGCACTGGAACAGGCTCCCCAGGGAAGTGGTCACAACACCAAGCCTGACAGAGCTCAAGAAGTGTTTAGAAAATGCTCTTGGGCACATGGTGTGACTCTCGGGTTTGTCCTTTTCAGGACCAGGAGTTGGACTTCAATGACCCTTGGGGGTCCCTTCCAACTCAGGACATTCTATTATTCTGTGATATAGGTCTATCCAAATTCCCTCGTGCTTGGGTTTCTGCAGTGTAGGCTCTTGGTGCTGCCAATAGCACCCACACTCAGGAAGTACATTCCAGTCCTCTAATTTCAGCTTATTAGGAGCATCTATAATAAAGCTCCTAATTTCAATCATTTGGATCATACCTGGGTTACATACCTGAAGTGAGCAGTGTGACAAACAAATATGCCTTACTCCCAAAGTGACAGAAGCCACTGAAACACTATACCCATACTCCCAAAATTGCATGCGTTCATGTGTGTACTGTAGGGCCTATAATAGTTAAAAAAATACTACAGTTGGCAGTTCCTGTCTGAAAAAAGAGGAAAAGATTTTCATATCTGTTCCCATTTCCTTTTCTACCCACCCTTAGTGCTGGATAGATGAAAGCAAGGTTCTGTGGAGGTTTGCTACAGCCCAGGGTGTTGCTGATGCACCTTCCCTTGCTGCAGTAGCTGCTGTCAAACTTGCCCTAAGGAAACCCTGTTCCCCTTTCCCATCCCCTACACTGGTACATCTTCTCATATCACAGTTTATAAAGCATCGGTATGGACACACACTTTTAAACCACTTATCAGTGATTTTCAAGAATAAAACAGCTAGGAAGCTCTCTATGCTGTGGCAGAAGTTAGGTTTGGCTGCTGCATCGCAGCGAGGCTGGTATCGTTTTGTTGCCTTGTTTAACACAGATTGCCTGCCAGTAAAGTCAATACTTCTACACATTTACATGGTTGGTTGCCAAGTTAGAAACAATAAATATGTTGAAACAAATACAAACAGTGCAAAGGAGTTTTCAGGCTTTCAAATACAGCCCTGGTTTGCAGAGGTTGTGCAGCTGTGCCCAGCCCTGGAGTGGAGCTGCAAGGCTGGCTGTTGGCTATCTATCAGAGCTGTAAATACAACCTGTGTTTTCTGTGTCCTGAATAAATAACAGCCATGGGAGGTCTGGTGGTGACACTCTTGAAGCAAAAGCTAAATGGAAATCAGAGAATTTGCCTTATGAAAAGTAAGAAAAATAAAAAATAATTCAGAGAGGGAGAAGCAGTGAGGAAGAGTCTGTATGTGAGCACCTACTATGTGAGCAATATAAGATAAATATAAGATACAGTATTTTCTCCATGCTGGGAAAAAAGGTTGCAGCCTCAACTATTAGCAATGGTGGAACTTTTGACTCCAGCATTTTTGCATTATGGAGAATCCTTTATCCTTCTGAAATACTGACAGAGTGACTAAGCCATGTGCATGCAGCAGCTCCTGCATTTACTGCTGGCTGGAGCTGTGTCATCTCACGTGGATCCAGTCTGCAGACAAGAACCTTTGTGTTATGGTGAGACAATGAATTAGGTAGAAAATTGTGCTGTCTCATTAAGGTAAGATTCCAGCGTTCAGCAGGGGAATATATGGTGGGCAGAAGCAGCATTTGGAGAAGATGTGCAAAATTTGAATCAGGAGGAGAGCTTCAGTTCTTCCCTTCACAGCTGCCTTTGGTTCAGATAGTAAGGTCAGATAGCAAGGAAACCAGACTTGAAACAGGGTCCAGATCCTTTCCAGGTCTTGCAAAAATCCTTTCCAGCATCTTAGCCAATGGGAATGGCAAAGGCAATGTCCTCCTTTCTGCTCGAGTGACTTCCTCAGAGAGATCCCAGGACATTGTGGGGGCTATAACATGGGGGTTATTCTCAAAGTGAACCTCTTCTGGAGGTGGAAGCTGCACCTGGCAAGAGAGATGCAGGTGGAGGTTTCCTAGCATACACTTCAATATAAAATGTGTTATAAACTGTGTTACTTCCAAGTAATGCAAATAAAGATGCTTATGGGCTATTGTTTTTAGAAATAAATTTTTTTCACATCAAATTGTGCACCTAATAGATGACAAAGTACTAATGTGTTCTTCAAAGCATTTTCATAATAATCCTGCTTTTTAATCTGAGGCAGTTAAACTATCAAATAAACAAATTCTCACATTTCCAATAAATGTATACATCTGGATGCCTCCTAGTAAAAAATCAACAAATCATGTTAGTAACATATATTGTATTATACAGATTAATTTATCCTTGAACAGAGCATTAAATATATAATGATTTAAAATTACATCATTCATACTCACAGACATTCTACTGATAAACCACATTTAGCAGAAACAGCTGCATAAATATTTATTAATTGAGCCTCTAAGCAAATGGTTACAGTAATAAATTATTTGCCATGTTTCTAAATAATAAAACTGGTCTGAACTCCTAAGTAATGCAATGCCACTGTCTTCAGAACACCCTGTTTGTCTTGTTGTACTTAGATAATTTGTTACTTGCACTTGACAAAACATTTTAGAATCCTCTTGAGGTGTATGTACAGTTTTACATCCCCGTTCTGGAAAATTTTGTAGCTTGTCCTTTAACAAAGACCTTTCTGTAGAAAAAGGGGTTTCAAATTCTGTGTTTCTAAGGGTTCAGATTTCTGGCATATAAATAGCTCAGGGGCCTACTGGGGTGCAGCTACCCCAATCATTGATGAATGAAGTATCAATGAAAATGTGACTCTCTCCTGTGCTTTCCAGTTTTTTCTTTAGTTGAATTCCAATATTGCTTTCATGTCGCTGTCCCTTTAAACACATCATTGGTTTATCTGGATTGCACTGCAGTGACTGAGAGTAGATAATTCATCACACATTTTAAATACTGTGGGTATGTACCTGCTGTTTCAATACTGGACTATAAACAGCCACTTCTTTAATATATTTGGCTTCCCAGTGTTTTTATCAGTCTGAGATTTCCACTTCTTATTATTACATTGATTTGCTTTGTGAGTTTGGAAGTGTTAGGATTTTTGATGGTTTCCAGTTTACACATTGTTTTCTTGAAGCAAACATCAAGAAGGGACCATGATCATTCTCCCAGGGAAAAAAAACTTTGCCCAACCAGGTAGGTTTGGAACACTCCTTTCTAAGCGGAGCTCAGAGAAACAAATATTTCTTTAAAATGTGTCCAGGACTACATACTGTTACTGTTTGAGCAGATTTAAAAATCCCATTATCCACCTGGGAGCTTGGTGTGCTTTAGCTGCCAGAACAAGCGTGCCCAGCACGCAGCAGCCAGCCCTGGGGGTTCCCAGGGTCCCTGGGGGAGGTTTACCTGCTCCCATCTCCTAAATATATTCAGCCTCCTCTGACAGCTGAATCCACACATGGTAAATCCCATGAACCAGGCAACTCTGTGGCCATGAGTCAATGGGGAGCTATGGGCTACACAGTCTCCACATTTATTTTGTATTTCTGGATTTACTGCTTGTAAAGCTGCGGCAGAGGAGCCCCACCATAAAACTCTGTCCCATAAGCACTGCTCTGGATTAACCCCCAGTCAAGCCCCAAAATCTGGCTTGCAGAGGCTGCTGTTTTGTATGTCTTCCACGTATTTTTTTATTCCTAGTTAACTTTCCCTGAACCCACGAAGAGCAGAATTGCCTTAAACGTGGGGTATGATTGACTGCAGGAGGTGACTCAGTGACTGTGCTTTATTTTTCAGTAATGGCATTCTCCTGGCTTCTGCTGGAATTTGTGTAGTTTGTCTATTGATCGAATGAATTGCTGCCTTTGCCAGCTATTTGTCATCTCTCACTACCGTTTGGAATACAGAAATACATTTTAGAGTAGGGGTTTGTTTTATTTTTATTTTTGGCAGCCTGGTGAAGGTTTTATTCCAGTAGCAACACAGAGCTGTGCTTGATGTGTTACAGCTACCTCTTCAGCTCTAAGACTGGGGATGTAAAGATGTTTTTGGCTCAGCATACAGTATCAGCACATATGGAAAACACAAATGGTCACAAAAGGTTCTTGATTTAAAAGGTGGGATTTATTTCCTTTTTACTAAAGCTCTGTAATTTCCTGAGTGTCAGATATTTGCTATGTTGACCCTTGCTTTGCTTATTGCAATGAAGAAAGCCTTGGCTGGGGATTGAAGCTGTTAGATCAATACAAGGGCTTTCATGGGGGGAATTGTCAGAGCAGGTTGAATAGTGCACCATAAAGGTGAAGACTCATTTACAGCTGTGGCAAATAGTTCCCTTTCTTTACTCCAAACCTATATGCTTAGAACAACTAAAATTTTCCATGCCTCTGTACACAATGCAAGCCTGATAAGTGTTCTGGCATTAATATTATTTTGGACAAGCTGTAAGTATAGAAATAATTTTCATTCTATTTTTGTCCTTAGTACATTGGCTCAGTATAATGGGCAGGACTACATTTTCCTACAAGGGTAATTCAGAAACTCACTGGCTTCCATCCCATTTTTGATTGTGAATCTTCTTAATTTCTTGCCAAGAATTTCAGTGCTTACCTAAGAAAACTCATGCCAGGATTCAACAGCTCATGTAATCTTCAAGATCCTATCAAAAGTCATTAAACCACACTGCTATAAGGGTGAGTTAGCTGACATATAAAACCTATACATGCCTCACTTTTTCTGCATACCCAATATGCTCTCACAGCTGGGGAGTGGAATTGATGAGGAAGGGGCTCCATTTCTAACTATCCCACCTGACAGGATCCACCTGAAATGGCATCTCTGAGACATGAAGGGGCTCTGCCCTGAGGAACACACAAAACGAAAGGGCCCTTGATTTTTTTTCAACATCCTCAGGTCAAAAGAGATTTTTCAGAGGTCTAAGGGAGATCTCATGGTAATTGCTGCAATGCTGTTGGAGATGTTCGACATGAAAGAGCTCTTCCAAAAGTCCTTCTAAAAACTTCTAAAATATAAAATATTAGGTAACCTAAGTATATGCTACTGGTCTCCTCATTAACACTGTTCTTGCAATATGTAATGTATTAGGTCTAGCTGATGTGAAAAGGGAAGGCCTGCACTGGATCTAACTAAACCACTGAAGATGTAAGGATTTTAGTTGTTCTGAAAATCAAACCACTCTAAAAAAATTAATGCAATCTTTTATAATAATGTCTTTTAATCTGTCGTCTCTTATAGTGCAGATAAATTATCTACTAATATTCAGATTTTTTATAAAATCCCATATGAAAAGAAAATATATATATGTAAGCAAGACATATATATACACACAACAAAAAATGCTTCAGTTTAGCAAAGAGCCATACCCTAGAAATGTTTTTTTTGTCTCTGGCTATATATGCATCAAGGTTAAGATTTGCCACGCAAGGTGGCTGTTTAAGAAGCATGACTATAAAAAACTCCTTGAGTCTATGGAGGACAATATGTTTAGTGCACAAAAATAAATACTCATGTAAAATTGATTGGGAAAAAATTAAAATAGGATAATTATAGTTATAAATCCACTGGAACAGTGGGATGTGAACAGCGTGGTTTGATTAGACGATTTGCAAGTTGATTAGTGATCCTTATCTTTTCCTCCAGGGTTTAATTGCCCCTGTTGGTCTTAGTTGGCCTGATGAGAGATGGCAAGGCAGGATTTAGTGCCTAATCACGAGGGCAGGTGCTCCAAGAGGCACCAGAACACTGCAATGGAGATCCAGCCTCTCCTGAAAGCAATCTTCAGGAGGGGTTTTCACTTTGCCAGGGGAATTTGGTGCAGGATGACTTTATTCCCAAGTCTCTGTGGTATACGCCAAACAGTTTTTCTGTCCTCTCAGTCTAGCAGCTGTGGCTGACTTGCAGTCCCAAATGATTGCTTTCCACTGGAGGATGCTGTGTGTTTCCTCCTCATCCATAAACCTTCTCCTGGAAACTAATTTTTTTGTTCTGCAGTGGTGCCCAGACCTTTCCTCTGCTAGTTCCAGAATCTTTGCTAATGGCAGAGGAGGGTGATGTACCCCAGTTTTTCCTGCAACCTGAACTGACCTCCCCACACCCAGTGGGCCCCCTTGCATGGAGATAAGGAAAGCTGGCAGCACCTCTGTTCTGTGTCCTCTTTGCCTTGGTTTTCTCTAGGAAAAGAGGACACAAAATAAACGAGAGCATTTATGCTTGTGTCCAACCCACCTCCTTGGACTTCAGCTAAATCCAGTGCCTTCATCTTTACAATGCAGCCACAGCTGCATAAAAATGTGCCCCAAACCTTGTTGGTGTGGCTCCCCGTGTTTGCTGAGTGTTCAGCTGCTGTTCATGGCCTGAATCCGTGCGGTCACGCTTACCCAGGGAATGTCACTGTAGGAAGGTTCCCACCCACAGCATCACTGCTGGGGCTGAGCTCACCACCACCACCACCACCACCACCACTGATTTTAACAGGCAGACAGCAGAAATGTTTCAAAGACAGGGCTGAGGCACTTCATCCATTAAAAAATAATTGAAACTTTAGGCATCTGGCTTTTACAGCTTTGCTTACTTCCCATCAATCATTAAAAAAAAAAAAAAGTCAACACCACACAGGATGAAATACTGCATGAAGTAGGGCTTTCATGCCAAATATTTCTTGGGGACATTCACCTAATCTAACTTTAGACATCCAAACTTTGTAGTCTAAGTTGAAGGTAAGTTCTATACACAGGCCATTCTCTTTTTATAATAAGAATTCACAGTGTCTCATTTCACTGACTATTAGGGAAATCTAAGCTTGCAAACACCAAGTTTGCATTTTTCTTCACCATAGTTAACTGGCTTAAAGGCACCAGTGGTCAGCTAATCCACAAGAGTTTCTTGCCCACCAACAGATTAATTCCAAGCTTACAGCAAGACCACAAAAAATTTTTAGTGCATGGCTCTGTCCTTGAAAGTCCATTGTTTACTTATTCTTCTAATCCTGAAAGTGCTTCAGGTTTTCTGAGCTGTATTTTGATTCTTCTGTCTTTGTCAATGACAACTGTCATTAGCATTGTCATTGTTTTTTGTTGAGCTCACTAATAAAAAACAAAGTTGATTCCAAGATCAGATAGTAGCACCCTAAATAGTTGTCTTCTACCCTAACAGTTTTTTAGCTCCTATTTCCAATATTAGCCATTTCTTCACATGCCTTTGGTCTCTTTCTCATTTAGTTGTTTCTAAGGTGACATCATATGAAATACTGAGGATGAGAGAAACATTGGGATTTTCTCTGCTAAGAGCTGAATAAGTTTATTAGAGAGTAGGTTAGACACCTACCTTGGATTAAGCTGAGCTAAACTGAGTCTTTTGCCTATCTCTGCCAGCTATTGAAATCAAACTCACAGTTGGTGTTTAGCTAGATCAAAATTTTTCATATTTTCTAAAATATAGAATATACTCTTGTTTTTCTCCCAATATCTGTCCCTGAGGTAACATCTGAATTTACTAGTCTGGGCAGGTTCCTGTGTTGGTTGTGTCAGGGTTTTGGATAGAGATGGGATTGCTGCCTTTGTTGGAAAATATTAAGCCCTTGGATTTTTTTCTGCTCCAGATGCTCTCTCATTCACCTGAGTCACACCATCTTGGCATGTCACTGTGCTGACTAAAAACTGAAGCAAAGTTTTCATATCATTTTTTGGCCCATACTTGGGTTATCTTTTATCCCAACCACCAATTTTTACTGCATAACAGCCTCAAATTCCTCTTTTTGCTCTCTATTTGTTTATATGACTAAAGAATATTTTACAATGTGTTTTAATTTCCTTTACAAGGTGTAACACAGACCAGCTTTTGACAGATCTCACTTTTCACCCATACTTTCTGACCTATAAGATACAATTTTCCATGTTAGCCCCTTTTTTCCATTTCTTGTAGGCTCTTTGCCTGCTCCTCATATCCCTTTCTGGTTGGATTGTCACCAGTTGGGTCTGGAGTTCTTCATATGGTTTTTTTCTCCTTCCCAAAATGCAGACACAGTTATATGTTTTTGACTTCAAGGATCTCCTTTGCAGCCAAGTTTCAAAGTTCCATCACTCCTCTGAGATTAAAAAAAGCCAAGCACAAGGAGGCAGAAAAGCACAGGGTTTTTTCTCTGTCTGTTCAGAAAGTGCTGTGATCTGCTAGATCAGGGCCTTTTCTACAGCCACCTCTTCAATAACATCCTCACTGTGTTTGCATTAGCACTGCCTCCTGAAAGCTCAATAAATATGTTCTTAAAAATGTCTGCCAGGAGTCCAGAATCAGGAAGAACGGAGCTGTCGTCACCTGTAGCCCGAGTTTTATTTCTGTTATCATTCTGCTCTGATGCATCTCCAGGAGCAGGTGGTCCCCCACAGTTCTGTTGACTGTCTAACACTATTCCACCGTCCCATAACCACAGTCACATTTTATCTAGAGGGTTTAGTGGATCTATGTCACTGCTGTAGTAACATGAAGGTTTATAGTGCTTTTGAAGAAGCCAATTGACTCTGATTAATTTTATCGTATCGTGCTTTTCCTTCTGCACGCACTATCACATCAGTGCTTTTCTGTCACACCCTACCTCCCTCCCTGAGTTCTGCCTTGCTCTCAATGCTGTATTCCAGCCAGAAGGAACTTCCCACTATGTTGTAAATGCCTGGTTTCAGGTCCTGCACCAGATTTGGCTCCTGCACCTCACTGCATGGGCTCATTGCAAGTGTCCAAGCAATCAGCTCTTGCATCCCAACCTCCCTCAATTTCCTTGCAAGTGAAGTTGTTCCACTGCCTTTTGCTTACCTGGCCACCCATCTTGTGAATATAACTTTGTGTTTTCTCCTTGCTTTGCAGATTCCTATCTTAGCTATGTTGGTTTTTTCCTTCTTCTTCACTTATTCCATTTTGCGTTTCCTACCTATTAACTTGGGTGAGATAACTTGAGTCTGTTCCAGCCTTAACCTTGGCACTTTAATTCTCCATGTACAAAGGCAGTTCAGCCACTGAAGACAATTTTCCTCATGTGAAAGCTTTCCAGTAATTGAATGTGCCAAAACCATCCTTTCCAGCTCTGTCCTTGAGCTATTTGTTGGTTTTGTAAGTTTGACAAGCTTTCACCTTTTCTTGCAAGGAACTCTGAGACTTAAACTGCAGATCACTTAAGCCTTCACCTGTTTGGCAGACAAAAGAAGTAACTTCACAAAAAACATCACCAGATGATTTCCCCTCCCAGTCTTCTCTTGTGGCAGAAAGAGATTTAAAAATGCACATACATGAAATATTTACCAAAGCAACAAATAAAAATGAGATTCAAAAAAAGGTGAAAATTAAAACCAATCTCTGCCATTCTTAAAAATATGTTTTTCTGTATTGGTGAAGCTTGGTACATGCAATCCTACCTAGCTACTTTGTATTCCTGATAACTTCCCATCTGACATACTACATCAAAGTTGTTCCCTTGTATAGATGTTAATGTGAAATATACTCTTAAAATGTTTAAGAGTATAATAATGCTTCATTAAATATATATTTGGAAATGAGGAGGTTGCTCTAAATGAGAATATATTGACAAATATTTAAGATAGAATCAATACAGTTAGTCTTTCTAAGTTTCATATTAAGCAATAAAAAATATTAAATGAACAGTCTGTAGTACAGTTTCTTACACAGGCTTTCCAAGAGTCAGCACTTAGTGTCTTCTTTGATACACATACATTAATTTAATATGTATGCTTTGCCTAAGAACATGAATAAGTCATTCCTTTTAATGTTTGCATTTGCATGTTTAATTTAAGTATGGGAATCAGTGGAAACACACTTAAATGCTTATGCTAGTTTATTCACTTTGTTTTGAAAATTATTGTGTGCAGCATGGGTGAGAAAGAAGTAATCTAAGTAGAAGCAGAGTTGATGGGAAAGTAGGTTATAATGTACTTACATGTCTGTGTAGTGGACATGTGGTCAAATCTGCAGGGAAATCAGCATTATCTAATGCATTAGGATGGGATTTTAAAAGAATGTCAACATGATCAGGACCAGTTTCTGTAAAAAAAAGAAAATTAATTGATAAATTTCCAAAATTACATATTTCCTGCCCCTACCCTGCTATAAGGACTATCCTACCTGATTCTACTCAACTTCCCAGAATCACACAATTTATAGAGGCACAAATGAGGGTTTCATGAGCATCTGTGAGCTTTTTGACTTTCAATTACAAGATGGTGATTATTTTTCCATAATTCTCTGGAAGTGCCCACTCCACGAGAACTTCAGGATTTCTTTAAAGATTAATTGAAGAAGCCTCAGAACTTTTATAGAAATTACTGTAGGACATTTTTGGGGTCGATATTTTTGAACAAGGCTGTTAGATTCTATTAGGAGAAGGATATTACTTCCAATTAAATTATAAAACATAATCAGAAACTGTAAGGAGTACCTACCTTCTTTTTATAATACAGGGAAGGTTTGTGGATGGGCAGATGATGGGAAAAGGAAGGGAGTTGGTGCTATTAGTTCTGTGACAGTACCCCAGGGATGTTTTAATGCATTCTCCCAAAGTGTTTCACAGAGCTCTTATGAGAGATGTGATGCTGCCCTGTGCAAGCGCCCTTCTCCCATGGAAGTCTCTTAGCAAAAGTGGTCTGACAAAGAGGGAATTAATGTTCCAGGGATTTCTGAGCAAGCTCTGAGCCCAGTAAAGCATCTTGTGGTTCTGTCTTTTAGAGGGGAAGAGATGGGTCTCAAAGGAAAGCAAGAAAGCAGGCCAGAAAGATGCTTCCCCTCTAAAAGAAGGATTCCAGCTCACCTGCAGAAATAACTCAATCTCAGTCTTGTCTTCCTTTCCCCCCATCCATAAATGTACAAAAATAAGATATGGTATCAACTGGAGACAAACAGTAAAATGATGAATCACAATTTCCTGACATACTTCCCATAAAGCACAAAATGCCCGGAACATAAATCAATCTAAAGTGAGAAGCTGAAGGTCATGTTTTACAGCTCTGTAAGGCATCACTGTAAACTTAACAGTGTGCCACAGGTATGAGGGACTAAGTGAGCACCACATCCAAACAATTCCTGCCAGCTGAGGAGGAACTGCTTTCACATCTGGCAGAGCACCTCTGTCCTCCTGCTGGTATCTCTCAGGGTCCTGGTCATCTGCAATCCACCTGCAGCTCATCCCAAAATGCCAAGAGATTATGTGGGGCAGCTCTATGCCTCGTGTGGAGGGATTCCTTTGCCTCTTGGACCTGCAAATCTTCTCAAGTCTGTGCTTCAGCAGCTACTCAACACAGGCGAATCTCAGGTGTTTCACTCTGCACCTCAGGACTCGGTTACTGCTCAAAACTCCACTCATGTGTTACACAGTGAGAAATCTGTCAGTGGTGAGCAGGGGCTGAGCTCTTTCTCTTGCCTGTAAATGCACCCAGGTGTCTACAGTCCCTCCTGGACTGCTTTCCCTTCTGGCAGTATGGAAAGAGCAATTTCTCACCCCCAATTCTGCGTGCTCTGACATGCAAAAGTCAACCAGAGCTTGGCACTTACAAGCTGGGGTGAGAGCATTTCACGTGTTTTTCACCAGCTAAAACTGTGAGAGGAGATTCCTGCCCTGGTGAGGATGGATTTTAAGATGGGGCGAATGCTCCCTCTGGAGGTGCTCATCTCTGCAGCGTGCACAGAGGCAGCCAGGGGCATGCACACTGCTGCAGGCAGAACCAGAAGAAATTCCCACAAATTCTCTAAGCTGGGAGGATGACCAGGAGAGGAGGGAAAAGGCTGAGGTTTCTAAACCTGCTGGCCACTTTTGGTCACAAAAAAAAGTACAGTGGCTGAAACCTCAAAGGTTACAAGTCCCTGCTTGTGCTTCTTTGGCATAGGAGGACTCACAGGAGACATTGGAGGTGGTCACAACAGAGGGGGTTGCTGTGATTAGAGACCCACAGCTGCATGAGGTGGGGTTTCACCTGCTTTCAAAGATGCTGATGACCCATGTGATCCTCAGCCCAGTCAAGCACAGGTGTATCATCCAGCCTCTGTGCTGGATACAGCACATTCCTCCTCATTTTGACATGCATTTACTTGTCTTGCTACAGGCACACAGAAAAAATCAGTCCCAGGTGTAGGGAAAATCAGCCCTGTTGATTTTTACACCACTGGAAGGGAAAAGCTTGGCGGAAAAGTGAAGCCAAATTTGGCTCAATGTTAATATGGGACAGAAAGATCATAAGCTTATTGGGCGTGTCTGTGTCTGTACTTGTGTGGCCAGACACTTCATAACCAGAAAATGTATGTCATGCTGAGCAGATTTGAAAGAAAAACTTACCCTAACAAACCCAACATTTAGAGATGGAGAGAAATAAATAAGATGAAAGTGTGTTTGTACCCGTTACAGCTCTGTTGTGGTTTACAAAATGAGCCTAGAGCACTTTCCAAAATAATTTTCAACACTCCTGAACACTTGCAAATCATTTGTTTTCTTTGGTTTGGGATTGTTTGGGGTTTTTAATTTAAAGAATTTTAAAAAGCATCTTTTTTCTGGATTTTCTGATACATAAAAACAAGAGGTACAATATATCTGTCTGCTTAATGGTGCAGAGTACTGTGGGCTACAGGCCTCCTTCTTCCTAAATGCTGCCTCTTCTTTCACTGAGGGGTGGTGGAGACCAGCTAGTCCTGCTGGTCATCCTGTCTCTGTTCAGGTCATTCAGAGGTGTTGTGGCAGCATCTGGTGCAATAGGAAGTAAAATCATGGCTATTTACAATGTAAATTCTCTACTGGTAGAGAAGAAAGATAAAACCTGTATAAAACTGCCTTTGGTTTCTGTAAGTCACTGTGGTGATTGTGATTAAACAGGAAAAACAGTGAATTATTTTTGTCTCCTCTTATCGCGAGTTTGTCTGCTTTCTGATTATTTGCACCAGCCTTTTCCCTACCTGTACTCATTTTAGCTGTGTGTTCAGTCATCAGCCATCAGACTGTCACCCACAGTGCTCAACAGTGCTCAGTCTGACAGAAACAGAAGGACAGAGCTCATAATTAAACCTGGAAACCTGTAAAAGGATTCATGGTAAGTGTTCTAGTGACCACATTGGTCCTGTTCAGCTACCATCATCAAGTGTATTTGATATTTATGTTGTGTATGTATGTGTGTATTATTGGTTATTATTAAAATTAATATTCTTATATTTGTGTTAGATAATTCTATATTTGCTCTTTTGGGGGAATTTAAAATGTCTGTGTTAAAGATGCATCAAAGCAGGCAGCTGTCCCAGGAGCAAACAGCAACCCCAAACTCTCCAAATGAATCCAATAAAATCAGAGCTCCTCCAGCACCCAGCTCAGACCCTCACACCACTGCTGTGCCACCACCCCACACAAAGCAGCCTGACAGTCACTGACCAAGGGAGCAGCAGGAGAAACCTCTTGGTCAGAGGTTCCTTCGAAGCTGAAAACTCTGGATTTTTTTTTTTTTTTTTTTACATCTGGCCAATTCATGTTTGTCCCAAAAGTGAAAGGGAAATGCATCAGTCGTTTTTGGGATGGGAGATTTGGGCAGAGGGACACTAAGGCCAGTTTTAGTCTAGGCTTTATTCTTGCCATGGAGATGTCTGGTGCTCTGTGCTGGTTTGCAGGCAGACCAGCCTAATCCAGGATGTACCCATGGTTGTTCCACATCAGCTGCTACCCCTGTGCTTGGGGTTCACAGCAGCTGCTCTTAGTTTTTTGCTATTCCCAGCATAAGGATATTTATCAGGAGATAAGATGGTCTTTTTATAGTCAGACCTGGAGTATCCATGGTGAAATTAGGCAACAGGAGTTTCCTTTGCAAAGCAGAGCATATCCTTTACTGGCAAAAACATGTTACTCCCTTGGTTGTGAGGAAGTGTCATTGTCCAAAATCTATTCTGGTGTTAAAGGGCTCTATATCCTCAAAGAAATATTTTTAACCTGAAAGGAATATTTATACTGTCCAGTGAGAGCAGTTCAGTGGGTTATTCTTAGTTCTGCTTCTGTGTCTGCTTTATCTGTGCATCATTTTCCCCCCATTGATCTTTTTTTACGAATAGAAAATGAAAGCAAAGGTAGTAGATTAAAGTAATTCCAGGAATTAGACCACTGACAGGGCCAAAGTAAACCCAGGGATTAATCTGATTTCCCACAGCCAGTGTGTATCCTAACCAACAGGAGTGATTTTGATACAATATTTTCTAAACATTTTTGGAGCCTTTGAAAATGCCCAGAGCCAGCATGTTTGTTGGATCAGCTCTTAGTACCAGGCATTAGCAGAAAAAACATCTCTCATCCTCCTGATATTCAATGTGCTAGAAAATAAAAAATCATTTTATTTTAAACTAAGCACCTTGAAGAAGGAATTAATAAAGAGCTGATTATGAAACCATATGCAAAAGTTCTGGTGTTGGCACAGAGTTCCTTTCACGGGCTAGCCCTGACCTCACCCGTGGTGGATGAGGACCAGCTCCATTAAAAGCCACAGAATTATGACACTGTGACTGTTGTGACCACAGTCACAACCAAAAGGCAGCAGGGGATTATACATGTAAGAAGTTAAAGGAATTTAGGGGGTTTTTTTTCCCTTAGGCCTTTTTATCTTAATAAATTGGCATTTTGCTGATGCTGTCTAAGGCCATGCTTTTTTCCCTGCCTGCTGAAGTCAGCATGACCAATTGCCCATATTTCAGTGTTTTGCAGAATGATCACAGTGCTGATCTGCTCCAGCATCCTTGTCTTTCTTTCCTTGATGCTGCCCCGAGGGAGTGAAGTGACTGTGATGGATGTGTTTTACATTACTAACAGTCAGAGCTACCTGCTACCCCCTGATGGAATAGCTCTGATTCTGCTACAGAATAATGAGAAATAATGACTCATTCACTAATTACACTTTTGTTGTATAGTTTTGTGCTTATTTGCTGCAGGAGCTGAGCACCCTTGACTTTCTGATAGCAAGGCATGAAGCACCCTTGAAAATCAGGGTACTGGATGATGTATAAGCACAGGCTTGAAAACATGCTGGAGCTGTGATATGTGGATCTCATCTGCATTGCTGAGGTCACCAGAGCAGATCTGCCCTCTACAAAGGGAGGGTTGCTTCAGGCAGTTCAGAAATGCCCCTCTAAATACATTCATTGTTGTGAAAAAATCTCAGTGAAAAGTAATTTTTGAAGAATTTATTTAAACATAATTATGAAGAGAAAATATAAATAAAATAATTCAGATGGGTAATAAATCTTATATCTTATTCTTCTAAAATAAGAAATTAATGAAAAAAAAAAGGCATGTGCTACAGAATATGATCCTGAATTTTTATATCTGCATGAATCAAAAAATTTGGGCTAAAAAGCATCCAACACCAGTTCTCATAAACAAAACAGATATACAGTAATTTCACGACCATAAGGCGCACCGGACTATAAGGCGCACTTCTGGGTTCGGGGGAAAATTTTAGTCAAAAGGGTGCGCCTTATAGTCATGAAATTACTGTATATATCTGTAGAGGCACGGACCAGAAAGAGAGATGCTGCAAAACTGCCCCTGGCAAGCTTTGGAAATAGACTCAAACTTTATCTAACACTGCAAACTCATGCACCAATTCCAGATCAGGATGCTGGGTTTAAGTTTGGTTTTAACTCTGAGGCATAATCTCCTGCTTCTCATGTTCAATATTAATGATGGTATTGAGGAGTGGGATGTGACTTTATGCAGTGTGTGACTTTAGGGTCACCTTGCTTCCAGGAGACAAAACTATCCTTAATGGCAGGTCATTCCAGATCTGTGTCATATAGAAACCTTAATAACGTTGTGCATTTTGCACATTTTTTGTCAGTCTCACATCTATCTCAGCATCCGTGGCATGCAAGGGCATGAGGAGGAGAGGCAGGGGGTCAGAGTGTGGCAGCAGCAGCACTCCCAGCTCCTCTGCCCCTTGCTTTCTGTGGCCTGCAGTAACTCATTCAACCCCTCTGCTTCAGCTTCTTCAGGATAATTATGCTTAGCCCACAGGGGTGTTGAAACAGATTAATTAGCTAAGGTTTGCAGAGACCTTTGAAGATGTCAAGCACTGTAAATGCTGCTTGTTATGGAGGTATATTATTGCACGCTGTATGCACAGCAGGATTAGGGGATATTTGATATTGTGCAATTGGAGAGGAAAAAGAAACCAGGAACATCCTCGGGGAGCCTTGGCAGTGTGTATTTCTAAGCACACTTCTTTCCCCATCTCAATGTTATATTCCATTTAAATACCTTTCTCAGGGCCCTAATGATTTGCTGTGATGTTATCAGATATCCATATGCAAACTTCTAAGAAAAGGTATAATTAGGAATTTAATATTTCCATTAGCTTTATGGCTTCATAACTACTGCGGCCACAGCTGCTAAAACAATAGTAACTTTCAGCCAAAACCTGCTAGTTTTAATTTTCAGCTGTATTAGTTTCTTAATCCAGCTGTCTGTGTGGCCACACAGGTGCTAATCTCTGGATGAAATAGAGCTTTACTCCAGAGGGGCTCAGGACTCAGAGCAGGGTTTTAAATTTCAATATAGTTATCCTCACAGCGTCTTTGGGATTAAAAAAAATAACCCAAAAAACCCCACCAAAACAAAAAAGGTGCAGTTATTGTTAACCAAATGGGTTTGCTCACCAAGTACCACCACTATGGATAAAACTTGTTTGAAAGTCACCTGGCTCCTTCAGCAGTGATGGCAACATGCATTTCCTTTTCCTCTGATCAGCATAATTTTGAAATCCATTTAACTCTCCCTCTCTTCCTTCTGGCTATTAAGCAAACTGAGCCTAAGCACTACAGTCTCTCTCTGGATGCTGAAATTCTCTTCCCCCTCAATAATTTCACCTTTCACTGTTTTTCTAACACCATTTAGAGATGAAGCAGAAAGAACAGACCAAAGAGTGTTTTCCAAAATGTGCACTGTTTTGCATGGAATACCTCAGTCTTCTTTCACACGGTGTATGAAAGAGGTTAACTCATTGGTGATCACTGTGAAATATTGTTTTCATTATTTGTGAATTGTGATTTATGCTTATGAATCATACTGTGATATTACAAATATTTGTTAGCAATTTATGTATGACTGTTATAAACAGTAAATGCAAATTTCTCAAGTTATTATAAATTTTGTACCTAATGTCATTCTAGCAGAGATGAAATTGAAGATTTTCTATCCCCCACGCTGTGATGTCTTTGATCTCGGTTATACAGTGTCCAATCTGATGTCAGCCCACTCTTGCTGAGCTCATCCCTCCACATGAATCCTCTCCCACTGCAGACTAAGGGCAGCAGGACCAGTGTCCTTCAGAGAGCTGTGGGGCATCTCTGCCTGCACTCATACCTCGCTGAGAACCATTCCACCACTTGGATAAATTGTGGTTTTTAGTTAGTTGTGATCCCTCCTCTCTGGTTCCTCCCCTTGGCTTGTGGAACAACTCAGTTTATGTTCTCCTGCTGCATCAAGAATACTTTTAGCACTTAGAAACTAAGCTAGAGATGTTGATACAGCAGTAGAGTGGCTGGTTTTCCCTCTGGGCAGTGTCTCCTTGCCAGCAGAGTGGCCCCAAATGGGAAAGCTCTCACAGATAACACAGCTACCCTGTTCCACCTTCTCATCCCTTGTATGTCTGGCTGGAACACATTTCAACAAAGCAGTGGGTTCAAGGCTGGATTTTGCTGGGCATCTCTGCCCACACTGAGGGTCTGCTAACCTCTACCAGCTGGAAAGCAGAAACCCTGACCTCATTAGAAATGAGGCTGTGAAAGATGACACAGTAATAAAGAGGAGGAAGATGCTGTGCTTGAATGAATATGTTTTTCTGTGCCAAAACTCTGTCTGCTAATAGCTTTTCCTGTCCATTCAACCTTTTTCCCTTCTCCTTGTATTTCTGCACCAAGTGGTGCCCAAACTTGAGAAGACTGGATGGGTCAGCCAGGCTGCCTTGCCAGTGAGAAAAATACTATTCATAAGTGAAACCAGTTAACAGAACTGAAATACTCCAGTTTGCTGGTGCACTGCAAGCCACAGGTGCCACATACGAGGATGCCCATGATCTCCAGCCCATGCTCTGTGAGGAGTCAGTGCACTGGAGCACATTCACCCTCAAGACACAATTCAATTACAAACTAACTCAGTGCATCCACAATTTAACTCCCTAGGAATCAGAGAGAAAAAGATATGTGAGTGTTGCTGAGTGTCATTTTACTTATCCCAGCTATTCCCCTCGTCCTTCTTTGTGGCTCTCAGAGCTGTTTTGTTAAGCTGAATCCTTTCTGTTAGTCTCCAGAGGAGTCAGGGTGTACAAATAAATAAGTGACTATGATAAAGCACAGATATAATAGGCTGCCTTGCAGCACACTACCTTTCTCCCTTCCAGGGTGGATTCTTCTCCAGAAGAGGTTCGGGAGGTACAATGAGGGTGTGTTTTGTTCTGACATTATCTGCTGTATGAGGAAGCCTTAGGAGTACCCCCCTACACTTTTTCCCTATGGCTGGACCTGTACCATCGTGATTGTATTGAATGGAGATGGAAAGTTCTCATCACACATTTCACTGAAGTGAAAAAATTCCTTCTTTCTGCCTCTCCCCCACCTTCCTCAAGTCAGTGACACTTAAAAGGGGAAAACAAAACAACCAAGCACAAGCCAAGGGAAAGAAGAGGTTTGAGTTGGAAGAGCATTTGAAGTGTTCTGGTGTTCTCTCCTCTCCTTGCTCTTCCCCTGTTAGCTGAAAGCTTGCCAGCTTTCTTCTGATCCCAGCCAACGAGCTGGATGTGCACTGGGCTGCCTGACAGAGTCAGTGTGTGGCCAGTGCCTCTCAGTCACTGCTTCTTGAAGCTACAGAAAAGCAGCAATAGAATTTCCACTCCCTGCAGGAAGCTGAGTGCTCAAAACTCAGGGCTGGTAGAGGACTACAAGTAGCAAAGTGTGGAGGATAGTATCAGCAGGAAAGCAAACTATTTGAATGTGTGTAGGCCTAAATTAGGGTTTTAAGATAAGCTGATGAGATTGTTATGGTGATGAGTTATTTAAAATTTGCATATAAACATTCCTGCATATAAACAATAACACTTTATGCATTCAAATATGTGACTTCCAGATTTACATACTGTGTACTATGTAGGTTTCTTTAAAATTTTCACTGAAAACAAAAATCAGGTGTTACAGTGTGCTGCCCTTTCTTCAGTATCCTCTGCTATTTGGATGAGCATCCACCTACACTTCCAAGTTATCTGGAGAAGTGTAGCTAATCACCAGTTTTTCTGGGCAGGGAAGATCATAAAGCCACAACCTCTTAGAAATTACAAAATGTGCTGCAATGAGTTGAAACCTGTGGGAAAGCAATTAATAACCAGCAGATTTGATAAAGACAGCTTATGCCTGATGAGGTGATGAGGGGCCACAGATGGGTTATCTTGCAGGAGGGTCAATCCACAGGTCAAGGGAGGTGATTCTCCCCCTCTACTCCACTCTTGTAAGATCCCACCTGGCATACTGCATCCAGCTCTGGGACCCCCAACATAAGAGGGACATTGACCTGTTGGAGGGAGTCCAGAGGAGGCCATAAGGATGCTCTGAGGGACAGAGAACCTCTCGTATGAAGACAGGCCAAAGAGCTGGGGCTGTCCAGCCAGGGGAGGAGAAGGCTCCAGAGTGATATTCCATTACCTAAAGGAGGCTACAGAAAACTGTAGAAGGACTGTTTACAGGGGCATGAAGTGATAGGATGAGGGGAAATGCCTTTAAACTGAAAGAGGGTAGATTTTGGTTAGATATTAGGAAGAAATTCTTCACTGTGAGGATGATGAGGCACTGGAACAGGTTCCCCAGAGCAGCTGTGGATGCCTCATCCCTGGAAGTGTTCAAGGCCAGACTGGGTGGGGCTCTGAGCAACCTGGTCTAGGGGAAGGTGTCCCTGCCCATAGCAATCCAAGGAGGTTGGAACTGGATGATCTTTAAGGTCCCTTCAAACCCAAACCATTCTGCAATTCTAAGAACTCCTCTTCCTCAGTGATGGCCGAAGCTGATGGTACACCAGGCAACAGACATCCATCCTAGAGAGGCCAGTGGCATGAAACTTTCCTGAAGCCATGGCAGATGTCCCCTTGGTAGACAGACTGTTGGGGAGGTTTGGACTAGACAGAAGGAAACCTCTTTTTCCAGAGCTACAACAGGCATCTGTCAGGGAGGAGTCTGTTCATGGAGGTCTCTAGATCAGCTAGGGAAGGTGATGGGTGATATGCTTTACTGTTATAAGCAGCATTGTGGTGTAAACACAGACAGACAGACAGACAGACAAACACCACACTGCAACCCACCTTTCCATGAGACACTAATTCTGCAAAATCACAGAGTTTAGAGAACATCATTTGGAAATCCCACATCAGTCCAAACACGGTTTTCTTGAAGAAACTGCAGAAACTAAAGTCTGAGGCTCTTAATCCCAAATCACCAGGTCAACTCACAGAAGCAGACAACCTTAGATGGCTTTTCAGCCAGCAAGACAAGCCAGTGCCACAAAGTGGCAGATGGATCTCGGTTTAGAGACATCTCACAACCCTTTCTCAAGGAAGAAGAAATGGTAGTCAACATGGGGGATCCTCTCTCCAGTATCACTTGGCTCTACATCTCCACTCAAACTTCAGTCACCCCTGCAGCATCAGAATTTCCTAATCAAAATAACTGTTTTGCAATTTTCAAAGCAGATGGCACTTCCCTTGGAACAGGACCTGATTTCTTTACATCAAGGATCAGACAATCAAAGTTGTGCCTGGGCAACCCTTGCAGAATACAAGAGCCATACTCAGGGCTTGTCCACATGCAAAGGTTGGACTTTTCTCTACTGAACAGACAAATCAAAGTGATGCTGAAAGGCTCTGTGAGCAGCCAAATGCAAACTCTGAAAGGGTGTGAAATCAGTACCTATGTGTGGGAAGAGAGAAGCCATCATCTTAATTCACCTCTTAATCTTCTATAATATTTTGTTCCCTTTCTGTTTTCGCCCCCTCTTCCATTTCAGCAGTCTTAAACATCATTTACCCTCTAAACACTATGTCTGTCCTCATCTCTTACAAGGTGAAATTCCTGCTGAATTCTTCGTACTAAGAAAGCACTATTGAGCCTAATGCTGAAAGTTGCCGAGCATCTTTCCAATGCTGCAAAGCCTCAACTTTCATTTACAGTAATTTCATGATTACAAGCCGCACCTGATTATAAGCCGCATGTTCGGGTGTCAGCAATGTTTAGGTCTTTGTCCGTGCATAAGCCGCACCAGAATATAAACCGCATTTCATTCGCAGGGAGGACCCATGTGAAACAAAGTAACAAATTAGTAATAATCACGGGATCGCTCGCCCTGGCCCTGCCCCACGGTGCCGGTGGGAGTGAGGCATGGAGCCCGCTCGCACCTGCAGCGGGAGGGGGAGGGAGGCACGGAGCCCCCTGCCTCTGCCCCAGGCTGTGGGGCTGGCAGGAGGGAGCCCCCGCCTCTCCCCTGGGCCGCGGGGCCAGCAGCACAGAGCCCCCGCCTTCCCCACCGCGCTGCTGGCACAGAGCCTGCCTCCACCTGCCGCGCAACAGAGTAACCAATTTGTAACAATCGTGCAATCCCGAGTTTTACTGGCAGGTGCTTGGCTCGGCACCTCGGCTTCCACCTCCGGGTTTGGAAATTTCCGAACTTTTTTCATATATTGGCAGCTCCTGAGTGTAAGCCACATTTCCGGGTTGGGAGCAAAATTTTAGTCAAAATGGTGCAGCTTATAATCTTGAAATTACTATACTTCAAATAAGTGGCTGACACACTGCACATCGTAGGATGTTCTCCTGCTGCGTCTAAGCAAAAAAGAAGTCAGGTAATTATTAAAATCTTAATTTTAGCTGTCAGTAATAATTTCACTTCTGCCTGTCAAAGAGGGTTGGACCCCACGCTGGAGCAGGGGAAGAGGGAGGAGTCCTCCCCCTGAGGAATGAGGAGCAGCAGAGACAAGGTGTGATGAACTAACTGTGGCCCCCGTTCGCCATCCCCCTGCTGCACTGGGATGAGCATGGGAGGGAATTAGAGGGTAAAGTTGAGCCCAGAAAGAAGTGGGGGGTGGTGTAGGGAAAGGTTTTTTAAGGTCTGCTTTCCTTTTTTGTTACTCTAGTCTGATTTGATTGATAATAATTTAAACTAATTTCCCCAAGTGCAGTCTCTTTTGCCCACGACAGTCATTAGCAAGTGATTTCCCCCTGCCCTGGACTCATGAGACTTTTGGGTTTTTTTTTGCCCCCTTGCCCGGCTGTGGAGGGCAGTCACAGAGCAGCTTTAGACCTGGCACCCAGCTGGGATCAATCCACCACGTGCAGTCTACACTTGGTCCTCAAAGCCTCTGCCTGTCCTTCCTGTGCGCTTTCTCTCTGTGCTCTCCTCTCAAAATCTGTATAGCTGCCCACTGAGGAACAAGAAGAGATCTCTGTATTCAGTGCTCAGGAGCAAGCAGTCCAACAGCCATTGCCTCCTGGGGATCCAGACCCTTCCCTAGCAATGGCCAGGGCTGTGTGAGGAAGCACAGCTGAGATTCAGTGTTGGACAGGAACACCAACCACTGGGTGCTTGTGCTGGCAGGAAACAAAGAGGTCCTGTTGCCTTCTGGAAGAGAATGGCAGAAATTTGGTAGCTGCCCCAAGTGCAGAGATCAAGAGAGGCATTTTTAAATTGTCTCATCTGTTTTAAAAAATTTAGATATGTCCTGGCCTTTTTCAACTGATTTACTTCATTTTTATCAGACCTTCAACTTTGTTTTAAAGATAATGCCCTAAATTTTTCAAGCACATAGTCTTGGCAACTACTTACTGCTGCAAGGCCCCTGTTTCTGTAAGAAAATATTTCTATTACTTTAAAATCAAATTACATTTCAACCTCACGGGTAGTTGTCTCTGCTGGGGTAGTTACATCTTTTGTATCTTTGTATCTTTTTCAATGGAGATAATTTCATTAATACCTGTGCTCCAGCATTACAGCACAGCCCAGAGGTGGTTGCATCAGTGGGGAAATACCCATTGTGCTGAGGGAGTAGTGGGCCAGGCAAGCAGTGACAACTCTGCCAGTAAAAAAATGTTTATGCAACCACACAGTGATTTCAGTAAGAGAATAGACTGATAAATATATTCCCTATACTCTTACTATTGCCTTGCACTGAAGCAAATACTAATATAAATGTATGTACTACTTAGAGCTAAATTTACCTCTATTAAAATATTAAATTCAATATTAATGTTAATAATATTAACAATATTATTATTAAATATTAAAATATTAAATTAAAGCATCAGAAGCACCAGTTATGGGGGGGACTGTTTCTTCCTAACACCCCCTGCCTAAGTCAGCCTCCATGCACTGGTAAAGAATCTCATAAAACTCTACATGAAGCAGTTTTCAGTTTCACAGAAATATATCAATCTAGAATTCCACAGTGTGTAACCCAATGTCTTATTATTATTTACATTTTTATAGCACACATGTACAGATAATATGCATTGAGGTATTCAGGGCAAATAATATGCTTTAAAATAGTAGTAAAAAACCTGCCACAAAATAGTCTGCACATACTACCTAGGCATTCAAAGCTTAATTATATTCTTAGTCAGTTTTGATTTACATTTAAATTACAAATTACATTTTGCTAACATTAATTTACGATGCTACTTTAAAAATACATATTCTATAGTACATGAATAATAATTCAAAGCAGTCAGATCTTGTTGGATTGCTATGATCTCCTGATAGCAGGGGGTGAATAATAATATTTCTAGAAAGTTTTCTCCATTTGAATATAACATTTCTCAATGTATGTGCCTTGCACATTTGAATTCAGGCAACCATTCATGGGGCAAACAGTTGCCATAGGATTTATAGGATGACCTGCCTGCACATGCGTCTTTTAGAAGACTTCAGCATAACTACATGGAAAAATGCTCTAAACCAGTGTACACTTGTTCCTGGGCCAGAACAAGGAGCTTTTTATCAAACACTTCACTCTGTGACCCAGTTAAATGTCAAGAACGGAGTAGGATGCATAGACATCAGTGTGGGATGGGAAGTTTTCAAGGAAGGCTCAGAAGTGAGCAGGAGAGTTCATGTGAGCCCCACAGCAGGAGGATCTCTCTTTTTTTCCCCAGGGGGAACCTTTTGCTGCCATGGAGCTGTCTCGGGTGTTTGCACTCTTCCACAAGTAGCTCATGGATAATAATTTCCATGAATCTCAGAGAAAATGAGTTTTTAAATAGCCTTTAATCGATCCCATTCCAGTGCAATGACAAGTCTCTTCCTTTGGGTAAAACCCTGAAACTTGACGTTTGCTTCTTATTGAGAATTCCTTTGGTGTAATTATTTGCTGCTACTGCTGTGCTGCCCCCAGAAAACTCTGGATTTATATTGCATGTAGCCAGGGCTGATTTCATCATTTCACCTGCAGACCATGTCCTGTAGCTCATGACGATAAGCATGGGTTAAGTTACTTGGAATGGGAATTAGGCACGATTGTAGAGCATTAAATTCCATTTAAAACCTAAGTTTTAAAAAAACTTCAGTCTTGAGATTCAGAAACATCAAAGACACATTCTCAGTTGAAAAAGCTGTTCTGTAAGGGAAAATGGAAAGGGGTTGTGAACACAAAACACAAAATAAAGCAGAAATGCAGTCACTCTCACAAACAGTGTCAACTAATGACTAATAGCCATGACTGCTCATAAAGCTGAATTTATATTTAATTTCCCCTTGAAAACTTTTTAGGAGCGTGAGTAATATTATTTGACATTTATTTTCCAAGGAAGCTTCTTGTTGGGGTTGGGAAAGAAGTTGCCATGTAAATGCTGTAACAAATTCACCGGGATTGTATCACATACAGGTGATTACATTTCAGCTCCCTGAGGGAATTTTCTGTAGAAAGGACTCATTCTAAATACTTTCAAAACGTTGAGGAAAATGGCCAAAATAGATGGTCTAGCTACCTTAAAAATCTTCTTCCATCATAATGTAACTGAAGGAGAAAAACAAGCGTTAGCAGCTTTACAGAGATAAGCTGTCTTCAACAACACATCTGGGAGGAATTTTGCTGAGAAAATGGCTCCAAAATAAAGTGAGTGTGGCTGAAATGATGGGAAAGGAAACAGATTTAGGATTTACCTTCATTCTCAAAGATTTTATTTCTTGTTACTCTTCAGGACAAGGGGCTGCCAGGGAGGACACTCCAGCACCCTGAAATCCATGTCCTTTGTGGGGCAGGAAGCAGCTCTGGGAGGGGGCCAAACACAACATTTCAGTCTCACTATTGCACAGCTGGTAAATCCTTTCCAATAAGAATGGTGTTGAGCAGCAAAAGGGTACGATTCTGGGGGCAAAAAACGGAGTATAACTTTGCATATACAAGGAACTGGTCAAAAAATTTATTAAGAAGTTTAAATTGGTTATATCAAGAATCAATATAAATCTTCATTTTTCTATTAAGCAACCACTTTTCTAGTAAGAAGTTATCAATTCTCTCTGCAAAAGACATTGTATTAGTCAATATATGGAAGGATAGGAATTAAATTCTCGTGAGCACTATAAACTTTGTGGCTGTAGTTCTCAAAATATAATTACTTTTAAAGCCACTTCCAGCTTCTTAAAGCCCTGCTACTAATTGCTACTATAGAGAGTAGTGTAGATAAATGATCAGCATCCCGTATTCCAGTGTGGATGAAGAACTTCCTTTGGTCCCATTGTGGTAGCTAATGATCCTTTAGCTTTGGTCTTGCTGTTCAGGCCTGTGGGTTGGGAGGAGGAGCTGGGTTGCTCATCTGTCCCTAATGCAGTGGTGCTAATGGTGGTAGAGTGCAACATGATCCTGATGTGAAATTGGGGTTCTTTTGGGGATTAGAGTTGGCATTGTCACTGCTGATGGATGCCAGATGCTCCCACACTCCCTTCCTGCATCCCTGAGGAGCACGGGGGGAGCTCAGGATCTGCTCTCCCTGCTCCACTTGGGTGCCTCCAGGTGTCTTCCCCCCTGCCCTCACTGGCAGGGAGCAGCCCCTGGCTCTGTCCCTGGCACCAGCCTGGTGTGAGCCCGGCACCCATGGCCAGCCAGGCAGTGCCAGCACAGAGCTGCCCTCTTTCCTCACTGCTGTCCTTGTCTGTGCCTCTGCAAGCTGCAAGAGGTGTCACTTGCATGTCACCTTGTGTGAGTGCCATGAGGATTAACCACCACAACACCTGAAGCTGTCACAAGGGCCATACAGACATTGGTAAGAGGATCCATAGACCTGGGTCTCCATACACTGCAGTTCAGGTGTGTCTCACCCAGCAAAGTCTCTTCTCAGGTTTGGACAGGCTGGGGGAAAACTAGAGCATCCTCTTGAAGAGAGAAGGTTCCACCATGTACCCAAACATCACCTGCATATGTGTGCTGTCCACCAAGCAAGACTCCTCCACTTTATGAGCTATGTCATTGTATTCACCTTTAATGATTTCCACCAAGTGAGGTTACCTACTTTGGGTAGAGGGGGAAACTCTGTACTGAGTAATCAATCGATTGTGTGTTTTCCCAGCCTGGGACTGTAGGGAAGGGGAGACCATCCTGCCAACTACCTCCCTGCTGGTATCTTCCTGTGCGCCTCTCCTGATGCTTTGGGGACCAAGCAGCAGCTCCTGGAGTTTGGTCAGCTCATGTGATAAGATCCACTGCAGTGGTAACTTCAGTGAGGGATGCACATTCATTCTGAAATGTCATTTCTGTTCCTCTCACCAATTGTTCTTTTATTTACTGTTTAATTTGCAGACACCTTCACTTTAATTTATAGACATCTCTGCACTGTCACCTGGATGCTGTGCCTCCAGATGCGTGCTGTTTCTGAACTGTGTGCTCATGGCTGTGGTTTTTATGAAGAGAATTTGTAAGGACCAAAATGCATCCCATTTGATACTGCCTCATTTATTCCCCTCCTGAGTAGCCCAGCATGGCTGCTGTCCTGCAGTCCCTTTCGTGTCTGTCCTACCCCCTTTTTTCGGAGCACACACCTGTCTCCAAAGCAGCTCCCAGCTGAGCTGAGCGCGGCTGCCGCTCGCTGCCTACACTCGGTGCCTCCCATCTCGGCTGTTCTGCATCGCCATGGAAACATCCTCCCTCTGCCGTGCCGCTCTGCTGACCTCCTGTCTGCTCCATCAATCTGTACCACCTATTCCCAGTGTGGATGCCTGTTTCTAATAGCAGAAACACCTTGGAGGTTGTATCTCATGCCAGGAGTAAGTTACTTCTCTTTTATCAGTGTTGCAAGTGTGGAGGAGTTTGGTTTGGTTTTGACAATTCTAGCAACAAAGGTAAGTTTTTATCTTGCCATCACTTGCCTTAAAAATATTTGTTTCACATTAAGTTTAGCAGCTTAATCTGGGACAAGGAGCAGAGGTGACAGCTGGAGGTTGTATTGCTTCTTCTTTCTACCTGTCTAATTTCCTTCAAAGCAAATTAGTTCCTGGAACAGGTTATTACTTTAAAAACCACTCAAGGGTTCCAGAAGTCTGAGAATGACCCCATTAACCACTCCAGAGTGTACTTCCCACCAGCACTGTGAGAAACACAGGTTTGGTTTGTCTGCTGGAGACCTGGAGGAGATCTGGCATGTGCCAGGACCCTTCCCTTACATCCAAACCCTGGGAAGACACCACATTTGGTCCAGACCCTCCCTACATGGAAGGCAAGAGAGGATGTGAGCAGGTGAGAGCTTCTAGGATACTCACCTGGTTCCAAATTTTGGATGGTGAGAATGAAATTCCCTCTTTACCCTTGAAGGGCACCTGCTTGGTATATAGCAACTTATGTGCAAAATGTGGTGGCTGGAATTGCATGTCAAATGTTGAAGCTGAATTTATGAAAGTTTGTCCCATCTCTGTCTTCTTTTTCTTTCTGCTATATTACTTGACAGACAGATGGGAAAATATAAAGAAACAAGGAGGCAGTATTGCTTACAGAGCCTTTTTAGTATGCAGTGCTTTCTCCCTAGGAAAGTATCTTTGCACCCTGATCACATCACCTCTCAATCTCTCTTTTTATGATAAACTAAACAGATTGAAGTGTTCATGAGTAAGGACTTTTTTCCAAGCCCTCAAATAATTTTACTGGCTCTTCACCTCTTCTGAATATTCAAGATCAATTTCAGCCTTTCAGCCTGAGAGCCTCTGGGTTTAGATTTTCTTTCACATTCTGTCCCAGTTTGCTAATTCTCAGTCCAAAGTTCCCACATTTTCCATGTCTTCTCTGCAATGAAGAGCTTCTTATGACAATGGATGAAAATGCAGGGCATTGCTTTCCTTTGGAGTGACCGTGCTGATCTTTGCTCTTCCCCCAGTGTGAGTCAGTCCCCCAGGAGCTCCATTGGCTGAGTGCACTCCAGCGTGATTTGTGTTCATTTACTGCATCTCAACAGCCTCTGCTCCTCGAGGGAGGGATGCAAATCCTTGGCAGGAGGCTTCAGAAATCCTGTTCTGCCACTGCTGTGTTGAACAGTGTCCCACCCCATATGGAACAAAACTTTCTCATTTAAATACTGACACACATGAGTTTGTTATCCGTTTTCTGCAGGCATTTTCCTATCACACTGAAATGGTCACAGGAATGATGAACAAAATGGCAGGGATTCCAGCCAAACCCATGTCTGCCTTTAATTCCAATGGGTAGCCAGAGAAATGCTTGGCAGTATTCAACCAGCTCTATTTTTAATATTGTGTTTACATGTGTAATGACCATGTGCACATAATAGCTGTCCCCCTCCCTGCTCCACCCAGCACTTTCCAGTATTGCTCACTATAGCTCGGAGCAGACATGCCTTATGGCCATTCCCGAACTGGCAATGGCATAATCCAGGGAAAGCACCTCAGCCATTACACATGCAAATGCACTAACTACCAAGAATATTATTTTAATAGATTTTTCACAGATAGCTTCTCCTGTTTGTCCCACTCAGCATCCCAGAGACCCATTCAGACTGGGATGCAGGGAAGGGGAGACACCAAGAGGGAGGCAGAGATCCAGCCTGTGTTTTACTGCTGCCAATGCTCCACAGCACCATCACAGCTTGGAGCTTCACAGGAAAATAAAACAAGGCAGTCACCTGGCCACTTCTGGCAGGTGGTCTTTCTGTGAGATAAAACACCTGGAATCACAACTGGGCTGGCCCAAACCCGAGCACCAGGGCCCCCAGTGCTTTAGCACACCCTTGGTCAAAACATGCCTTGATTTCCAGCTGCCCAGAGCAGCAATCAGCTGTCAGCAGCAGTGGCCAGCTTGTACAACCAGCCTCCTCTCCCAGATATTTCCAGCTCTGCAGCATCTTTTCAGACCTGCTCCTGCAGCAATCTTGTTGATGCAGCTTTCATCATGAACACAATATAAGCTCCCCTAGCAGCAGCAGAAAATTATATGACTGCTGGTCAAAGCTCTGAGGATGTGTGCCGTACAGAGCTTCTGTGCAAAAGCACTGGAGCATGATGAAAAGGAGGATTTACCTTCAAACTTTGCTGGGAACATTATTCATTAAGCTGTGGTCAGTGCAGGAAATCAGTTTTGGACATCTTAATAGAAGCAATCAATTACTGTGCTTGCTTCTTTATGAGTTCTCCTCAGATTCAGGCAAATAGAGCAGACACTTGGCTCCCCATGGCAGCAAGTGCAAAGTGCAGGGTCTCATCCCCCTGGAAAAAATCAGAATCCACTTTATATTTTGTTTGCTATCAGAGCCAGAGAAGCTGAGGGTGCAACAGTGCCACTGAGTTGGGCTGGAGGGGTGAGGAAGGCAATGGGGTCACACACCTTGCAGTTTGGGCACATTGCTTTTCTGACCCGTGTGTGACATGTACCAATCCTGCATGGCACTTGCACATCACAAACACCCCAATTAAATTATAAACTCATCCATTTTCCCTCCAAAAGAGGCACATCCTTTGCTGTAAGTCATGCTACTAGCCATGTAGCCATAAAAACATAGCACCCCAGTGATACACTATTCTATGGTAAAGTAAGCTAGGAGGACTAAAATCAGTTTTAAACCCTCAATGCATCATTCCTGTCCTTATGCATTATTAAACTGTGCTCTAATTCCCAGTGCAGCAAGAGGAAAATCAGTAGGAATTGGTGACAGCCTACAGCCAACTTTTGTGTTTATTTTATCCAGAAGAAGAGAAATGTCTTGGTCATTTTCCTGAATTAAAAATTGGTTTTGTGTTGCTTGCTGAGCTGGGGTAATATAATTGAAGGATGAAGCAGTGGAGTAGAAAATACCAAACTGGTAGTCCCATAGCATAGGAGAGCTTCTCCATTATCTTGCTGTGTACTGCCTGGCTGTGAGCATCACTGGCCTGTGGGCACAACAGCAAAGCAGATCTGCCCCAGCATTGCAGTGATGAGAAATGGCACAGGAGGAAGGAGAACAAGCAAGCAGCTGAAGTGACCACACTCTTCGTGCTTGCCATGGCCAAGAGCTGCTGTCTTCCACCTGTTGGCCATGCATTTATAATGGGATTGCTCTGGGTTGTGTCTCTTCAGGGAATGAATTCCAATTTACACAACAAATTCAGCCCTTGGGAAGCATGATCTGCAGCACTCTGTGGATAATAGCTGTCTCACTGACCAGTTATGCTATTCACAGCCCTATTTTATCACTAGAAGGCTGATGGAGATGGCAATCCTATTTTTATCTGTTCTGGATTGCCCATGAAAAACTCTGTTTACCCCACACTCCTTTTTCCAAACACTTCTATACGGAAGACACTGTGTGAGTGGGATCACTTATGTAACCATTGTTACTGGACAGGGTCAGAAGGCTTTGCAGTCTTTCTGGAAGCAAATGGAAGGATGGCATGGCACCTATCTACTACCAAACCACTGCTCATGAGCACTTCCAAGGAGCTGCCTCACTAGAGTAAGACCAGAACTGCCAAGAGACATTGCTGACTCCATGATTTTCTAGACATTTTTGCAGTTAACTTTTGTTGTCGTGTCACTAAAGGTATTCAAGAACATTTTGATGTGCCTAACCTGTTATTATCCTCTCAGGGCAGGGTACAGGAAATGAAGATGGCAATCACCTACTATTTAATTACACTGTCCATTAGTTATTCCTTTTCTTCTCATGCCCAGAAAGGCTTTGCCCAAGATGAGTTCCTGCTCTCCATGGAAGTGTGAAAGGGGCCAATAACTTGAGCAGCTCCAGCCATCCGCAGGTGGATCCCACCAAACAACCTCCAGCTGCACTACCTGGTCCTCAGCTATGCAAAGCTCCTTCCTTCCTGTAGCAGCTCATCCTTCACCTCTGCAAAAGGTGCAGTGAGACCTTGGGGGTTCAAGCATTCGTGGGGTAGAGTGAGAAACCCCAGAGGTTTCCATTCTTTGAGATCACCAATAGTCTATTCACCCGAGAGAGTTTGTGCTGGTTTGTGCACCAGCAGAAGATACTGCAGTATTTCACACTGGGGAGGAAAAAAAATCCTGTCCTTTTTTTTCTGAATTGAGAAATAGCCTTTGGTAAAAGCAGCAACTAGAAGCGTGCTCATTCCTGCCCTTACAGATCCAAAATAATATCAAGGCTGCATTTCTTGTGAGCAAACAACAAGATGTGCCTCATTGCAAAGAATACGGAAGAAGAGCATGAATCAGGAGACCTGGACCAGATTCTTTGATGCTCTGCACTCTGAGGGTCTGGGAGAGCTCAGCAGCTTTCCATATTTCCCCGATTCATGGCTTACTCAGCACTCTGAGGGGAAGCTGGGGAAAGCATAAGATGTCTTTTAGGTGGAGGAAGTCCAGTAACCTGCAAAATTATGAATAGCTTTGTGTTACCCAAGGCACAATACCAATTGAGAGGGGAGAAAGAAACCCAGCTCTAAATCTTTACCCTATTAAAATAAAAACTCTTCAGGCTCCTCTTCACATATTCATATAAGGCAAGACGCACATATCCTGATTTCAGCCATCAAAATTGTGCGTAACTCATCTAAATAATTTTGGAGAGGAAAAAACAGGATGATGACTTTAGCTATGATTTAAGAATATAAATTAACATGTGGGCACTGTGGACTGTGAAGGCTTCGGGTCTGTTGCCACAACCCACAGGAGCAGGGAGATGGATGTGCATCTGGGAAAACAGTATAATTTCAAACCAATGTACTGTTGGTCAAAATGTACTGCCAAAGCAGCATTGCCATGAATTGTTAAGAATTTCTTTTTGCTTTTTTGCACTTAAAATTTTGAAAGAAAATACTGACTTTGCTCTATGAGAGAGGCTCTTGGAGAAACACATTTTGCTCTCTTTTTTGTGGGCTGCACCATGCAAACTCTCTATTGAAAGGACCATTATGAAGAAAGGCAACAGAATTGTGCTATTCATTTAGACAGAGAAAAGGCATCCTCTGCATTGTAAGGGAAATATAATTTGCAGATATAAGTATCTCTTTGTAAGCCTTCAGAGCCAAAACCAATTAAACTCAAACCTTTATCCATCAATACAAAGTCCCACTTTCTTAGCTAATAAAACCTCTAAGAGCATCCTGTTAACCATTGTAACATCGCTAGATGAAAAGCTGCTTCTTTTCCCCTCGTGTTTTCTCTTGTGTTAGATTAAGCTTTTCACAACAATTTACAATATAATTAAAATTTAGAGTCCTCAGGATGGGATGGAGTAATTATAATTACTTGTTGTGAAAGTGGGCGTGGAAAACCATCTTACTACCTGTTTTTAATAATCCAGCTCACACTTCATTACAGTACACGCAATACTTAATTTGTGAAACCAGTGTAATTGTATTTGCAATCTGTGCTATCCGTGATGGTGTGAGGAAAACAAGCAGCCTGTTAGCACGGTGGCCACCAAACACGCTGCCCAGCCTCCTGGCCACACTGAAATCGCCAGCAAAGCAAAATAAATTGCTTTTGCTTAGCAGGAACAACACTCTGATCTCACCCTCCAAACAGAGAATTTCCGGCTCCTGCTGCTCTGACTCAGCAGCTTGCTCCGAGCAACAGGAAGAAAACAAAGAGGAAGAGGTCAGGGAGGAAGGCAGAGGTGGGAGCCCTGTGCTCACTCATCCTCTCCTGCTGGTGCTGCTGCCCCGCACGTCCCGCAGCTCCGCAGCTCTGGGGCTGTCCTGGGGCTGGGATCCATCCCTCACCCTGCTGTGCTTTTCCTGTGCTGGGATCCATCCCTCACCCTGCTGTGCTTTCCCTGTGCTGGGATTCCATCCCTAATCCTGGTGTGTTTTCCCTGTGCTGGGATCCATCTCTCACCCTGCTGTGCTTTCCCTGTGCTGGGATCCATCTCTCACCCTGCTGTGCTTTCCCTGTGCTGGGATCCATCCCTAACCCTGCTGTGCTTTCCCTGTGCTGGGATCCATCCCTAATCCTGCTGTGCTTTCCCTGTGCTGGGATCCATCCCTAATCCTGCTGTGCTTTCCCTGTGCTGGGATTCATCCCTAATCCTGCTGTGCTTTCCCTGTGCTGGGATCCATCCCTAATCCTGGTGTGTTTTCCCTGTGCTAGGATCCATCCCTCACCCTGCTGTGCTTTCCCTGTGCTGGGATCCATCCCTAACCCTGCTGTGCTTTCCCTGTGCATCCACAGCACTCCCTGTCTCCAGCCCCAGCCGAGTCAGTACGGGAAGGGTCCCTACAACACACACGTTTTTAGGGGTGGATGGAAAGATCCTGCATCATTTTACCAACTGGTGTGCACCATCCACACCCATGCAAGTACAAGGCACCAGGAATTCAGTGTGACTCCTGTAAGCCCATCTCCTTGCCTCTGACTCATTAAACCTCCTCATTAAGACAGATAAAAGGATGGCACTAGAGGCATGCAGGGGAAGAGTAATGCCAAGCTGTGGCAATTCCCTTCCCTTTGCATCCACAAGCCATGCAAGCCCGGCCTGCAAATAGTAAGGCAATGAATCATTCTGCTAGTCTGGATGTGGCTCTTATTGCATTTATGCTGATGCCATGGATGTCAGTGAGGGTCCTCCTGATTTACTGTACCAGTCTGAGATGAACAGGAGCATGTGAGGCTCATAAAGCAGAGCAGTGTGATTGCAGCACAGCCTCCTGAAAAGCAAGACACAAAGATGTGACTTGGGAACAGCACAGCAGTCAAAGGCTTGGTCAGCACTGGACAGAAGCTGGACCAGAACAATTTTGAGCAGAGATAACATGCTATTATATTGCTTACATAAATGCTGATTAAATATTACTTTTTCAATTTGTATTTACCTGAGGAATTAAATGTATGTACTGCTGGTGGTATTCAAAGGCTTCCTGCAAGTTGATCTGCAGCTCATGATGACAGGCTTCCCAGCGGGATGCTGGCACTCAGTACCAGCAGCACGGTATTGGTGGGTCCCACACCAAAACCTTCCCACCTGAGCATTTAACATGGACAGTTATTTACAGAGTGACTCATGGAAAACAGATAAGAAGGGAAGGGAATTAAGTGCTCTCCGTTCTTCTGCAGTTGAGTTAGTAACCCCCAGGGTGAGAAACTCAGGCACCAATCTCTGGCACTGTGCAGTGAGAGCAGGGCTGCCCCTGCAGACAGGCAGCATAAGGCTGGCTTGCCCCACAGCTCCTCTACCGAGTGAACTACCCAGATGAATATCCTTAAATAGCAGCCCCAGCTTTTGCCCCAAGGCTCTAGAAATGCTGTCTCAGTGCTGGTACATTAACCAGGGCCAGATACAGGCAGGCAGGTGCCCACACACTGGCATGATCAGGGAGCCACAGTGCCTTGGAGGCAGCCTGGAAGGGACCACCTTGTGCTGGAGATGTGAACTCTCTGTGCAGGGTGGTGGTGAGGATGAAGGATTTTGCAGAGCTGGAATAGGACACAGTGCCACGTGTGCCCCTGAATTCAAACTGGAAGCCACCTCCCCTTGGCTGGAAGGCAGAAGCAGCCCACAGGTCACCACTGAGGGAGCCCTTGGGGCTGCAGGGTGTGCTCATGGCAGAGCCCTGTGGGGAAATCCAGCAGCTGGCCCTGGCATCACCTGCAACCTCTGCACAGCCCTCATCCCTAGCAGCTTACAGCTGCAACCCAAAAGGATTCATCATTTAAAAACCCAATTCTATGTATATTTAACTACCTAGATAGATGATGTGAGTCAGTATGATGGCATCATTAACCCATTATATCATCATCTACTGCACCAACCCCTACCTGCCATATCTCTCCCAGTCCTGGACTTTGCTCTTGGAAAGTTCTGTGCCTAATACAGGGCATTTGCCTATGCAATAAGGAAAGAGGACTGTAAATTTGTTTTCCTGATTTTCCCCTTTTTTTATTAGCAGCCCCATGTAATGGGCTGACAACAGGTTAATTGTATCTGATGTAAAATTTCCAGGAGTCTCATTTTGCTCTGCAGTGCATGAGAGTGACAGATATGAATTGTGTTCAGTGCTCACATGAATACCAGGGTAATAACCCAGTGGATCTCGCTGCTTAGCCTGTGGAAATGGAAAACCTCCCCTCCTTCTGCATGTGGATGGCTATTTCCTGTCGTGCCTAGATCCAGCTGTACGCAATCCAGATATATTCTGTGATTAAAAGCACTATGCCTGATAATGTATTTGTAGACTTAACACTTGTACTGGGTGCAGAACTGAGCAGCCTGTTTTATTTCACAGGCAGGGTGCTTGGCAGAAGTTTGGCAGCTGCCTCCAGCTGTGGAGCTCTTTCTCTCACCAGGTGCAGATGGCAGCAGATCTCCTTCCTCCATGCTAAAATGTAAATTCCAGTCCTTTCCAAGCTACTGCGCTGGATAATAACCACTCTCTTTCATAATAAAACTCACATACTCTGCCAGAACATTCTCAAGAAAGGGCAGAGAGAAGGGAAAAGGGAGAGACAGAGGTGTATCCAATCTGTAGCAGACAAGGCAAGGGAGAAGACTTGAGCACTGGTGTAGATCAATTAAAAAATTGCAGTTAAGCAGGGATTGTGGGGGTTGCAGGAATTAAAGAGGGATTGAGTATCATTCTAGAGGATGCTGTTGATATGCAATGCTTTCATTTTCTGATTTAAATGCCACTGTAGCAGCCAGCAAAGTGTGCAAATGTCTTCCAAGCAGGTGGGAGAGGGGTGCAGGGTACAGGATGCAGAGGACCATGGGGGGGCAAGTGCAAGGAGCCACTTGGGGGACAACACTGACAAAATCTGTAAATCAGTTCAGAGACAGCTTCTATCAACAGCCTTATCATCAATATCCATGTTTGCAACAGGAAAGAAACAGGCAGGAATGCACAGGCTTAACTGTATTTTCCTACATGTTGCTTATTTGGGAGAAAAACACATCACCCACTTTACTGCCAGGGTCCTTTTCCCTCACACACACACATTGTTTGCTAATCACAAATTGCTCACAAACATGGGGGCACTACATTTAGGTTGCAGAGATGTTTCTTTGTTTGAAAACAAAACAAACAAAGCAAAATAATTACAGGAGTACTGCAAGTGAATACAATAAAAAATGAAAACAGAGGCAAAATAACACTTTTCAGTTCTAGAGCTCAAGCATCTCTGCAAAGCTGCAACAGGGTCAGACCCTCCCCCTTGCCAACAGGAAAGAAACGGCTCTAATCCATTCTAGAGCCCCTGGCATAATTAGGAAAACCTGAATTTCTTGCCTCTGCAGAGCCCACTGTAAAGATTTGAGGTGGGCCTGTTATTTTGAGACAGATTTTCCTCTCAGCATCATGCAATATTAAATACAATTCTTGATTTGCTTAAAGGCGTTCCATGCCAACAGAAAGCAGTCAGAGCCAGTCCTCAAATCTACCAAAAATCCACATCAGGGAAGGCCCATGTGATGCATCCCTCAAGCCCACACCAGCTCTTCCACACTGGTTCTTACCTTCTGCCAAGACATGTTTTTTTCCACTTTCCACTTGGAGCTGGCAGGAATGCTGTGCAACCTCCTGAGATTTCTAGCAATCATAACAGCTCTCTAGATGCTGAGAGTTTAGTAAACTGCTTTCAGCTTTAAACCCAAACTCTACCCCAAAATACATTTAAAGCCCAAATCCTTATATTCTCCCTGTAAAAACAGAGGTGAGCACTGATTTTGGGGGGGATGTAGAAAATGACCACCCACTGCCCCTCTGGCTGTTTCCCATGTGTTCCTAATATGTGTCCATATGTCCCTCACCTTCAGCAGATTAAGTGCTGCCAGGGAAAAAGGCTGGCTGAGAGAGGTGTGCTGGGAAGCTCACAACAAACTCCTGCTGTGACAGTGGGATGGCAGGAAAAAATACCTGCAGAAGGACAAGTGCATTTTAAGAAACAAGGGCAACATCATTAAAACTATTTCTTGTCCCCAAGTGACCAACTGTTGGGTAACTGTTGGGAGTGCAGGCAGGAGCTCCCATGTGCAGCATGAAGCAGCTACCCAGTGTCTCTGCAGAAAAATGCAGCTGGGAAGATCACTGTGGGAAGTCGTGGCTGGCCAGAAATCTGCAGGGGAGGCATGATCTGATGTGACTGGAGCTGGATATCTAGGAGCAGCACCATCAGCCAGGGGAGAATAAGAGCTGATTCTGGGGTCACTGGGTCTGGGTTAAAACTCAGGAAAAATGGGTCGAGCTGTAAGGACTTGCTCCTGCAGGTTGGGGTGCTTTGGTATGCTGGCCTCTTCTCTGGGAGCTCAGGAGCAGCAGCTCTGGGGACCTTGGGGTATGACCCCCTCACACCAGCCCACTGCTGGAGATTTAGGGAATAGCAGCGAGTATGGGAAACATCCCACTGAACAGAGTCTTGGCAGTGCTGATTTGCAGATGCCATTCAGGACACTCTGCTCAGTTAACCAAAGGGGTGCTCACAGGCACAGGGCTGAGAGCTGCGAGAATTGCTCTGGTCCAGCCTCTGAGTTTACTTTGTACAGACCAAAACATTCATTTTCCTTATAAGTTCCTCACTCCAGGATCAGACACTCCAGGTTAATTTTGCTCACAGACCTAAGTCTTCTAAAAATTTCCTCACTAGCACATGCCTTTTCAATTTATTTATTTACTTATTTGGTTTTCTCAACAGGTAACAGCAGGTTATATTTAAACCTCACGTATAGCATTAGCTTTTTGTCAATATTTAAATTCTTATGGGACATACGTGGTCTTGAAAATAAAAAATGAGGTTAACTGTTCGACCAATTCAATAAAGAGGAGCAGCATCTCTGTGATGCAAACTCAGGCCTGTGTTATCTGACAGGGAAGATGTTTTTTATTTGTGTCACCTAGACAGCTTTCCCTGGCACATCGTGACCTAGCCCCCTGGCATCAGTGCAGGAGCTGTCTCTGTGATTCCCTAATTTGGGTGTCAGTACCCTCTTGATCCCAGGGGCAGGAGCTGGCAGCCTGCTTCAGCAGGTACTGTTGTGTGGCAGGGATGAGCCCTGATCCTTAAATGCTGCCTCTGACTCAGCACTGACCCCATGATTAGGGCTTGGGAGAGGAGCACCTTGAGCCATTCCCTTCACATCAGTGATTCCCAGATGACTCACAAGTGGCATGAGCTGGCACAGCTCTGTTGGAGACTTTTGGGGAGGGGTAGGGTCCTGCCCTCTCCTGCACCACCCACTCCAATGCCCAGCTACATGGGTTGTGCAGAGCAAGAGCTAAAGACACTCCTGAGCAGTGCAGAACAGCCAGCAGCCCCCAGGCAGCCACCTGGGGTCCTGGGGGACACCTGAATGTGTGTCCTTCCTAATGGGAACCCCTTTGATACTTTGACTGGTAGTGGTCTGTTGACTGGAAGGGGTCTCTACTGATTTTTCAAGATTCACTGAATAGTCCAGTCACCTTCAAAAGTCCGGGGGGAGAAAGCTCCTTGAATGGAGCGAAAGGGAAAGGTGGTAAAGGTAAAGGTAAAGGTAAAGGTAAAGGTAAAGGTAAAGGTAAAGGTAAAGGTAAAGGTAAAGGTAAAGGTAAAAAAAAGCTCATGGTAGCAAAAATTATGAAGACAGAGAGTGATGCACAGAATGCAGGTAGGGGATTCAGACAGCTCAGTGCATGGGCAACAGCTGCCTGTCATATGAGTATCAGCACATATCAGCACATGCACCTGCCTCTGTAACAAGAGAAACATAAACTAAAATCACAGAATCACAGAATTGTTCAGATTGGAAAAGACCTCTATGTCCAACCATTAACCCACTGCTGCCACCACATTTACCATTAAACTGTCCTCAAGAGCTACATCCACACACTTTTCCAACACTTTCGGGGTGGTGACTCCACTACTGCCCTGGACACTCTGCTCCAAGGCTTTGCAACTCTTTCAGTGAAGGAAATTTTCCTAATATCCAAGCTAAACCTCTGGCACACCATAAGGCCATTTCCTCTCACCCTGTCTTTTGCTACTTGTGAGAAGAGACTGACCTCCACCTGGCCACAACCTCCTTTCAGGGAGTCCTCGGGAGTAATAAGGTCTCCCTTGATCCTTCTTTCCTCCAGGCTAAACAGCCCCAGTTCCCTCAGCTGCTCCTATAAGAGATCTTTCCTAGACCCTGCACCAGCTCTGTTGCTCCTCTCTGGACTCACTCCAGCATGTCAATGTCCTTTTTGAAGGGGCACTGAACTGGACACAGCACTCAAGGTACAACCTTACCTGTGCTGAGTACAGGGGGACAATCACTGCCCTGGCCTTGCTGGCCACACTGCTTCTGATACAAGCAAGGATATCAAACAAGGGTGTAAAAGAAGAGAAAGCAGGAACAAAAAATGCCTTGCCTCTTTATTTTTCTGCTCATTTCTTAAGATTACAGCTGATCTACAATGTTTTCTATCAATCAAAACTCCTACGCCCCTCCAATTACAGGAGGTGTTTGCTGGGAAGCGCTGGCAGGAGCCAGCCTGGAGCTTGTCCTTGAACTCTTCATCATAAGAACACGATTGTGACTGCTGCTTGGTTACCAAGGGCTGCAAAGGTGATGTGGTTTTCACACACTGTCACTGAGGAAAATCTCCACTCAGTCCTCTACCTCAGAGCACTGATGATGCCCTCCCCTGCTGTCAGTGCCCTGCTGCTCCTGGAAGGACTCCCCAGAGCTCCAGCTCCAGCCTGGCCAGCCAGGGCAGCCCTGGTTCTGCAGCCACACATCCAGCTGTGCTCACAGCTGAGCTTGCTCAGAGCTCTCCTCATTCACAGCTGCTCATCTGCTGTGGACATTGTTCTGCACTTGCAGGGGTTTGCTTTGCTTCCCAGGGCTCAGGGAGCCCAAAGCTTTGGCATTTTATTCTGCATTGTGCTGCTCTGACAAACCAGCACTGGCAGAACTCATGCTGCTGGTGGTGCAGGACCCACTCTCACTCTTCTGTATTGTTATTACAGTAAATAACCTGAGACACCATAATTTCTCTTAAGTGGCTTTAGGCTACAGCTTTTTGTCCCAGTAGGCTTTACCAATTGGCAGCAGCAACTGATGGCAGTTGAGTTGCCCTTTAATCTGGCAGAAGATGCCATTGGGGTAAGGTGAGTTTTCAAGGAGCTCAGAGCTGAAAGCACACCTTGACACAGTAATGCCATCCAGTGCTGGGCAGAGCCAGACTGTGGGCACCCCAAAAGCCCCAGAGCAATGCTGGCCAGGGCATATCCCTGCTGCACCACGAGGGCAGGGGCTTTGTCCTCCTGCCATGGATGATGGGCTGTAGCAGTACACTGCCAGGTGAATTCAGCTGTTTCCCACTGAATGTAGAGCAGCATCAACCTGCCAAATGGCAACTTGAAGCTATTTATGAAAATGCTGGGTGAAAGACATAAATTGTTTCTTTATCCAGACCTGCATAATAAGTGATGTAAGCTCTGTGTGGCAATGAGGGAAGCAACCCCCCCCTAATGTTTTTCTTGCTGAGGATGTGCAGGACTCTCCTGACTGGAGCAGGGCTGTCCTGCACAGTATTCCTCCACATGCCATGAGGTTCCTCACAAAGGCAGGGGCTGCCCAAATCAGCACCCTGGGCTCTGGGGAGAGCCTCTGCTCATGTGTGGAGCACACGTGGGGTGTCTGGCAGCACTTCAGCCACGTGTTGCACTGCAGCAAGTACATAATGTGGAGCTGATGTGCAGGGATTGCAAAGCCTTGGGAGGCTTGGGGAAAAGTCTCCCTCCTGTTTCAGTGATGGGATCTGGGAAAAATGATGATGTGTGCGTTCTCCATCCACTCCCCATCAAATGCTGTCAAAACTTCTGCCTGCACATCCCTGTTTTTCCACATCCATCCTCCACCACAACCCACTGGCAACCAACCTTTGTCACAAGTGGACTTTTGTTTTCTTTTCTTCTTTTTAAATGTGAAGCTGTTGACAACCAGCTTTCTGTCTGAAAGGCAAATGGTGACTCAGCCCTTCCCACCTCTGCATCCAGCAGAGAGCTGCCCTCCCTTGGAGTGGCACTCTGCAAACAACCATGGGGGATAGGGAGAGACCCCACCATTCCATTAACACATTCTCTCCCCAGATTTAAGGCTTACAGCATTTTAGAAAAATGGGCATTTTAATTTTTATTTATAAATCCTCTTGTCCTGGAAGCAATTCTTTTTGTTTGCAGCTTCATATTCATCAGCTAAGTCCCCAGCATGCAAAACCATCATAAACTGCACCAAGCTCCATGGTGCCCTGGGCCATCACCTCCCCAGCCCATGCTGCATCAGAGCTGCAGCTTCCCCTTTTCTTTCCCCTTCCTCCTTCTTGGTTTTCAGCCTGACACTAGTCCTACACTTGGTGTACAGACAAGCAGAGACTTTCCCTGGGTGGCAGGGAGGGAAAGGCACATCTGGGCTCAGGATGGGGGAGTCTTCATAAGTTGTACAAATCAGGGGAGGGAGGAACAGGCAAACTTGCATCAGGCTTTTTATCACTCTGACTATATTCACACTGGAGAAGGTGAAGTGCATGAGGACACACAGCCCCAAGGATGCTGTACCATGAGAGGGCTGGATGTCTCTGTGGGAAGAAGAGGCAACAGAGAATGGGTGATATGGCCAGCTAAGGCCACCTAAATAAAGGCCATCTAAATAAAAGGCTGACATTTTATTTAATTTTTATATTTCTCTCTTACTGCCTGCTTTTATTTCCTTGCTGCCTTTCAAAATCAAAACACCAATTATTTCCTGCTGAAATTAGCCCTCATTAGAGCACTGGAACCACCACAGTAGCAAATGTCTCTCCAAGGAGGGTTTACTGAGGAATGCTGTCCTGCCATGTTGCCCTGGCAGGGATGAGTCTCCTGGCCAGAGAAAACCAAAGGAACATTTGTTTTGTGCCATAGAGTTACTCCAGACACTGCACCAGGGCATCTTAGAAAGCACCAAGGGCTGAGCTCTGGGAGTGCCTGTGGAGTCCTCTACCTTCCTGGCCTCTTGGTTAAATCTGAGAGAATTAAATGAGGCAATGAATCTTCTAAAGCATTTATGTTGTATTTTGTCCTTCTGTATATTACAAATTGCACATTTTGTGACAGGAGTTAGCGTGTCAGATTGCTTTTCCAAATAATTATGCATGATACACTCCTTCACCAGCCCTCTGGTGACTCAGCAGGAGGTACAGCTTTGAATAGGAGGAAAAAAAACCTTCAGACACGTTTCTATGGGCTCTGTACAGCCACCAAACAAACATCAAGTCTAGTCTCTTTGTGCTGCTGTCTGGCTGCTGAATCTCACATCAGATGCAAGGAAGGGAGTTCTGTGAAGAAGAAAGCCTGCAGAAGAGGCTTCTCCTGCTTTGGAGAGAAGTGGGCATTTTAGTGGTTTTGGTGCTATCTCCTATTTGCTCTGTTGTTGTGAACTACCAGGACCACCAAAATGACCTGCAGAGAAGGAAAATAATCTTCATCAGGGTGGGGCAAAACTTTACCATTGGGTTTGTGGTGTAATGCTGTGTACTGGGGCAGCCCTGCCAAAAAAGAGCACCAGAAATGGTGACTCTTCCCTCATGCTGTGCCTCCCCTGAGCTGTGACTGAGGGGCTGGGGAGAGACAGATGCCAGTGAGCACCGGGGAGTGCCAGCTGTGCTGCTGGGGTGGGGATGGGGCTGGGATGGAGCTGGGATGGGGCTGGGATGGGGCTGGGATGGAGCTGGGATGGGGCTGGCATGGGGCTGGGATGGGGCTGGGATGGGACTGGGATGGAACTGGGATGGGTCTGGGATGGGGCTGGGATGGGTCTGGGATGGGTCTGGGATGGAGCTGGGATGGGGTTGGGATGGGGTTGGGATGGGGCTGGGATGGGGCTGGGATGGGGCTGGGATGGGACTGGGATGGGGCTGGGATGGGGCTGGGATGGGGCTGGGATGGGACTGGGATGGGGTTGGGATGGGGTTGGGATGGGGCTGGGATGGGGCTGGGATGGGACTGGGATGGGGCTGGGATGGGGCTGGGATGGGGCTGGGATGGGGCTGGCACAAGCTGTGCTGCTGTGGCTGGGATGGGGCTGGGATTGGGCTGGGATGGGGCTGCAACAGGGGAGTGCCCACCCAGCATCCTGCCTTTTGTTTTCAGGGACCTGGCTGGGTAGCAGCGGGGTTCAAGTTTAATTAAGCAGTGCCTCAGAGGAAAAAGACCCACGTAGAGACTTGCCATCAGATGTGATTTCACTGGAGCCCAAGAACACGATCTCTTTTTCAGCATCTTTATTTTGCCTGGCTAATGAGCATGATTCCTCACAGAAAAGCAGATTCCCAACGGGAGGGATTGCGATATAATCCCTTTGCTGTGGCAGCAGTGTGCAAAGGGGGATGGCAGAGGCTCAGGCACGCAGACCCAGCGGGTCACATCCTGCCTTGGGGTCACAAAGCCTGACAGCCTTTCCAGCCCATCCTTCCCTCACAAGGTGAGGTCAGGGACATCAAGCCCAGTCCATAGAGCCATGACATGCCCAGAAACATCCCCTGCCCATCCTGTTTCCCTACAGGATGTGTGGGGTGGGCAACCAGAGCCCCAGAGCCAAGTTCTGGAGAAAGTGGTCACCAGGTCACTGGACTAGGAGGTAGTGACAGATTTCCATGGGAAACCAGAGCACCAAACTGTTAGGAAAGCAACCAAAAACAAATCCTTCTCCTTTATTCAGTAATGGCACACAGGCATAGAGCAACAGTGGGGCCAAATCTCTGCAAGTTGTTTGGGTGCATGAATCCCTTTTCTTATTAATGGAAGCAAAGTGACTAATGGCTTTGAAAATGTGAGCTGTGATATGTCTGGTTACAAGACCCCATTCCCTTGATCAACAGGAAAATCCAGTCTAGTGAGGGAGGATCAGGAGCCAACTGAGATACAAGAGAGTGGGAAAAATGCAGGACTTGGGAGAAAAAAAAAATTCTGTTCAATTCATATATTTTTCTTATACAGAAAACTGTATGCTTGGAGAAGAAATGTAGAAGAAAGATTCATGTAAATTAATTTTACTCAGAGTGAACAGTGAAGGAAATGTTTGACATGACATGACTTTTCCATTCTCAGCTCTTGAAAATGCTTTCAATAACTAAAATATTTCAAATTAATGTCTTTTATTTCAAAACTGCATGGTACTGAGCAATTAAAATGCTTGCAGACTCTTAGCTTCAATACCTAATTTAATGATGGTCTTGGCTGCTGTTGTGTCGGCTGCATCACAGATACTGTGGAGAGAGAGAGAGAGAGCAAATGTTAATTTTTCAAGCTTTTTCTCTATTCTCTTAAATCTGTTGATGTCTTGGGGTATGATATAGCCTTCTTTCCTGCAAAAAACCAGCTAGATGGCTCCTTTTAATTTTTCAGCATTTTATTTTCCTTAAGTTAGAAATATATTAGTAGGCAACACATGTACAAGTAAGCACCTCAGCATATAGTGGTCCTGTCTCTCATAGTTTGAAAATAAAAAACTGAAACTCAGCTTTGTAAAAGTATGCATCAGCTCCTTTGCTGAGCTAACTGCATAAATCATATTTTCACCCTTGAAGAATTAAAAACCCCAATCATTCTGCTAAGCAGCATAACTACTGAAATTGTTTGAATTTCCTAAATTTGGTGGGTTTTTAAAACAAAAATATTTTCCTCCTTAAGCCTTCAAAACTTCCAGAGATTTTCCATCTCCAGGCAGAACAAGATTTCCCTGCCAGACCCCTGGCATCACATATCCCTTCATGCCAGCCATCTTTAGCCCTGACATCCCCAAACCAGCCCTGCTCCTGAAGCCAGGTGTGTATTTCCTCTGTCTGCCTTCCCCCAGCACCCCTTTGCCCCCACTCACCCCTGCCCACCTCTGGAGCACCCATCCCTCCATCCCCAGGGTCTTTGGGAAGGGTTTGGTGTCAGCAGGGGATGCGGGCTGCCCTCCTCTCCCATTAAATCCAGCTGGAAAGCAGGATCCCCAGACCTGCTGAATGCCAGGTTTTGTGGGAGAGTTAAAAGGGGCTCACTCCCTCCAACCAGCTGGACTGCGGGTTTTTTGGATAAAAAAACAATCACCCTGTGGAGCTATTTTGCAAAATTTTAGTTGAAGAGACTGTATTGCAGTGAATGCCGCGCCTTCCCCAGAGAAGGATTGGGAAGTCATCCTCGTTTCCATGGATACCCTGTAACAGGACTGAAAACAAAGCTGAAGCTGTACTTTTTGATATGGCTCCCTGAGCCTCCCTCTCCATCCTTATGCACAGGGAAGGGACAAACAGCCTCTGCAGCATGAGGGGGTCATGTCCACATGAAAATAGCCACATTTGTGGCTGAGCAGGACTGGAAACTTTGTCAAGGCATCTGCTTTTTGTATGGAAACCCCATGGAGGCTGAGCAGTGCAGGGCTGTTTCTCCCCTCCCAATTAAATCTAGTTGAGTCCATGTTTTATATATGACCTTGAGGAGCTATTTGATCAAAAAGATTTTATTTCATCTCTCCATAAATGTCAGCATTATGTAGCATGTTGAGAAAAACCACAATAAGCACAAAGAAATTAGATAACACTTTGTGGGCATCACATAACCGGTGATATTCCCTCTGTTGCCAGTGACATAAATCTGCAGCAGTTGGGTTCTGTGTCACCCATCACCGTGGTGAATCACATCTGCTACACTGCTGCAGGTACAACCACATGGCCCCAAAGCACTTGTGAGTCCAGCTCAGTCCTGAGCTTCTCCTTCCACCAGGGATGCAGAAATCCAGCTCCTTGCCCACTGGAAAGGGCTGACATCCAAATTCCCTGCTTCACACACCTTTGTGCTTGCTCACTTGCAGTTCCTGAGCACCATGCCCACTTTTAAGACGCCATACTCTGCTCTCTGCCAGGCTGCTTGCTGCTGTCTTTCTTCTCCTTCAAGAAGATGCAGAGGATCAAGAATATATTCCACCTGACTTGCTGCAACCTTGATGCTGATGCGCACAGCTAAGAGAGGGTCAGCTATTTTATTCTTCAGCAGCCTCATGTAGACTTCATCACAGAAATATTCCTTGCAGCAGTGTTGCAAACGATTTCCCAGACAGTCACATCTCATTATTCATCAGTGTGTCTCTCATGGAAGTGTTCAGAGAGTTGTAGAAGTCTGGGATTCTCTTGTGCCAGCTGCTGGCCAGGACAGAGCTGAACCTGCTGGCACCCTACTCTTAGCACAGGCTGGGCAGCACCACTGCCTTCTCAGTACTGTTGTGCCTTGTCTTGGTCATCTGTGACACTATGTGGGAAACAAAATGAGAAAAGAAGGGGTATACTAATGTTAAAAAAAGAGAGATGCGAATTTTGATGATATGCGAGTACTTCAATAATCGTTGGGAAAAGCAATTTTGTTGTAAGGAGCTTTGATTATTCTGGTGGATGGGAAGAAGCTTTGTGTGGATGTAGAAGGACCTGGTAGACCTTGAGCCCTGGGTCCAGCCAGGGTTTCTGTTCCAAGCTTGGCAGTCCACCCCAGGGCTCATCAGCCTCAGAGTTTGAGTCTGAAAATCCCTTGGGAAATGGGAAGCACAGCAAGGACCAGACCCCACAGCACAACCACCACACTACCCCAGCGCTGGACCTGGACTTGCAGGAGATCAAAACACCCAATGAGCAGCAGTCAGCACAAGGCAGGGAGACACAGAGTTAACTGAATATTCAAGTTAACAAGTGCAAAGTGTAGCTTGCCGAGATTTTCTTTCAGTATTATCCACTGTCATTTAGAAATTGTATGTACACACATGCATGCATGTAATACAAAGTGGTGGGATGTGGTTTTTGGCATGGGCTTCAACAGATGCATCACACACGGAGGGAAGAGGCACAAAGTCAGCTGTTCAGACCATCCCTCACGAGTGCCAATAAAGTCTTTATAGCATGCCATTAAGCATTCACGATGCACCATCTGGACTGCAGGAAAGCTAATTTTGGAAGGTTTTAAACACAGCACTTCATAATCTCTGGTGCATTAGTTACCTAGTTACCTGGAGGGCAGTTTTGCAGGATTCAGAGAGAAATGGTAAAAGGCACAAACTGATTCTGCAGCTAGGTGGTTTCAAGTCCTCCATCCTGGACTCATGCAAAACCCCTAAAGTCTCTATCACTGCAAAGTTGCAGATTGCCCCAGCCCCAGTGGATAAGCTCTCCTTTTCCAGCCAAACACTGGAATTCCTCTTCTAGTATTTCTTTACATATAGCTGTTGTTGGACAAAATAGAGATAGAGACCAGAATGCTAAATGACAAAGGGGAGGAGGATGAGGAGGAGAAGGAAGAAGCCAGCAGGTGGACAGGGTTGTCTGTGCAATCAGAGTCTCTTTGGACTGGTTTGGGCTCGGTAGGCTCCAGTGATTCGCTGGCTGCAGTCCAGCGCTGTAATCAGCTTTATTTATCCCTCCCTTGCCTGGGCAGTGGATCCCCCTCTCCAGGCATGCAGCCTGCACTGCCCCACACAGGCACTGGTTCATTCTCTGCCACCCCTCTGGCTGAAAGGAGGATGCTGGGACAGGTGAGCAGCCCGTGTAAATTGGATCTACTCTTCCAGCCTGAAAACACATTTTCCTTTCATCCCTCTGAGCACAAGGGAGCACTGCAAGGAGCCCCAGTGCTCTGCTTCCCTCCAGGCCACTCAGTCTCCTGTCTGCAGGCAGGAGCCCTCCACCCCTTGCTCTGCTTTTGTAATCAGAAAAGCTCTGGTTAACCCACCTGATTTATCTCTGCTCAGGCCAGGTAGGCTAATGCTTTCATTAGGTCCTTGTCTGCAGCTGCTTTTAACACCTAAAGGCATTTGGCTGCTCTCTCTGCTGGCTTGGACCCATTGCTACCCCAGTGAGAGCTGCAACTTCATGGAACCTCCCCCTCCCAACGATGGTCATTAACACCTGCAGAGCCATAACTGGGCACACACAGTCACACATCTTTGGGGAAAAAAAAAACCACCTGAAAATATGGACTGCATATATAAAATGGCCATGTCTCACATATTAACTGGGTTTACTAACCAATAACATTTTGAATGAAAGTTTCTTGCATTTGAGGTAAACAAAATTTTTGATGTATTTTCACAGAAATAGAAATAGCTGTCAAGCTAAAATGTCATGCCTTTCTCTTTTTCCAGTTTCTTTGCAACAGTGTGTTTGCCTTTTTTCACTTCACATGTAAGGAAGCTCAAATCTGGCTTTAGCTGAGGAAGGCTTGGGATTTGTATCCAGCTCTGAGCTGTTGTTTTGTACTCACTTTACCTTGGAAAGACTCAGCACCTCCCATCCACCTCAGAAGCTTCTTTCATTTTCAGGCATAGAAAAACCATCACAATGTGCTTGGCTGCTGCCAGTGCCACAAAAAGGATGTGTCCTTTTTGGCACACCAGTGAGAGACAGCAGGGAGGTTTTTGCCGTCTGTGCTGGGGCAGAGGGCAGATATATGGAGAACTCTCTGTCCCTGCATACCCACAGCCTGCCCATGTCCCTGGTTGTCAAGGTGGTATCTCCATTCCAAAAGCTGGGATGGTACAGTGATATGAATCCTTTGAGAGCATATGTGTGTAAATATAAAAATAAACTAAAATATTATTGTCCAAGGTGTGTAGGGAAGCAGTAATAAGAGTCAGTTAGTTGTCTCCTATTAGAATTAATCCCATCCTAGTGTTATGGTTAAATCATGGGTAAGTCAAAAACAACTGCTCATGAGATGTAATGTCAACATTCATCTATGGATTCCCCTTTTATCTGCACAGGCACTGATCCCCTCAGCTGAATACAGCATTGGAGGAAGATGTACTGCACTCTCTCTCAGGCACAGACAGGTCCATGTCCACATTGGAGAAACCTGGGGGAAAGTCCTGTATTGAGGCCTGGTTGGCACTATCATGAGGGATTCCCAATTCAATTAATCAGAAATTTCATATAGCATCCAGGGTTTGAGCAACCACCCCAGATTGCAAGATGCTCTTCAAGAAAGGAGGTGCAGCTTAATAATTTTAATGATGACAAAGAAAACCCCACTTTCCTCTGCACTAAACCCCCATAGTTCCCCTCAGTTCTTTTCTACCTGACTCAAAACACACTCACACCCACTCACTCCCAGCACCAGTCACATCCTGGCACACACATCTCTGTGATTCCCAGATATGAATATTTTTATGGGTCTCCCTGGTGCTTCCCCTGCTTTTCCCCTCCCCTGCTTTTCCCTTCCCCTTGGAAATTGCAAAAGGGGAATCAGAAGCAGGAAACTGTCAATTAGCTTTGCTAAAAAATAGCCTAACAAGGCTATCATCAACTGGAAATGAGATGCTTCCTACACCAGCAGCTGCAGGCTACTGGGGAGATAAATGTTTGTCTCAGTCTTCTCAATGGTAAATTATGCTGGTCCTCAGTTGTTGTGGGCTAAGGGAAATCTCTGCTGACCTGAGATTTGCTGGAACCTATGCTCAAAGGATGCCCCACAGGCTCTTTTTCCCCAAACCTGCAACTGCAAAAAACACCCAGCAGATGATAACCACAGCAGAAAAAGCAGGGAGACATCACACTGAAGCTTTGCCCATAAGGGAAAGTACAAGGGAGCATAGGGCTTTTCTAACAAACCTTGGTATGGCAAAAGATGGGAGAAAAAGTCTCCACGTTTTGAAGAAGTTCTACTCTTAGTTATTTTTGTGTTGGTCCTCCTCCTACCCAAACCTCATCTTTTGCTGAGACAAGATAGGTATAAACAGCTCTTTCACAGCCAGGGTTTTTCAGGGATGGTCAAACCTTGCCCAGCCAGAGAAGGACAATCTGGGCTTGTCTACATGAGGAACTGCACTTAATCACATCAGTGCACTGAACAGCAGTCATCCTCCAAGCATGGACATGCTTCCCTCAGTGCACTCAAATACTAGGATAACATATCAAAAGGGGAATCACTATGCTTCAATAAATTATATTTGTATTTTATGTATTGGGTGGGTGAACTCCTAGCTTCTGCAATATGTGGAAAATCTTGTGGATGCAAAGTGGAACAGAGACTTGGACCAGTTCACAGTGAGATCCCCATGTAAGATCTCTGCCTTTGAACCACTGCCAGCAGTGAGAGATTCAAAGCCACTGTGCCTGTGTTCACATCATGCCCTGTCCTGTGATGGGGGGCTGCATTTCACACTCACCTTGTTCCCAGTGACAGCCCTCCTTTGCTTTCATCACCTGGGACTGCAGGTATGGGGGGAAACAAATAACATTCAGAGTCTAATAAATGGCTCAGGAGATGCTGGAACAACAGCTGACCAAGTTTGCAGTGTTCAGAGAGTGACCTTGCAAAATGAAGCATGGAGATGGGTCAAAATTTCCAGTACAGAAAGTGCTTCCTCAGTTTGTGATTGTTTTCTTCTCTTCTCGATGTGTAAATTCTGTCTAAGGAATGTGGAAGGTCTAGGGCATAGCATTAGCACATTGTCAGCCTAATCACACAATAAAACCTGCCACAGTGGAGCCAGAATAACCATTTATGGAGTGAGACGATGCTGAAAAAAGGATGTTGTTTACAGCTTAGCTTCTCCTCTGCCTGAAAATCACCCAAAGAGAGGAAGGAACTGAGAAAGGATGCATTTGGTGATTTAATGCTTAAATAAGACTGTGAAATGGGTATTTCTCTCTCCACTTAAGAGGGTTCAGGATCTAATTCCTCCCTCTCCCTGCAGTCACTCTTATGGGATGGGCACCTAGGCCCATGCCCTGGGTGTCCCCTGAAATGGGTGCTAGCAGATGGGAAAAAAATCCATGGGAATGGGGTGCTTGTCACACTTATAACAGTAGTGGAGGGGGGAAAGGTAAATTAATTATTTCATCAGGACACTTTTATTAGTGACTAGATAAGGGATGTGAGTCCATCCTGTCAATGGCTTCAGGAAGAGCAGGCACTGTGGAAGGAGCAGATCCCAATTTTTGTATCTATTTCCAGCCCCTTGTAAATCTATGCACTCCTGGTCTGGAGTAGGGTGGTGACAGGGCTGTACCCACACAGCTGTGCAGCTCCAGTAGCAGTAGCACACTACCAGCCTGGATTTCACATGGACCAAAAGCCTTTGACAAGGTCCCCCAAAACATCCCTCTCTGGATGGAGAGAGATGGGTTCAGTGGATAGACTGTTGGATAGATAAGAAAGTGGTTGGGTGGACACATCCAGGGGATTATGGTCAACAGCTCAGAGTCCTGATGGACATCAGTGACCAGTGGTATCCTCAGGGGCCCACACTGGGACCAGGGTTATTTAATATCTGCATTAATGATGTAGATGAAGGGCTCGAGTGCATCCTCAGCAGGTCTGCAGGTGGCACAGAGATGAGTGTTACTCTTGACACACCTGAGGGACCTGGGCAAACTCGAGAATTGGGCCCACAGGAATCTCATCAGTGTAACATGAGCAGTGCAAGGTGCTGCACCTGCATCAGGGCAACCCCTGGTATCGATCCAGGCTGGGGGATGGACAGATCCAGAGCAGCCCTGCTGAGAAGGCCTTGGGGAGGGCATTCCGAGCCATCCATAATTTAATCCTTTTAGAATTATGAGCTATATGAACAGTCAAAGAAATAATATCCTGTTTATTTTGATTAGTCAAAAGAAATTGGTACCTTCTTCCAATTACTACAGCTAATGGTATCTAGCTCCTACAAGAAGAAACATTCCCTATTTTCCAAACAAATTGCATATTTGGGCTAATCAACCCTTGCATAGCCTTTGTAAGGTAAATAATTATGATCAATGCAGAGTAGCAGGGAGCACTTAGAAGCAGAAAAATTGTAATTAGGAATCACAGTAGCTGAAATAAAACTGTCAGGGCTTCCCATGCCACCTGCAGCACTGTGCCCTTCCTGAAAAAGTCCTATATAGGTGTCCAACTCCATCACACGTGCCTGAGCCCCAGTGTTTGTTCCTCAGCGAGCTGTTTCCTTTTGATGTGCTTGTGTGCATCCTCCAAGCTGCATCTGCAACAGGACCACAGCAGCCCTGCAGACCAGTAACCCCTTGGGCTGTTGCAAAAGGCACAAAGGACCACCCCATGCTGTGGCAGTGCCCAAAAATTTTTTTACCTGTGTGGTTTTTGCCTGCCCAGTCACTGCACAGCAGATTGCACAATTCAAAATGAGATATCACTGCTTTGATTAGTGTATGCTTTTCACTACTTTTAGACTGTTGAAAACAGTTGCTTCATAAATCTGGCCCTGGATTTATCTGCTTTCCTATTTATTGTGCAGCCCACTGTGTCACTTCCTTTACATGTTGTGATGCCTGGAATATATTATTTCAAAAGAGTTTTTCCTGAAAGTGCTATTTTCAATGAAATAGGCATTAGCAAGAACAAGTGTGGTCTTGGGAGCTTTCAGACACAGTGTCTGGTCTAGCATAACAACACAGCTACTGAAATGCCACCCTCAAATCCAGAACCATTACAGTCACTGGAGAAATTTCACCTAAGAAAGGTGATAAGGTTGTTATGGACACAGTTCAGCCTGGATCTAGCCACCATCACCTATTCACCAGTGCTGCCAGACAGAGAGCCCATCTTCTCCATCCTACCAGTTCTTGAAATATGTGGCACACTGAAATGGTGCTTGCCACAGAAGATGGCAGATAGACATGGCATGCCATCCACCTCCCCTTCCGTGCCCCCGCTGCTCTCCTCCTTGCCCTCCCTTTATACCTCCAGCACCAAGCCCGTGCTGTGGAGTCATTAACACCAGGGGAGACTTGTTCTGAGCACTTCCTGACACCATTTTCTACAAAGGTCAGTACCAACATCAAAGCCTGCCCAACTTTTCCCCATCTTCCTCAGAACACAGCAGGGTTACTCAAATAAGCTTATTCCAGAAGTCTGCAGAAGGGCAGTACTAGCATCACATACACAAAGAAACACATCATGGTGTGGGATGAATGATGGAAGATTTTTGAGCTGTCTCACTGAACTCTTCCAGAGGGATTTTTAGGTTTTGCTGACTTCTCAGAGACTTTCCTACCAAGGGCACCAGCAAGGTGTTTTGCTGGATCAATGCGCCACTACATAACAAAAATAACACAAGGAAATTCAACACAACCCACACTGGACTGAGTGCAGAACAGGTCATGATCTGGACTGCCAAACTGGGACAGCACAGCTGTCCTGGAGCAGCAGTGCCACCCAGGAGAGGCAAGACCATGCTCAGGGTGGCAGAGGTCAGGAAGTGGTTAAACAGTGTGTGGGAGGAGACGACCTGAAGGCTGGAGGATGGATGTGGACTGCTTCCCTGCCCTTCCCTGGTCTTCCAGCAGAAGACCTTTAATGAAGTAGAAAACAGGAGCAGGCTTAGGTCTCCCTCCACTTTTGCTGGTGGGAGTTTAAGGTGGGCAACAAACAGAAGAGATACAGTTAGCCAATTCTGAAAATCTAATTAGCACTATGGCTTTTGGGAGCAGCAAAGCAGCCACGTGCTCGCTGTCACACCACTGCTCTTCCCTGGCAAGATGGCCTTTGCTGGCAGCAGCTGACTTCATGTCCACCAACATTTCCTGAGCCCAAAAAGCACTGGCTGTTGTGGACTTCAGGAGAGGCTCTCCCAGACTATGGATGTGGCACTGAGATGGAGGCACAAACCTTCCCCATCCAGAGAGAAGGCACAACTTTGTCTCTCCCATGAGTGACAGACTTGTTCTGTGTGTGATGGCTTTCAGAAACACTGTGCACATCTGGAGCAGCCAGAGACCAGCTCTGGGGAGGGTAATTTAGGGAATCACCACAGGGATAGAGAATGCTTGGGAACCAGAATCTAAAAGCCATTATCTACACACCTGCCTCAGGAGGCAGATTCCCTTCTTCCAACACTATTCCAGATAAACCTGTGAAGATGAAATCCCTGTTCTTGTGGGGTAACTATCCAGAATACTCAAGGAAAGATGACAAAGCACACAAAGCATGAGAAAAACATAACCCTTTCCACACACAGTCCCTGCTTTCTCCTTGTCCAGGAGAAAATTTTGGTGTTTTAATAGGTAGAAAGCCTCATTTACTCTGAGAAGCTACAGAGGGAGGCTCCAGCTCACTGCTTTCCCTTTTCTCAGAAGTTATTTCTCCCTGAACTCTGTGGGAAGATATCACAACACCAAGAAAACATAAATAGTGCTGAGATTGCACCCAGAAACTTGCACATACTTTTGGCAGCCCTATGTCTGTAGTTTACTGAAAGACTGTGGGGCACTGTGCACAAGGGGCAAGAGGATGCCCAAACCTCACCTGCACACTTTAAGGCTGTAATTGTAAAAGTGTGAAGAAACTTCAAGCAGGCATCATCTGACACCAGCACTCCTGGCTAGAAAGCTGCATTTGACACACAGCCTTGCCAAAGCACTCGCAAGCACCGTTTGGGATCATCACACTGAACATTTCCAGGGGATGTGTGGCCAAAATTATCAATGGAAGGACATTAGGTGGGATGGACAGAACTCCAGGAAGGTCAGTTGCCCACACTGCCCTTTGTAGGGTTCTTGTTCATGCCTGCACCAGTGGCAGTCACTGGGACAAGTGAGGACACACACCTGAGATCAACCTCATCATCTCAGACTACAAAACTATTAATAAAATAAAATAAAATAAAATAAAATAGCACAAATTTAAAATGGCTATCCAGACCTTATTTTCCAAGAGGAAAAATACTACTTTTCAGGCTAAAGAGCTTGAAAAATTGATTTATCAAGTTGGCCTTTTTCCATGAGGCCCTAAACATAATTATAATTATCTTAATTCTTAGTTGATGTTTTAACAATCAGCATTTAATGACCACTTGAAGCAAAAAGCTAACTGAAAATAACATGAATTGTGGCTGAAAAGTTATAGCATGAGGCTGAACAGCCTGGTTCCACTGACTGGCACTATTTCTTGGGACAGCAGTAAATACTAACACAAAAACCTAGCAGTTTAGTTCCATTTTAAGTCTCAGACCAGACCACTAATTTTGACTTTTGCATTCATGAAAATTGCATCCTCTAAATCAAACATCAAAGAATAAAGGGAACACTAATAAAACCAAGGCTTTTAGGGGAAATTACTTTTTTTGAATGCTAAAATGTGTTACGGATGTTTCACCCATAGCTGGGAAGGGGAAGAATAAAACATCTGCTCTTTCCCCAGCTTACCTCCAGGGTGTAACCAGGGTTTGCCAAGGACAGACCTTCCCTTACATAGGCATTCTTCTGTAACTCATGTAACACAAGATGGCAAAGAAAACCTGCCCAGCTGCTCGCAGGCTGGGTTCACCCTCCTTTGAGCGTGGTGTGCTGGCTCTCAGGGACAGCAGCACTCCTGCACACCCGCTGTGGTGCACGGCAGGAGGGTGAGCAGAACTTTCTGAGGATAAATAGCATTAAAAATACATCTGAGCTGAAATTTTTGCATTCCAAACTGAATCCAAACTTGCCAAAAGTTCAAGGATGCTCAGGTCTGAGGCTCTCGTTCAGTCGTGTCTCTGGAGACCTTAGAAACCCATTGACTCTGCAAAGAGAAAAACAGGAAGCAGAGACTGTGTCACCCCCGGGGCCTTTCCTCCAGCTGAGCCGACTGCTCCAGGAGAGATTATTTTGGTTGCAGACACAAACAGGAGGAACTTTCCTCTGCTCTTCAGTTTTTGTGTGGAGCACTAACCCCCTGACAGGAGGCAGTGCCTACCTGCAAGCTCTCTGAGCCCAGCTGATGGAAGCCCAGGGGTGCACCAGGGTGTCTCAGGCTCACAGCCACTTGGACCTAGCCTGCTTGAGGCATCTTTTCTACACCCAGGCTCTCATCTGGGCTAAACAAACAACTGAGTGGTTTTTTAAGAGGTGAACTGAGTCTTGGCCTGTCCTGTCCCTGGCTCTTGTGCCTTGTGTTCCAGGTGGCTTAAATATTCAAGGCATTAGGGTTTATCAGCAGAAGAACTCACAAAATAGGACAACAAAGTGCTTCTTGAAAGTGAGTTTATAAAATCCATGCATTTGTCAAAACTGCATGTGAAGTCTAGAAACCACAGCACACAATTCAGGGAGCTAAGCAGCCAAATTGTAATTGCAAACCCTTGCATCAGGCAGCTGAGTCATGAGATAAAGTGGGAGAATTGGGGATGAACAGCAAGAAAATCCACATTCTTGGCTTGGAGAGATGCAGAGCATTTCTAGTTGCCTTCCTGGCTGCTGTCAAGGCTTTGCAAGTAAATAATCAGCATGAATAATCTATGCATTTCATGTACACTACTCCTGTAGAGTAGTTTTAATGTAGAGAGGATTTAAGAGATTTTGAGAAAAACTGCTCAGAGCTGTTTCAAACAATTGCTAGATATTAATGTCACATTTGCAAGTCCTGGTGTTTCCCTGATTTTAGCAGAATAACATTTTCTGCTTATTAAGGGCTCATCTTCTTGCTATAGAGATACCAGGGACAATGCTAAATTGCAGGTAAATGAGCCGGGGAACAGCCTTGTATCAGGTGTAATTGAGACAAACACTCTGGAAAGCCAGGAGGCTAAAAATTTGTCATTCACTCAAATTGCTAAATAAGGCTTGCTGAATAAAATTAGGGAAAATTAGAGCTGATTCATGGGCTGTATGCTGGCCAGAAGGGAAGTGGATGTATACCAAATACATTTTATAATATGTTTAGTTCAACCAAGTTTAATTTCAGAATTGCTCGTGCCATGGTGGTGTGCCTTTATTCTTTCTCAGCTTTTGAGATATCACTCAAAGTATTTAGTTCTCCCACTCTCTCCAGATAATACACCAGACTCATAATAACAGATCTGCTAGATTTCCACTGTGACCAACCCCACATATGCAGCACTCTGTCTTATGGTTTGACAATATCAGGATTTTATGTTTCCAAAAACCCTTTTTCAAACCTGCCATTTGAAGTGAATGTTTTAGCCACTATTCTCTGTCTGAGCTAGCTGGTGGCATGTGCCCTCCTGACAAGTGGAGAGAAAACCTCCTCAAAATTAGAACTTCTGTAGGGAAAGAAAATTAAATCCTCTTCAAGAAACTTCAGAGAGAGCTTATTGGATGAGGGAAACACTTTAGATGTGGCTTACCTGGACTTTATTAAAGCCTTGGACAGTGTTTCCCACAGCATCTTCCTGGAGAAAAATGCTGCTCGTGGCTTGCACTGATGTGCTCTTCCCTAGATAAAACACTGGCTGCATGGTCCCGAGGGTGGTGATGGTGGATGCAGTTACTCCAGTTGGTGGCTGGTTGAAAGTGGTGTTCCAGCCTTGTTTTGAGGCAGTCCTTTTTAATAACTTTATCAATGATCTGACAAGGGATCGATACCACCCTCAGTCACTTCGCAGGGGACAACAATTTGGGAGGGAGTGTGGCTCTGCTGGAGGGTAGGAAGACTCTCTGGTGCTCACCAGAAATCTGTGAGAGCTGAGTTAAATGCAGCAATAAACCACCCAGCAATATCCAAAATGGCAAGTTTAGATAAATTTGTCTAACGGCCTTTCAGACACAGTTTTATAGCACCTTTCTTTTTCAATATGAAGCGCCTATTCTGTCTTCTGCTAGCAACCCTAGCATGCAGCTGGACTATGAAAGTCAAAGGAAGGTGTTTACCACGACTGAGATGAGCAATGGGCACATCAGAGCACAGCTCAGCCTGCTCATCAGCTCCATCACAGGTGTGCACACACTCCCACGCCCCAGGCAAGGGCTGGCACCGTGAGACACAAGTGCAAAGCAAGCAGGGCAGCCACCTCCTGGAGGACATTAAGTCCCCAAGGGTTGTCTTGTGTTTCCCACCAAAATCAACCTTACTGTGATTCTCAGTTGTTTCATATGAGAGAAGTTTGCATCATGGCCTCTTCGTCATTGTGGGTGTCATCCCCTTTCAGCTGCAATTATTTTTCAGGGTATCAAAGTTAGGGAAAGTGTGTAGAACTGATAGTCCCCAGGCATATCACAACAGATCACAGCTGTCAGTGCATGAGTGAGGTTTTCAGGCAGGCATACCTAAATGGGTATGTCCACTCTGCAAAGCATCCTTACCCAGAATTTTTGTCTCAGAATGTGGCTTCACCCCTTTCACACTTTTTGCCAGGTATTCCTGGGAAAGGATTGTGCTGTTGTGACATGCCCGGAAAATCCCACATTTGCTTACATTGGGAAATCAATCACTAAAATATGGAAAGTGAACCCAGACTACAAATGATTTTATAGTATGCTTAACTGGTTTCTTTGGAAAAGCAGCACAGCACGGTCTTTACTTGACCTTCCCACTCTGCACCTTAATTTTTTTTTATTATAGAACAGTTGTTTTCTTGTGGGTTTTTTGTTTTTTAAAAATTTGTTTGGTTTTGATTTTTTTGTTTGGTTTTGTTTCTGGGGTTTTTTTTTGTTTGTTTGGTTGGTTGGTTTTCTGCGGGGGGGCATTGTTTGGTTGGTGGGTTGGCTTTGCGTGTTTCTTTTTCTTTTTCTTTTTCTTTTTCTTTTTCTTTTTCTTTTTCTTTTTCTTTTTCTTTTTCTTTTTCTTTTTCTTTTTCTTTTTCTTTTTCTTTTTCTTTTTCTTTTTCTTTTAACAGGGATTTTAAACTGCAAAGCTCTTTCATAGAATAACAGGCTTAGACTATCCTGAGTTGGAAGAGACCTATAAGGATCACCGAGTCCATCTCCTGACCCTGCACAGGACAACCCCAAGAATTTAGCCATGTGCATGATGTGAGCATTGTCCAAATGCTTGTTGAGCTCTGTCAGGCTGGTGCTGTGACCACTTTCCTGGGGAGCCTGTTCAGTGTCTGACCACCTCTGGGTGAAGAACCGTTTTCTAATATCCAACCCAAACCTCCCCTGACACAACTTCAGGCCATTCCCTCAGGTGCTGTCCCTGTCAGCACAGAGCAGGGATCAGTGTCTGTCCCTCTCTTCCCCTCTCAATGAAGCTGTAACTGCACTGAGGTCTCCCCTCAGTCTCCTCCAGGCTGAACAGACCCAGTGCCCTCAGCCCCTCCTCACACGGCTTCCCCTCAGGGCCCTGCACCATCTTTGCTGCCCTCCTTGGACACTGCAATAGTTTAAAGCCTTTCTTACACTGTGGCACCCAAAACTGCCCCAGCACTGGAGGTGAGGCTGCCCCAGAGCAGAGCAGAGCAGGACAATCCCTCCCTTGCCTGGCTGTGATGCTGTGCCTGATGTCCCCAGGACAGGGCTGGCCCTCCTGGCTGCCAGGGCACTGCTGGCTCATGTTCAACTTGCCATCAGCCAGGACCCCCAGGTCCCTTTCCATGGCACTGCTCTGCAGTCCCTCATTCCCAGTCTGTCTGTCCATCCAGGGCTGTCCCACCCCAGGTGCAGAATCCAGCACTTGTATCCGTCACCCTTCACATGGTTGGTGACTGCCCAGCTCTCTGATTTGTCAAAGTGTCTTTGCAGGGCCTGTCTGCCTTTAAGGGAGTCAACAGCTCCTCCAAATTTAGTATCACCAGAACAAACTTCCTGATACAGGTGTACAAACTGGCTTCCTGGGCAATATCCTAGGCTAGCTTTTACTGTTAATTTATAGACAGGTTCTTTTCCATGTTCCTCATTTCACCTCAATAGTTTGTGAAGAGTTGGCTTTAACCTCTCAGTAAAAGCCATGATCTGTGTTTGTTGTCCTCAGCCTCAGCAGATTACCTTGATTTTTGCCACAGAAAGATCTGTGACTGATCTGTTCCATTCCCTGTTTGCTGCCTGAGAAGTAACTTGTCCCTACCTGTGTGCTCTGGCCTACAACATCTGGGTCCTGAGAGCTCATGGGTAGAGGCTACCTTAATATCCACAGATATCCAGATGATTTTTGCATGAACATCCAAATTTTGGTTTGTCCTTAAAAATGCAAGGTGTAAATTCGATGAAATGTCACAGGTTTGAATCAGTATAAACCTACTGAAATCAATGAGGCTATTTGGATTCAAAGCATCCATCCATCCCTTCTCTGACTGCAAAACTTCCCAGTTCAAGCAATGGTGTTTCTTTGATTATACTGTTTAGAAGCCAAATTTATTTAATATATAAAGGAATTACCTTGGCATGAAAGGAAGAGGGGAGCCAATGACATTTGTGAAGAGGCAGTGCTGCAGTGTAGGGACAGATTGTCCTATGGTAATCCAAAGTAGACCAGGCTCTGGGGATGACTGGGAGGGAAGTTTGAAAAACGTGAAGAAAATAAGTTTAATTTAGCCTAGTAAATTGGGGAAAGGTGGGGATGGTAGTGATCTCCATTAGTGCAGCAAACATTAGGGGTAAGGATGATGATTAAGGTCAGGGATGGCACAGCTGGTGTCACCAGTTGCTCTGGCAGAACAAACGGGCTGCTGTGCTCAGGAATGGTTTCAGTCTGAAAATGAAATAGTGATCCTGGCCTGTTAGAGTAGGCAGGGTCTGAAATGCTCCCTGAGGAAGCAGAGTGACAAAAAACACCTATGAGTTTGAAGACAGGATTGAATTTGACTGTGAGAAGGTGAGAGGGAGATGGTGAGTGGCAGTGAAGTCCCTATCCATTCTCTGCATCTCTCATGGCCCCTTGCACCCACTGTCAGGTCTGCCCATGGGATGCTTGGTTTCTGATCAAATAGGGAGGGCTTTTCTGGTCACAATCAGCTGAGAGCTGATGGTACAGATCAGGGTCTGCCCATGGGGCACTCACAGCCCTTTCCATCAGTGTCCATCTCTGCTAACAAAAGTGAGTCTCTTCTACAGCTGGTTTGGCATTTAAACACTCACCCACCAGCCACTGGGCTGCCCCAAGGAGCCACATCTTCAGACATGCAGCACAAACTGGGTTCAGATCAGTAGCACTGGAGTGAGTGGCTGTGTTGTCATGCCAGTGCCCTGCATCTTCCAGTTCCTACAAATTCACCTCTTTGTTGATTAATGTGAACACATTGACACAGTTTTTTTCATGAACGATCTCCCTTTTTTCTCTAGGTGTACTGCCTTTTCATTTATTATTATTATTATTAGCTGATAAAAGTCTGCAGATGTGTATTAAAGACCCATGCACCTAAGTAAGTCAGTAACAATGTAGTTTTATTTTTTTCTGTCTTTAAATGAGAAAAGCTTCCTGTAAGACCCTCTTAAAGCATAGAGAAGATAAGCATAATAAAAATTAAATCAGTGTCAAGAAAACAAGCCTACAGATAATGCAGTCCACAAAGAGGTCCCATGGAGAGAGACACACTTTCAGTCAGGTAGAGCTTGTGTTTCAACATTAAACTCTTAGTTGTATCAAAACCAGTGCTTGTATCAAAACTAATGCTTGCTAGTGATTGAAGTCACTATTAGCTGTGCTCCGTTGATAAATATGATATTAAAATGGGGTGCTAATAGAATAATTTGCAGCAAAGCTCAAAACACAGAGATTTTCACTCAAAAAATGCTTTGAAATATTTAGTGTGTGTTTTTCTCAACTGCTTCTAAAATTTGGATGTGTTGTGAAGCACATTTACACTTGCTATGATGACAGCACCATCTGATAGTCTTTCTCTATAAGGACATTTGCTATAGTCTGGGCAATCCCTGTGATGAGGCATTAGGTGATCAATAGCTGCCTACAAGCAGCTGCACAATGTAAGAGCAGCAGGCTGGGCTGAACAGACTAATGGGTCTGATAAATGAAGTGTCGTCATGTTTCTACTAACAGTACTAATGAGCACTATATGGTAAAGCAGAAAAAAGACTTATTTCAGTGTTTTAAGTACAAAAGCAGGTGGAATTTCTTTAAATTTTGTCCTGGTATAGAAAATCTGGCTTGTAACTGAAAATCAATTACCAGAGAGATGCTGAATGGTACAGTGGTGCTCCTGGTGTATCACTCTGACACAAGCCAGGATCAGGAGGAATATTGAGAATACCTGGAGTAAGCTCTGTTTTCTTCTGAGTCTATTTGTCTACAGCCAGCTGAAACAGAAACTCTTCCAGCCCCTCATGCCTTCCTTCACTATAGTACATGGGACATACCAGGCTCAAGTCTGGCTAAAAATGTCATGGCCCTGGCTTGTGCATCCTGCCATTCATATGAGCTGTACCACACTGGTGCCACATGGAGCTGTTATTTCCTGGGAGCCCCTCCTGGGCCCTGGAAGATGCAGGAGGGAGGCTGGCATGTACCCTGGTCCCTGGGAGGAGGCTGGAGGGAGGCTGGCATGTACCCTGGTCCCTGGGAGGAGGCTGGAGGGAGGCTGGCCAGCCAGCTCCCTTCAGGCCAGCAGATTCATGAGGGATTTAGGCATCTTGCAGGCGAGACAGGCACTACTTTTGCTTGTCTGAAGATCTTCCTTCCTCTCTCCCTTCCTGAGGCAGACAAAAGTATATAAAATGCCAGGGCCTGTTCTCTGCAGGGTGAATAATTTCTGTCTCACTTCTGCATCCAGACTTCCATGTAACTGGAAGTCATGGGTATTACTGGACTTCATTTCATACCAGGTAATTTACCTGCTAACTTTTGAATGTGAAGATCTTGTTATCCCATTCTACAAAAAGAGTCTATATTTTAAAGCTATCTTTTTTTTCTCTAGTTAAAATTCACACCAAATAGCTTAGATTTTGCTTTAAACATGCAAGGGATTAAGTATTCAGGGTAATATTTCTGTTATGGCCAGCATTACTTACAGAGTCACAGAGGATGAAGAAGCTCTTCAGTAGCAATGCCACTGCAGGAACACTGAAGAACAGAAGCTTGTTACCAACATTATCCAAACGGTAACACAGTGCAGAATATCCTGAACTTGGTATAATCAGCCTGAACACAAGAGACTGATTAGTGAGAGCTACAAGAGTATGAACACTAATGCATGTAAATCAACCTCAGCCTTTGCAATAGACAAGGAAACAGAATAGAAATTGCACATGAATTCCCCCTTGGGTCACTTTGAAGTGCCTCTGGAACAAGAGAAGAATGTGGCCAGGGTATTCTCCAAAGGCCAAGTTCACATGGACTCCAAGCATACAGACACAGATCTGGTAGCATTCAGTGCAGATGAGAAACGTGCTTGCTTAACAAAGAGAAAGAAGCTGCAGATGAAACCCAACATCTTCCTCAAGTGGACAGTGTCAGTGCATTGGTGTGTGCCTGTTTTCTGCACTGTTATTTTTGGACAGCTGCCCTTCTCCCCTGGAACTGACTCACCTCTACAGGAAAGCCTCTTCCCTCCCCAGGCAGTTGTCTGCATTTTCCTTCCATGGCTTCTGGTTTCCTTCTAAGGCTTTGCCCCAAACCTCAGAGATTAACAGTTTTAGAGCATGACCACTGTGACTGTTTACAAGGAGAGACCTGAGCCAAAGAAAACAACACATGCTTGAACTGTATCTCGTTAATCAGATCTTAAAGCATGATTACAATGACTCTTGTAAACCCCAACAAGTATTCCCCTACTTGGACAGTCAGGCACAGACAATTCAAGTTGCTTTCCCCAAATTCATGCTGTGAACAGATTTTAGATCTACACATTTGTAGGCAGCCCAAACTGGAAGGGATGAGTTTTCAGTCAACATCAGCTCAAAAGCTTGTCTGAGATGTCCCTTCTCAGTGCCTTCACTTAGATTGTACCAGGAGATGAAGTAGGGCAGGACACTCAGAGACAAATCAGACACAAACCTTTCTCTCAGCAACGCTGTAGTTACTCTCCCTCTACAGTAAGAAATTATTCTTTCATTTAGAAAATAAATCTCAGTGATTTAGGAAGCAAGCAGACACCATGTTGCACATCCTGATGGGAGTGGGCACCCTAAAACAGGGCCCATTCAGAAGCTCCAAGAACCTTTAAGCAGAAGATCCCTGTGGTGAATCTTTCCTTCAAATTCCCAAATAAATGGGTCTTAAAAGAACAGGCTGCAGAAAACAAAAAGCAAGAGTCTTAGTAATCATTGCAAGTCTTTAAAAAATAGAGAGAGGGTGAAAGTGTCTCATTAGAGCTCAGTGGTTGGGTGGACCTGCAGGCGCCCTGGGGTGGGTGGGTGTGGTGGCAAAACCTGCTGGGAATGGGAGATGAGGTCATGCTCTGTCCTGGATTTTTGGGTTCTTTTGGGGGCTTTCTCTGTCTCTTTGTCTTCATCTTACACATCCCCTCAAATGACAGATGAACACCTGGTATCTTGCAAAAGTTTACAAAACTGCTTTTTGATAAAATTTTCATTTTAGTAGATCCATCTCCCCCAGCCCTGGACATGCCATAGCATCCAAGAGGAAAGCCAAATGCTCAGCACCCTTCCTCCCTGAGCTGCACCATGAGGTCTCAGCTGACTATGACCAGAAAAGCCTTCCCTATTTGATCAGAAACCATAACACCAATGAAAACTACAATTTCCTGACTAAAATTCAGATACAAAATGTGCACAGAGATGAAGTCTTGAAGGGTCATATTATTCTCTGGGCTGATCACGTTTCCCTGCCCACTCTTTCTCATCTGAAGATTTTAATGGCTTTAATATGTTAGTGTTTGGAGCAATCACAGTTTGTAGCTGTGTTTTAGAATAAATAGGAAGTGAGAAGACTTGAGCAGCAATAAGGTTGCCATAGCAATTGTTTGTTGAAGAGGAGAAATTGCGACAACAAAACCCTGGAAAACATGTCACTGTGACTCTACCCTTTACATCAGGCCCATGTAGACTTCAGAAAGGACAGGTAGCAAGGGAGAAGGGGCCCTTGTGGCCCCTCTGCTGCTGTTCTGAAGGAGTTTGGGGAACCTGCCTGAGGGCACAGGTGAGGCAGCGAACCCCTGGGCTCAGTAGGAAGTTTTGTTGAGTGACACATGCCCAAACTTTGCAGACACGTTAAATCACACGACTCATCAAGTGATCCCATCATTGTATCAGCGCAACTACTTACTTAAAAACTGTAGATGAATCACAAGACATTAGTTTGACTCTTCAAAGCATGGAGTATCAATCATGTGTTTTGTCTCAGATTTCAGCCTGCAATCACTTTGGAAACAAGCTGATCTCTCGTGTAGGAAGGTTATCTGCAGAGTGTTCTTGTGTTACGCAGCTGAACCTTGATGGGCCACTACCCAGACAAGTAGATAAATGGAAAATAAATCCATGTGCAATGTGGGGAATTTATTTAACTTACATGAGAATATCTCTGAGAACCAAAACCACTTTTACCAGTGGTATCTGAGCAATGCAGTGATAAATTCACAGCATTTGTTGGGAGTTTTTCCTTGTGGCTTTACATTTGATGTTTTATATATTGCATTTGCTTACCCCTGGCACCAACCTTTAATGGCTGACTTGCATTATTACTCTCATCTTACAAGGGAAGGGACAAGGACAGAATGTAAATGGGAGCCAAGGTGAGATAGACACAGCAGAGCTGAAAATTGATCTTGTTTCCAGGCTACATTTGACACAGACCCTGCCTAATAGTGTAAACTCATGGTTCTGCTGCCATTACAGCAGATGCTGCTGGCACCTCTTAGATGTGAGGGTCACACCATGTCTGAGCATCAGCATTTCAGTGACAACATTCAGAGACACCCGTGGGACATTTGCATTCGCATGTCAACATCGCTGGCCTAGGAAATAATGTTCACATAAATAGTTTTAAAATGCTGTCTGGAATATCTTAACCACCGCAGGACACCTTCTCTGAACACAACAGTAAAGTGACCCCTGTGCCTTAGAAGAGGGAGGGGGAGTCAGAACAGTAGCTCACTGGTCACCAAACCAGCAGCCAGCCACACTGGGCATCAAACAGCACTTGCAGAATGCTTCCACCCTTCTCACCCACAGGACAGCAGCTCAGACTAGAACACTGCTTCTCAAGTAAGGATTTAAAAGTTCACTTCATGACCATGTCTGCCCTATACTACAGTGACACACAAAATGCTTCAGCTGTACTTACAAAATACACACGGATGATGGCATATCCAGACCGGGTCTGATTATCTTATTGAGTACAGCTGGCCCCAAATGATCTTTTGTCTTGAAATGATTGCCAGCATTTTGTCAGGCAGAGACAGTTCTATTTTGGAGGAGGAAGGTGGACCAGAAAGCATCCTAAGATTTCTCCCAGCTCTATTTTCTTGTGGACCTTGTTCTAGCTAAAATCAAATCCATTGCATCCTATTTGAACTATTAGAGCTCATGAAGCAGAACAAACTGCTCAGACACTTCTTCAGTGCAGGGAATAGCCAGAGATCCAGTGGTGTGAGACACTCATCAAAAGCTGTGGAAGAACACCAAAGCTGCTTTCCTACACCAATCAATGAGGCATGTAAAACAGAAGCCATGTAAAATAGAAGCCCATGTCCAGCAGTCAGTTATGCCAGAGTCAGAGGGAGATGCAAAATAGCACTTGATATAAAATTGTTCCCAGCATATCACTCAGTGTTGACCATGGGTTAATACCATTTGCTTTCAGAAAAACAAGGCAGCTGTAGGATAATTCATGCCCACTTGCCCTGTAGCTTTACACAGAACACAACTTCCTCAGAACAGGCTGGTATATGTAGTTGCTGAACAAATTTTTCATGCACAAAGACCTCCTTGCTCTTTAAAATAAAAAACACCTTGTCATAAAGAAATTAAAATCTTGGACCTTTTACATATTCCCAAGGTATTTTCCATGCCAGGATATGGAAAGCTAGGGCTGCACTTAAAAGCCTGCATTAACTGAATGCTTGTGTTAGAGAGGGAGTAGCTGCCTCACCCTAAGAAAAGACAGGTGAAACATTTGAGGTGGCAATTCTCTTCATGTGCTTGGACCAGCTCATGAGGGAAGCACACATGCCAGGGAGGCTTATCCCCAGCTGGTTCCCGGAGGCTGCTGCATGGCACAGTGTCTGTGGTGTTCCTGGTACAGGAAAACAGCTCACCCACTCACTGACACAGCCTTCATGGTTACCAGGTGTGCTGAGATGTGAAGGTCAGTGCAATCAACCCTGCATGTTTGCCACCATTTGGAACCAAACACCTCTCAGCCTGCAGAGCACAGTCTGCACAGCCCTGCCTCTGCAGCTTCAAAACATTATGTATGCTTGGCATCTTGCTACCTCGACACTGAAGCACTGTTGTCAGGCAAAGCTACCTCCCCTGAATAATGCACCGAATGCCAAGGAGCATGAACCATCCTATAGCAGGAAATTTAGTTTGCTTTAAGCAAACTCAGCTACTAAATCCAAATTCTTTTTGCTATAAGACATGTTTGATAAAAAATATTTATATAAAGTTATCCTTTGGAGGGTTTGAACTGCAGGTTTGGCTTTCTTACTGACTCTGCTTCACTCAAATGAAAGCTTTTTACTTCCCTACATTCCTTTTTTTTTAGCTTGGTTAAAGATCACTGCTCTTGCCTGACAGCAGAGCACATCTTCTGAAGTCTGAGTCAGGGCCCATGGATGCTGTCAGTCTGTCAGCACCTGCACTGAGGTCCCTGGTTTCAGAGATGTAAACACTGACTTGGTATCAGCCAAGCATCATTTCTAAAGCAGTTTCCAAATCCTTCATGCTAAGGAGTTACTACTGTCTTAGGAAAGGCTTCTTCAGCAAGCAGAGACAGGTCTGCTCAGGACCAGTTCCTTCCTCTTATATTACTGCAGATATTTACCTGAAAATAAGATGTTTTGCTCATTAAATAGCATCTATACTTGATGCATTCCCCCTCTAAAATCCAGGTTTATTTTAGTCTTGTGTCATAGGCTTCTTGTTGCAGAATTAGTAGGCTACATTAACAGAATCAGAAAAAAAAAACCTCATTTTTTGGAACTCTCATGTACAAGCCAAGAGTGGGGAGAAGCATAAGGTTATACTGTCTCAGTGGGGCTATTTTCTACTGGAAAGCTTTTGGATTTGTCAGCATTATGAAATTACTTTAATTTCTCAGCATCCCCCCTTCAAGGTAATACATCCACCGGAACTCCAAAAAATTGATTTTTTTTCCCTACCCCTGACAGAAGGACTATCAGTATCCAATACAAACTCCTGGCCATGCCCGGCCCTCTCCTGGGTAGTGACCATGTAGCACCAGAGAGAGAAAGTAGGACAAAATCTGTGCAACATATGGTCTGTGAGGCAACTCCCCTGCTCCTGCAGCTGCTGAGGGGGTGGGAGAGCTGCTGGCCTCCCCAGAGGCCACGAGGAGCAGCCAAGTAGCCCCTGAGGCTGTGGGGAGCCCAGGCTGGCTCTTGGCCAGTGCCAATGTGCACAGCATTTGGCTGGCAATGGCACATGTGCGCTGCTGGCAGCAGCCAAGCTGCCTCCCCTTGGTCCTGCACAGCCCAAGGGGCAGCTGAGGGGGAAGCTGGATGTTGTCTTGGCTGAAGAGTGATGGAGGGTGGCTCTTGCCATGGTGGAGGCATGAAGGGCTCCACAGAGGCAAATTCAGGGTCCAGTTGGAGATGTGGGAGGTGCTGCATTGTAGGAGTCCTAAGGCATTACAGATGGCAGAGGTAAGGAATGAGGAGGGACCCAGGATCTTGTGGAGAAGAGGAAAGTGAAATTGAGGGTTAAATATTGTGGGTGCAGAGAGTTGTGGCCCAGTAGTGATGTTTGATGGCCTCCAGAATCCAATGTGCCCATGACAGCTGGACTGCACTGGGCTGTCTCCAGGCTTCAGGAAGCCAGCTTCACCTCAGGGAGCACCTCCACTGTTTGCATTTGTAAACACCAGACCCACTGAACAGTGGGGTGTGGATCTGAAATGCCTGCACAGCTCTCTTGAGTCCTGGTCAGGTAGAGCAGCATTTGTGCTTTACCTTCTTCTGGTTTTGTAATGAGTGAGTTTTGTATTCCTTAAGATTGCTGGTGGAATTTTCCAAATGGGGACTGGGTATCACCCAAACACAGCACCTCAAGATCCCACTTTACCACAGAGTATAATTAGAAGTGAAACCCTTCTGAGTCTGATGAGCTTCTTGTGAGACATTCTGTTCAAGAATTTGTAATCTTAAACTCCTTTGACCATGTCTACAGAAAGAAAGTGATGGTGGCTGATTTCTGTAGCATCTCCTGTAGCTTTGGCTGTGCTTCGCTTCAGGCATAGGTGAGCTCTGTGAAACACTAATCTTAAAGAAATTAGAATTTTAGTTAAAAGTTAGAAGAAACTGGGCTTGAGACAGTTACCTGAAACTTAAATAATTGATTGCCTGTCAATTTATGTTTGCTTAGCTGTGCTTGCAATGGGAAAGGATGAAACTGGTAGTTAGGTCCAAAGAACACAAACAATTGCAACCAGAAACTCATTCTTTGCACAACTGGAGCTGCCCCAAAAGCCATTTGTATTGTCATTAATAGAAAAGGTCAGGGTGAGGAAGACTCACCTTACTTCCTCCTTTTAAGACCCCTCCCCACAAAAACAACCCCAGACTTAATTCAAGAAGCCAACCACTCATGCTTAATGGCTATTCCAGCTAATTACCATAGGAAGCAAGGGATGGGAGGGGCTGCTATTATGAATATGTATTTGTTTAAACCTTTTGTCAATAAATAGACTCTGTGACCACCTGTAATTTTGCAGTGCGTATTAGGAGGCTACCCCACACTGCTGCCCAGCACTGAATAAACATACCCTTTCTAACTTTAAATGGTTAGAGAGTCTTTTGTCTGTCACAGTTGAGTATCGGTGTTAGACCAATACTCATATTTTGGTAACTCATCTGGAGCAGACAGACCTTGAATCCAGCAAGGCACACAGTGGCACAGGCCACCAGATCACCCAGAGCAGAGGAATTGTGTTACTGTTGCACAACAGTCTCAGGGTACCTAAGAAATAACCCAATATTCACCATAGGAGCAAAAGTTCTACAGATTATCACTTAATGCAACATTTCTGATTTATTCCATTATTATATTCTTTAAAATAATATTATTATCTTTACAGGAAAAAAACACCACAACAGCTTTTTCTTAGCAATGATTGCTTTTTTTCTGTGCTCATTATAAAATTTCTTATATCAGAGTGGGATGCTGGATGGAGCTTAAACTGTTGTACAGACAACTAGGATTTCATAAGCAAGTATGATTCATTACCACCACCAGATAACAGAATTACCTATTCAAAGACCTCTGAACTATTCAGTATTCACTGAAGGTGAGGCCCTACGTTTATTAACAGGAACAATTTGCATGAGACAGCTTCTCCATATTCTCAAGAGGGCATAAAGGCACTACAGTGTGTGTCAGCCTGTGTAAAGAAAATTAGACACATCAAGAAAAAATTGAAGGACTTAATCTCTTCAGTTTTGGCTTCAAAGGAAAACACATTTGTGGTGGTTTGTAGAAGTTGTTGCTCTTCCTTCTACTGCCACTAAAATATCCCAAGGGGGTTTGTACCAACACTCAGGCTTTGGGAACGAGAGTGGTGCTGGGTAGATGCATGCTCTTCACTCAGGCCCAAGCAGCCACAAAGAACAAAATCAGGAGCCTTGGTGACGTGATGCATTTTCCCTCTAAAATCCAGGTTCATTTTTGCTGCTGGGACTGTGAGTTGGTGTTGCCTCACATCACCACTGGCTCATGGCACTGCCTCTCTCCTTTGCTCCTCTGGAAGCTCTTCCAAACTCTCCACAGCAGACCCATAAACCAGCAACACCTTCAACCTATCCTGATGAAATTTTCCCCTTCTCATTGCAAAAGATGTGTGCTGTGCAGCACTGCCAGCACTGGGGACAGCAGTGTCTCAGCAAGTTCAGGCATCTGGCCCTTTATTGGTCAAACACATATTCAGGAGCCAGCTGCAAGAGTTTAATGTGCATTCAAATCTTCTGTCAGGTGCCACTAGATAAGGACAGGTTTTCAAGAATGGGGCCACAAGAGCCCAAACAAGCACAGGCAAACGCCGCATGGTCAACCTTTTTGTTCAGATTAAATTCCCAATCTTTCAGACACTTTGCTCTCTCATCCCATAGTGATCTTCTGCTGCAGGGAGCATGGCCAGGGTAAGGCATGAGTAACACCCCATGTATCTGACCCAGCTGTGCAGAGCAGACAGGGTGCACTTCGTCTCATGCTCACTAACTCTGGGTAAGTCTGCAAGCTTGTGTCCTCCTAAGCTTCCTCCTAAGCAGGAAGCTCCTGCAAGCTTCCTCCTAAGAGAAGGAAGGGCCTTGCTTGAGCAAATCGGCATCAAAAGGCAGGGGAAAAAAAAGGTAGGAGTAGGGAGGCAGTGGTTTTGGACAAGGGTGATTGCCAGAGAATTCCACAGTAATCTTCCAGAGTTTAGATCATATGAACCATATGGATCATATGACATCTTCATAAACAATTTGAAAGAGTGAGGAACAAAGATTGATGATGATATGAACTGATTCAAAGCAATAAAATGGAAAGCTGACTGTACAGAGTTGTAGTACAACCTTGCAGTAAACAGCTGGATGATAAAAAGCCAGATGAAATGTGATATTGATAAATGTGGAATGATGCATTCTGGAAAGACTGCTTTAACTCCATGCACACAGTGATGGGCTCTGACTGGCTTGCAATCACTCAGGAAAGCAATCTTAGAGAGGTTTGTTAAACTGTCTACTCAAAGCTCAGGACCAGTTTGAAAAGGCTACTTTTAATACTACTATTAAGAAATTATAAAAAACTATTTGAGAGAAAAAAAAACACAACAAAAAATTATTGCAAGGATTGTATTGCCTGCATCTCACCATACATCTCCACAGTGAGCTTTGACATCTCTTCCCAAAGCAACGTAGTAGCAGCAGAAAAAGCACAAAGATGTGAAGCAAGGTTGATACAGGGAAGAACCTGATTGAGATAAGAAATCTTCAACTCAAGGATAGACAACCATGAGGAATATGTCAGGGTTTATAAGACTTCAAGGCACATAGGGTAGATTAACATGGAATCATGTTTTAACTTCTACTACTACTACTACTACTACTACTATTATTATTATTATTAATATAATAATAATAATAATAATAATAATAATAATAATAATAATAATAATAATAATAATAATAATAATAAGCTAAGAAACCTCACCTAAAATTTCCCAGTGGCAGATTAAAAAACAAGAGGTGCGCACAGTGTGTTGTTAAAATGGAGAGCTCCCTGGTTCATGACATTGGTAGATGTCACAACTGTATATGTTCAAACAGTGAATGGAAATAGCTGATGGAAGACAGAATATATCAAGTATTATTAATCACAAATATATCATACTTGACTGAAGAGTTCCTTGGCAAAGCCTCCTGGGGAAGTTCTCCTACAGCTTTCACACTTTTGTGCACGTTTCTAAGCACCCACTATCAGTCACCTTATTTTTTATGGGCATTAACTTCCTCACGGTTCTAAATATTCTGCAGTCCCATCAGAGGTGTGAGAATGCAGCAGTGAAACCTAATAGAAAGGTAAATTGAGCTCACTAAATGACACCAGGGTATCCTAACACAGGTCACAGAAAGAACAGGTGCTTCTTGAAAAAGAATTTCTATGGCAACAGTGGAAAATTATGATATTCTTGTTTGTCTTCCCATCTTTTGATCTGCAGCTGCCTATGGCTTGCACAATCTTTATTTTCTTTCTGAATATGGGCAGAGGCAACCTGCTGACCATCCAACCATCCACTCTCAGCAGTGTAGATTTGGTCCTAATGCTTTCTGTCTGGTGGGAATCTTAATAAAAAAGTTGGGAGTATGGTATGTTTGTAGTGTGCTTAATGAAGTGGAAGATTAAGCTAACAAAATAATACAAGAAAGAACAGTATAGATTATTAACTGTGAAGATAATAACAAGACAAGTTTTGTTTCTTATACACTGGGGGGAAACACATCCTTTGTTTTTGGTATTTGAGCTTGTACTTGAACTTGTAAAACATTTTGCAGCTTTGTCCTCTGTATTCCTTTTCACTTTTGGCCAACTTGCCCCATGACAGCCTCTGTGCACTTAGGGATAACCAGTAAAATCTTTACTGAGGGCTGCTGTGCAAGACCTTTTTATGGGCTTCCTATATGTCATGATACCCAGATTGGTGCAAAAGTGAGCTACAAGACACAGCTCCTAGGCTGATTCAGCCAACCCTTCCACTTGCCAGGGTTCCTCTGCAGGGTGCACAACACAAATCTCTACACAGGAAAAGCAGTGAACCTCTGGACCTCTCAGAGTCTGGGAAAAAATACAGACAGCTTTTACTTTCTGCAGGTTCAAACATTTCATCCTCACCATGGGTGTGCTGAGCATCTGCTAGAAGATTAAGGTAGTTGTCAGCACAGACATTCACACAGAAATGGGAGACATTTCTTATTCCAAACTACTGCTGCCTCATCTGAGAATGGGTGAGCAGGTGTTAGAAGTGATTTTGGAGCATCTGCAGTGTGTGAATGCAAGCTATGTATTAAGTAAGGTTATTAATTTAAATTGATCAGCTTAGTGCAGCTCTGAATGGAAACGCCAATTTTGGCTGCTAATCGGGGGGGAAGCTGAGCTCAGAGGAGTGCTGCCTGGGCAAAGGAAACAAAATAAGAGGTACTTTCAACAAGTTTGAGAAATATTGATTTGGATGGACTGTGCTGACAGTAAAACCGGTGTGAGCAGGGTCTGGTCTGCTGTGCTGGTGAGGGGCTGTGCAGCATCCCCAAGGATACTCCCCTGTCCCATGGGTGCTCGTGCCAGCACTGTGCCTCTACATGGGCACAGCTGAAATGCCCTTTAAATGTCAGTGGACAAAGTAAGGAAAACATCTATTAGGTATTTTCCCTATTTTATGTCTTCTCTGGCATCAAAATCCAATATTATAAAATGCAGGAAATTTATAAAGAAAATTAAGTATCTGAAAGAAAAGGCCATAGGTGGCAGGGCAGGTGACAAGGAAAGACAGGATGTCCACTCTGCTGGTGCTGTCTGTTGGATAAACCTTGTTTTCCTGAGCAGGTTGTGAAATATAGGAGATGGCTGTTGTAGCAGCAAATTCAAAAACAGAAGGTTGGAACCTCTCAGCAGCTGAAGGACAGTGAGTTGGGGTATTAGACAAAAAAGTGAAAAACTGCTGAGGGACAAGAGTAGAAATGCAATTATGGAAGATAAGATCTGCCAAAGAGAATATTTAATTCTTTGAGGAGATTATGTGTTTGATTTATAATTGCAAAGACATAATAGAGTTTTGCAAGGTTCCTTTCTGAGCATCACATTGGCATTCTGATTAGAAATTGTCAATATACAATATTAATAAAGCATTATGTGGATAAAGAAGTAACCAATAAACAGCTCAAAAAATTGTTTTCTTCATCAAACAGATTTGTTATCTACTGGATATTACGAAGAGCAGCAGGATCTTGGTACCCCTCCAAAATTTTTACCCATTAATGCAACTCTAGAGAACACCAGTCTGCAAACAAATGTTCTCCTGGCAGCTTGTGAGAGCAGACAGGGAATGGGACCTGCCATGGTCATGGCACTGCTAAGGAATTGGCAGTGGCCAAGGGTGCTGCTGCTGGGGCATGCACTGCTGTGCCAGAGCACTTAATTTCTCAGTGTTTGAACTGCCAATGCTGCACACATGTCACTTTCTAATTTATTTTTAGCTAATGAAGTTTCTGAGAAGCAAATCAGATTGCTATTGACACGGAGTCTAATGCAGCCCCTTCTTTGTCACAGTCAGTTTCTAAAATGAAGTTATAACAGTGCTGTAAAAAAATACTTGATGTGACAGGCCTGGAAGATGAAATGGTTTGTTGATGTCAGTCTGTGCTAATGGAAGCTGAGCTGAACAGCTCAAGAGCAACAAATTATATAGATTTAGGGCACAGAACAATTTCAGCTACATCACCTTAATGTCCTTTGTAATGAAAACAAATTGCTTTGTGCTATATAAAGTGGGGCCAATGGGAGCTGGAAAGTTCAAAATAACACAAGGACATTGTTAGGCTCCTCAACCAGCTCAGAGGAAGGGTGACAGAGTGAAAAATGAGGAAGGAACTTCACTGGTTCCTTCCAGAAGAATTTAGTCCCCAAGACATAATCCTGAACCTTTGTTTAGATACTACACTAAGCCAAATATGAAGAAATATTCTTGGTTTATTCATAGCAATAACTGCTGATCTTTTGACTTCATCAAAGTATCCATCAAATGTCACTTAAATTTGCAACATCTCTGAAGCCTGGCCTGTGTCTCAAAGTGTTTAGCCATTTAAACTACAGTGATACAATTGCAACAGAACAACCCTAAAATAAGTGGCTCTACCAAGGAGCTGTTATTTCAATATAGTTTATTTATGTGGTGCAAAGCAACATTAGCACTCTGATGAGCAATCATTTCTATGGTGTGGCACCTCAGGCTCCCAACAACACACCTGCATCACTCTGCACTGGGTGCTAGATGAATTTACAAATCTGAAGCCAAGATTTTTGTACCAGGCTTTTAATAGCCAAAATACATTTGGAAAAGATCAAGATTTTAATTGACATGGACTAATCATATCCTTGTTTTAAAGAAGAAGAAAACTCAAGTCAGTCCAATACTTCTAATACAAAAGTGGAGAAGGAGACATTTACATATTTCCACAGAAGAGACACCTTTGCCCACAAAGACACTGGATTACTGATTCATATAATCATATAAATCTCAAAGGCTGGGAAATCTCAAATTGGTGAATCAAAACCACTACATAGGTCACATAATGAAGTCCTTTTCTCCTTCCCAACCCTGAAAATGGAGAAACACTATCTTTTTTATTTTGGAGATGACTACATTATAGTGCCACTCTTCTGTATTGGAACAGTGATTTTTTCAGGAATAAACCTTCTCCTTTTTACACATATGTTCATAAATGCCTCAGGGCTAGTCTTTAAATCTTAATAGTCTTACTAGACACAGAAAAATCTACCTTTTGTATCGGAAAAAAAAACTGGAATAAATCTGAACGTCACTATATCTGTGTTGTTACCACTGGCCACTGACAAGAATGACTTTTGACCAGGCTGGAGAGCCAGGTGCAGGAGCTGTGGTGCTGCTCAGCAGAGAGCACAGATGTGAGAGAGCTCTGGGATGCTCTGGTAGGTCTCAGTTGAGAATCACAACAGCCACTGATGCTTTGTTTTGCAATAAAAGAGAGCTCTTACAGCCTTGACAGGTATATATTGCTTGGATCACATCTTATTTCCACCCTTTGATGCTTAGATGACAGACTAAGGACTTTGTTCACTTTCAGCTAACGTTTTCTACTCACAAACTTTTTGCTAATGCATCCATCAGAAAAGCATCATAAATACTTTTGGAGACAGACATTAATCGTATGGCTGTCAGGAAATGTGTGCTTGGCCAAACTGAAATGCATGAAAGAACTCTCAGTCAGATGCACAGAAAGCAAAAATCACATTGTATGAGCTGGGTGACTTTTCCTGCAGCATGAACAACGGATTATCTTGGAACATAGAGCTCCAAGAATTTGCTTATCATAAGCAAATTCTAAGAGGAAATGTATTTACTTAACTATCAGCAAAATAATGTGAATATCAAGTACATTTGTTGAAGATCAAAGTCTATTGAAGGATGACTAAAATGGACTAGTCTGATGAAGCACAGGGTCAGACAAAAATTTTTCTCCGTTCTATGTTCCAGCAAAATTATACAGGTTTCCAAATGGCCTCCATTCCTTTGCACACATTATTAGTGCTTTGGTTATTTGTGTACAAATGTTCAGCCAACAGATCCATGAAATATCTGTGTGCAGCTGTGTATCCCAGTGCAGCTATTTCACAAGCACCTTTTGACTCACTCCCCTGCCAAAGTTAAGTTTAAGCCTATGGCCATGGCAATGAACTATTTGCTTTCAAAAACGACTCTGCTGAGCAATGGCTATTTCATTATTTGACAGCACACAGAGGAACTGTAGGCAAAACCCACGCTGCTGTTACAGAACCTGGAAGCTGAGAATCTCCCCAGTACAAGAAGGATGCTGACACTCTGCAACAAATCCAGTGAGGGCCACAATGGTGATGAAGAGGCTGGAACATTCATCAAGTGAGCTGGAGCTGAGAGGTGGGACTGTTCAGCCCAGAGAAGAGAGGGCTCAGTGGGATCCTATCAATGTGTTTAACTCCCTGATGGGGAGGGAGCAAAGAGCACACAGCCAGACTCTTCTCCATGGCACCCAGGGACAGGACCAGAGGCATTAGGCACAGACCAAAACATAGGAAAATACGTTTAAACATAATAAAAAGACTCCTCCTGCTGTAAGGGTGGTTGGACACAGGAACAAATTGTGAAGTCTCTACCCTTGGAGATACTCAGGAGACAAGGGACACAGTCCTGTGTGGCCTGCTGTGGGTGACCCTGACTGAGCAGAGCTTGGGCACATTGCTCTCCAGAGGTCCCTCCTCTGGTACCACAGGATCCTTGCCCCACCTGAAGGCCAGTAGAAAGTAGAAAACATTCTTGAACTTTGCGAAATTTTATTACTTAGTTTCATTCTCCTCTTCTACCTCACTCTTCTCATATCCTACATTTATTTCTTGTGAGTCTTTCTGAACTCTGAACTGCGATTTTATGAGACAGCTGGCTGAGTTTTGCTATGGACTGGATTATGACTGGACAAGATTATGGGTGGACTGTGTCTCTTGTGGTAAAGGCTATCTTGGTGCCAAGGACATCTCCTTTATTAAAGCAACTCTTGGTCTTCTAGCTTAAAAACCAAAGGAAGATGAACAATAATAATGCAAACTTGGCATGCCAAAATCAACCAACGCAATACTACGAATTTTGAACCTCACCTCCCCAATTCCTGAAGAAGAAACTCTTTCATTAAGGACTGGAGAAGATTAAAACCAGAAGAAAAAAAATAGAGGGTTGTGGAGTTTCTAATTTTTATACCTCTACATATATATATATATCTCTATATCTAAATCTATATCTCTATCTATAGCTATATAGATATATAGATATATAGATATATATACCATTTACAGTTCAGTCGTGGTACTGATAGCTTGTCTCATTTCTACTGAGGTAGAAAATAGAAATGAAGGGGACATTCATAAAGATGACAGCAAGCACAGTAAATCCTCAGGATGCAGGCAGGGCAGGATTCTCACAAACACACCGCTGTCCCTGACAGCCCTTTGCCAGGGGTCTGTCACTGATGAGACAGCTCTTGGCCTGAGACACTATCACACCTTTCCTGCACACACAGAGGATGGTAACTGGTTTGCTTGGATGGGGAAAAACAGAATTTTCATGAAATTTGGTACATGGGCAGGCAGCCTGCTGCCTGCTGAAGCCTGACATATGTGACTGGTTCTGCCTGACAGGAGACAGAGGGAGGAAATCCAGGATAAGGAATAACTCATACTACAAACAGAACAAGAGTAAGAAAAAAAATTTTAAAAGATCACTTAGATGCAAACCCCTACTAGGTATAAGACAGATGGTTTTCCATGACAAAGAACCAAGATGTTGGCTAGAAATGGCATGAAATCATGTTATTTATTTATTTATTTAATTGGTCTTCAATTAAAAATACCATCAAACCAAATCTGACAGTGTTCAAATTCAGTTTACTCCAGTCTGACCCTTTCATCCACTGATGGGTTTAATTCCTTTTTGATCTTTTCTGTATAGAATTTTTATAAGGGCTGCCGACAGTTTCACTCCTCATCAGCTCCCAAGACTTTCCAGCAGCAAACCCACTTGGGCAGGTGTGGTAAGAGTAAGACTTGCTCCTTTTTCCCCTCCTGGAAGATGATGTCATGGTGATTGCAATGACATCATCTGCATGCTGGGAGGGAAAAGCAGTCCCACACATCTCCAGCCGTGGGGAGGGTAAGGAGAAATAAAAGCCTCTGTGTGAGGTGTGCTGCAGAGGCTGTGCCCCTCCTCAGCACAGCCACACTATTCCCCAGATACAGGTTTCTGAGCTGCTAGATGAACAAAGCCACGTACAGCAGTTGTGGCAGAGATTTTGAACACCACAAATGAAAAGCCCTCTGCGAGCACAAGGTACCTGAAGGTGGTGGTTGCATCCCTGCTACCAACGGCACCAGATTCCCACCCAGAAGGGTGGAAGCTGGAAGTGAGCTCTGGGCATCATCTGGTCCAAGAGGGGATATCTGCACTAGTGGAAATATTTGTGTTACTTCATTCTCTCCAAACTGTGTGAGGTATGCTGACACCCTCATGTCTAGCATTGTTTATTAGATTCTTGGGGAAAATGGGCTATGAAACCTATTAATCTCTTTCTCTTACAATTTTTCTAAGTGCTGTCACGCACTTTTTGAAGTGGTGGCTTGGCATCATACTCAACCAAGTTTCACTGAAGGTGAGGACCATCTGGGGGCAAGGTGGTGACACAAGCAAGCTGACACAGAGCTGTGCTTGGGGCAGGAACACGGAGTGTCAGAGGGACTGGCCTGCCCTGTGTGATGGGATCTTCCAGCCAGCACACCAGCAGTGCTGAGGGCTGTCACAGCCACAGCCTCCCTGAGAGACTGAGTGAAAAACACGTAACAACAACCAAACACAAGGCAGAAGGGAATCACCTGCAGGAACTCAAACTCCAGGATGAGAAGTTCAAGGCAGGAGATGTCACAGCCATGGAGCAAGGGACCATCAGTGAGCAAGGCACAGCACTGCCAGGCTTGGGCAGCTCCCACCTCCTCTGCTCTCAGCCACCAATCATGGCTGAGCCAGGCAGGGAAGGGGCCAGGAAGCATCTCAGGGAGCTGATGGAATGTGACAGACATGGTCAGGGAAAAAACCCAATGCATTAGGTAAGGCTTTATCTCAGGCCAGACTTTGAGATATTGGCAAATGCAAAGAGTTTGTATCACATAATTACTTCTGAAAACAAAAGTGCTGGAGGCTTTCTCATGTAAGAGAGGTCTAGTTATGTGATCCAGCTGATTTTTTATTTAAAATTCTCTCCCCCTGATTTTGTCATAACATTTTCTCAAAGCAAATTGCCCAAGGACTGAATTAGAATAAGCCAGAACATTAAATCTGTTAATTCACAAGGTTTTAATTTTCTCTTTGTTAAATTTAGTGAAAGTTCTTTTACAACACATTTAAAGTGTTATTTAAGAGAAAAAAAAGTGATTTTAGCAGTCAGAAACAGGACACAAGGTGTCAGGGCTTATGAATCAGGTCATAAAGGGTAAAGCAAAGAAAATCCACTGACTTCCACTAAACTAAAGCCATTTTACACCACCTGAGCATCTGCTCTTTCAGCTTCAGCTCACCTCCACTGCCAAATCTCTGTTGAGATAATGTCCTTCAATGGAGGACATCCATTAATGGAAACAGCAATATGATTTTTCTTCCCTTTCTGCCTCTCCAAAGATAATTACAACTAGAGAGTTTCAAGAAAGGTTGTCTTTGCTTTTGGTTTTGTACAAAGACATTATTTTGCAGTGTTGAGCACAAGGTTTAATTACAGCTTGCATTACCTTAGTCATCCTGGAACACAAGCACCAAGGGAATGCAGCCCTTTGAGCATCACTGTGTAGGCTCATATGTGTCCTGCCTTCCTTGGCTTGGCAGAGCCACCTCCTCCAGGGCAGGTTTTGGAGGGCTCCCTGCCAACAGACTGGTTGTCCATCCAGCCTCTCAGTTCAGCCCTCCATCTTCACACACATTCCATGAGCTCAGGTAAGAAAGGAGAGGCAGACATCACATGCTCATTGAGCAGGTGAAATGACTGAAATGCTAAAAGAGAGCCATGACCCCACTGCCCCAACTGGAGCATGGGAACCAGTGGGGCAAGAAGCAGAGGGATGGGCTTTGCACTGCTGTAGAGGAAACCATCGCCCTTCAGAAAGGCAGCACAGAGAATTTATTGATGTTTTATGAGCTCTGACTAGAGGTCAGACCACATGTAAGGGTCCCTCTGGGGATTTACTCCATCATTCTCCCTCAAGAGACTCCCAGGTGACCCACCTTTGCTCAGGGATGCATTTCACCAGAAGTCCCAGTGTCCGAGTAGAGGCAGGACCCAGTCATACCTACACCTGGCATTCCTGCAGTGGTTCACAGTTATTCAAAAGCCTTTTTTAGGTTATGCTCTTCAGAGTTGGGTGGAAGCTGAAATCTAATGCTTGCTTTTAAGTGTGCAGCCTGTAGGAGACAACCCATCATGGACTGAGAGTGCCACAGAAAAACTTTAACATCTGGAGAGTGGAAGCCTTCATCGGCTTTAGGTTTAATAAATTTCCTTTTCTAGGTAACAAGCTTCACATTAGAAAGGGCAGCAGAGTGCATAGCAAGGACCTCAACATCCCAGCATGGTGCAGACAAGCCTCAGAGCCTGCAGAGCAGCCACAGCAATCCCAGCACCTTCAGTCAGTGTTAATCTTTCCATTGCACCACCTGTGCAATAAAGCTGGGGAGAGTCGAGACTCTGAGCAGTCCCCCACTCTCCCCAAGTAACTCAGTCTCAGACAGTGATCCTGCTGACCAGGGAGGAGGCAGGCTGCCAGCACTGCACAGATCAGCACTTGCTGATCATTCCCTGAAGCAGAAGCAATAACTTCAGTCATCAGGGCTGTCTTTCAGCAGCACAGAACTCATGTTTGTGGCTGTTAGCAAGTTAATTACAAGTAAGCAACTGATATTATTAAAAAATCTTTGTGAAAGAGCATGCCTTGAAACCATGTGAAATGGCATGACTGTCCCTTTTTTCATTCTCAGACCTGCTGTGTGATGATTCCTGCCAAGGATTCCTGCCATGTCCTTATGGTGGCATCCCTGGAGGACCAGCAGGTTGCCCTGCCTGCCTCAGCCCTCTGCACCACCACCCCGCAGGCACCTGTCCCACCAGGGAAAGATGCCCACTCTTACCAGAGCTCTCCCAACCCATCCCAGCAGTTCCCAGCCACAGGGGAAAGGCAAACAGGACCATGACCCCCACTCAGAGAGAGACTGCTGGCAGCACACTTTGGCTGATCTGGGCAGCAGTTCCAGCCCCAGAGCAGGCGGTGGGGTTGAGGCTGCCGTCACAAAATGCTGCATTTTGCAAGCCTGGCACTTGGTCCAAAGATCACCAAATGAAGAAGGAAAAGCTCTGCATTTCATGATATTTGGATTAGACTCCCCACCTTTCATATAAAACAGTGTTCCCTTGGCTACCTTTTCTTTCTATTATTAAAAAAAACCCCTAAAACAAACAACACAAACACGTAGTAAAAGAGCTGTTATTTGAACATACATAGTCCCTCCAAATCATTATTCTCGTGTATTCCAGGACACCTGTGCATTTAAGTAAAAGAATGTATTATCTACTACAAGGCAGGTGTTCTCTCTGTGTTGAGAGTTAGAAATGAGAGTCTGGCTAAAAATTAATTCAATTCAATGAGAAGTTCTTAATTTAACACACAAACTGATTTGTTTTGGCTGATCAGTAGTGATAAAAATAGAAAAATATGCTTTGAAATAATTAAAGAAACATTTAACTGGAATAATATGTTGACTACAAATGCCTTCTGAATGAGAATAATTTTCACTTCATTTTTCTGATCAGAGTTTTGGAGCTGACAATGATGTGGACAGTTTTCTAATACAGGGGTCCTTGGCTGCTTACAGATCACATAAGATAAGTGCTCCATTTGAGAGTAACTATCTGACCTTAGAATGTGGCATTTGAAGTGATGCCATCAGTTTTAAATGCCCTTACTTGCACATCATGTTCCAATCCTTTTTCAGTAGCCAGTTAAATGATCTAAAAAACCTGAAAAATATATATTGGGGGAAAAAACCTGCAGGTCAGTTTCTGAAGTTTCTCTTTCTTTATTCCCTTCCTGAACTGCTCAGAAACTGTAAGGATCTTGATAAATCTAGAAGTATCCTCCTCTAAAGAGAGTTACATAGTGTTTTGCACTACAATAAAGAACCTGTGACATTGTTGAGTGGTTCTTCATCTCTGTAAAAAGTAAAGCATGACTTCTTTGATCTGCACTTCTTGCTCTAAACTGAGGGGTAACTCAGGGTGATTAGTATGAGATGGAAATTAGTGGATTTTCTAAGAAAAAGGTGTTTAAGAAAAAACCAGAAAGCTGATATCGGGCCTATCAGGGTGAAAAGTCTGCATTGGGAATCAAAGCAAAGCAGCTTTTGTTTTTTAAGTTCATGAACCAGGACACCTGGAGCACTCCTTAACAGGCATTTGCATAATTTCCATTGGAGAAGTTATCAGAAAATATTAATAAAAATAATTCAATAATATTTCCCAAGAATAAGCATTTGTAATTTTCTTTGGTTTTTAGTAACTTTCCTTGTTTTTACACCCTCAATGACAGCCATGTGACAGGTTCTTATGCTCAAGCAGGGTGTCATGGGCTTTGCTGATGTATATGAATGTCATTCGTGTAGGGTCCATGGTATTCTTTTATCATAGTGGCCTGTGTGATTTTGTGCACATTGAAATTACATCAAGAACTCCTGAGTTTTTCAAACAGCTTGAAAATGCTGCATATAACAAACCCCTCAGACAATCCTCCAGTATTTTTATTGTGTTAAAATTTCCAAGGAATGGTGTAATATGAAGTAAATGTTTAAGCTGGCAATATTGCAGCAGGAGAGGGAGCAACAGAGCTGGCACATGGCCTGATCATGGAACTAGCAGGAAGGGCAGAATGCCAGGGTTGTCCTCCTGCTTCTGCCACCAACCTGAAGGGTCATATTCTGACCAGCTTCCAGCAGGGATTTCCTTCCATTAACTATCTCAGGGTGGGTACAATCCTGCCTTATCACAGTGACATTTTACACACATGTGTAAAATGGACAGGTTGAGTTCATTGTACCAGGTAAGAACATTTTCTATTTTTATTATCCAGTAAAGACAGTCTGAAGGTCAGGAGTATTTAACATTAACAAGTGCCTTGGGAAACCCTGGGATTCCTATGCAGTACAAGAGGAAAACATCATAGCCACTGAGAGCAAAGGATTCCATTCTTTGTCGCCCCACCTATATTTCTCTAATTGTGCTCTCTATACATCTTTAGAAATAGAACCGTTGTGCAGTTAATGTAATTTCTGAACGAAATGCAAACTCATCCTAGACACCTATACTAACAAGGAATAGGCATAACATTGTGAATCTTCTAATGAGAGAAGAAGAGCTACAGAAGGATCCTAGACTGTGCCAAGAAAGTCTCTGCCTGTATGACTGCAAGTGCTTTAATCTGCATGACAAAGGCCCCCTCCCCTTCGAGCTGCCACAGCAGACATTGGTGATTCCTTCCATGCAATCTCCGTGCTAGAGTGTGGGAAAAGGGGCTGGATCTGAGCGAGCGAGCGTCTTGCCAAACACAGAACATTAAACTCTGCCCGGAATACGGGCACTCAGTGCCTTGCCCATGCAGGGCAGGACTGCTCTTGCTTCCTTTGCGCGGCACTCAGACCCTTGGCTGCACCAGAGGCTGTGCAAGCCTGGCTCTAAAGCACATTGCAGAGGTTCGATTACTCATTCACTATAAAATTCTGCATGGCAATAAGATGTCCCTGACTCGCTACTGCTGTGCTGCTGTTGACACGACAGAAATAAGAACTAAGGCAGAAAGCAAGGAAGGGATGTGAATCACCAAAATCCACAGCAAAGCAGAGTCCAGTCTGAAACACGGGGTGCCTGTTGATACTGCTTTGTGTGGGGGAAGCAGTGACACTCCACCGAGATCCGCAGGGCAGCTGATCCCACCGACAGATCCACTGGTTGGTGCCAGCTCCAGACGCGATTCCTGCCCGAGAATGGTGCTGGGGCCAGGGCAGGGCAGCTCCCCAGACGGACAAGGACACCAGCCCATCAGCCCCATCACTCCAGACAGTGCTGGAGCTGTGGCAGGGATTCTGAACCAAGTGGATGTCTTTAATCGAGTATGTGTCACTTTTGACTCACACTTCTACTCCCCAGACGCCCTGATTCAGCTGCCCTGTCTACTCGAACCAGACTGCAAAAGCTCAGCACTCCAGTGCCCAGCTCTGCTCTGAGCTGCATAGGGAAAACTCGAGTAACTCCAGTGAAGACAGTCTGACACAGTAAATAAGCAGACATTGGACTTTTTCCCCTTCACCTCTGACTCCTTACATTTAGTTCTAGCCAAATCTCTCCCATATTTTTGGCAGGATCCTCTCTCTGATCAGACAGTTTCTGATAAAGACAAGATGTATCTTGCTTACAGCAGGATCCTACTAAACACAGAACAGTTTGTTGTTGTTTTTTAAATTTTGATCAAGTAGCAACTGGTAGGGAAAGAAAACAACAGATTCTAATTTTTTTTATTTTTTTAAAAACCTGCCCTGCAAATCTGTGGCCAAAATTTATGTGAGATATTGAACTGCAGCAATTACCAATCTACTTGCTTGTTGTTACTGATAGTTCAGTAGGCCAGGAGTGCAGAAACTTCTTCTCATGGGGCACAGAGGCTCTGTGCCAGATTCTGATCTCAACTGCACGTGCTGTAATTCACCTTATGTTCATATTGCACTAGAATAACTGAGATGGAAATGTGTTTCACTCTTCCCATCCTTTTTGCCTTTGGAGTTGAAGCAAAGGGAAGCTTTGCTTTGAAACGTAGGAGCAGTGAAATGATTAACAGAAGCTAAATAGGGCAGTTTCAGGCTGAAAAATGTATGATTCATAGCAACTTGTTCAGACATATTTCTAAGTCATATACATTATGGCAATTTAATTATGTAATAGAAGGGATCATGTACTGTTGCATGCCCACAGTTCCCACTCGCTCGACTAAATGCAGATGGGCTCATACTACACAGAAAGTAACACACGAAAGAGAGGGAAAGAGAGAAAAGTGGTGCTGGAATTCAAGAAATAAACACGTAGCAAAAATAATTCCCAAATGGCAAGTTCTGTGCACCACAAAGTATTCATCTGCTCAGCTGTAGCAAAAGGCTGGGCAGGAGAGCATCCCAACAACAAGCCAAGGCAATCTCAGCATAGGATTAATACCATTAAACAGAGGGGAAATGTCACAGCATGCATAAGAAATCTGAAGATTTCAGACATGCAAGTACTGCTGGATGTGGGTGTTTTTATTATACTGCTAGATGTAGAATATCAAAGCCTTTCTAGCACATTTCTCCATCTAAATCAGAGGTTTAAAGGCTACTGAGTGTTGCCTTAGCTTCTTTAGCCATTTGATGAAATCTAGCAGTGATTTCTGATTAGTGTACAGGTATTTTGTAGACCACTCATGCCCTCATCACTGCATCTTCTATGAGCCCAGGACACCTCCTACTTCATTGAAAGATGTACTGTCTTCAAAAAAACTCCTGGATTGTTTATGTGCTTGAAGACTTAGGTCTACAGGAACATGCCTCCTCACAGATTGGTGTCATATTGATTTCTTTTGAAAGCAGTGCTGGCAAACAGCAGTTGAACATGAGGGATTCAATGTTGACAGTGCTCACACAGATAATTACTGTTCACAGTGATGGGAAATTTTTAAAGGGGAAATGACCTCAAGCTGTGCCAGAGGAGGTTTAGATTGGATAGTAGTAAAAATTTCTTCATTGAAAGCATGGTCAAGCACTGGAACAGGCTGTTCAGGGAAGTGGGTGAGTCACCATTCTGGAAGGGATTTAAAAGATGTATAGATGTGACGCTTGGGGACATGGTTTAGTGGACTTGGCAGTGCTGTGTTAACATCTGATTTAAAGGTCTTATCCAACCTAAACCATTCTATTACAGTAGAAAACTCATTCAGTCCCCTGAGGTGCCAAAAGTGACATCCCTTTTTTGGTTTACCCTCATATCACAGAACAGCATGGGCGCCATCTCCTGTAGCAATCAGTGCTGGGGGGGCTGTATGAGAACTCATGGCTGCAGATCTGCCACCACCAGCACCAGATTTGTGCAGTAAGAGATAAAGCCCTGGTATGAAATATCGATGTGACACCAACACGTAATTGCTTTCATACAGAATTAATAGGATCTGGTCATGCCAAGTTTGTGCTCCTGTTAGAGCTTTATGCCTATTTTTGTCAGCTTTGGGAAAGCAGACAAGAACTGATTAGCCACAAGGTACCCAGTGTGGGCTGTGGTCCCTGGACAGCAACACCCCTTTCCCACATTCCTGTTGCTAGGGCTCCATCCTAACAGGGAGGATTGCTCCCAGCAAGAGGGGAGGAGGGCTGGGAGTAATATAAAATATAAAGATATCTCTTAAAATATATGATTGATATGATATGATATACGATACACGATACACGATATACTATATACTATATACTATATACTATATACTATATACTATATACGAGATATGATATGATATGATATGATATATGATATATACATTTAAAAAACAAATGAAAATCAATGCTTTGGTGGTCTGTCAAACCACTGGGTATGCCCCCCGATGCATCCTCTCTGTGCCAGCACTAGCAGGGCTGTAAATATGCTGCTGCACTGGAGGAAAACCTGCCTGTTCCAAGTAAATGGCACTTGAGCCAGGAGCAATGTAATTAGAAAATACATATTAGGGCACATGGTGTGAATGGCCTCTGAGCAAACAGAGCAGACACAGCCTCCAGCAAGCCTTGCTCCCCCAGATTTCCAATGGGAGGAGCAGGTGGAACAAAAGCCTTGCTCTGGCTACCCAGATGTGCAGGGGGACATAGAGGGACACAGAGGGATGCAGAAAGATTCAGAGCAATCCAGAGTGATGCAGAGAGATGCAGCCATAAACAGAAAGAGGCAAGTGCTCACAGGAAACAGACAGAATGGGCTGGCCCCCAAGAGAAAAGGGACGTTCTGTGCAATGTGATACCTGCAGCTGCCACTGGCCAAATCCTGCACCTACTGAGTGGTGGAAGTTTAAACCCTGGGAGAGGGCAGGTAGGAACTGCCGTATGGGGGAGTTGTTCCCATACAGTGCAACAAGAAAACCTTTATTTACTAATCCATGCCCCCATTAACCAGCAGAGCTGGGCTGTGGCATTTGCCTGCAGGATGTACAGAGAAGAAAGCATAAGGAAAGCCTGAAGAAAGGCTTTAATTTAAATGAGAATAGGAAACTGCAGCAGCCTCCTGCAGGAGTGAGGTCTGGAGGAGGCACAGCCCCCATGCTCAGCTGCACTGTCTCTGGTCACCACTCCTATGGGGAGAGCACACGCCCAGAGCGTGGGGAAGCCAGCAGGAGCATTAGCTCATCCCACGGGAATGACTCACAGCAGCAGTATCACCTCTGCATGCCAAGCACATCAGGTCAGTAAAATTAATTCAAAGTATTAAGGAAACAGGTCTAGCATGCAAGAGAAAAGGAATTGACACAAACTGTAGAGAAAGGCACACTATTGTACCTGCCTGTACATCATCCATGTAAGAAACACACAGAGATGATCAACTTCCATCAGCTGTGGTGCTCTTCCTTCTTTCCAGGAAGAATTCAGCATATCCATGGTTCAGGTGTGCATCTTCCCCCTCCCTGCTGTGTGCTGTTACCAGTGAACACAGGCGCAAAGAAGTTCACCTGAGTTTGGAGCACAAAGGGACATACTCCTAGGGACTGGTAGAGCTGGTTTTTGGTTGCATTTTGGGCTAGTCCCTGAAAAATGGCAGCCAAAGAGTCCATATTGCACCAAAAATACTCATCATCGAGTTTACAGATCAGCTTACACAGCAAGACCTTTGGACTCCCTTTGCAGAGTTATGAAGTATGAAGCTTGCTGGAGGCTGAGAAAGAGAGGAAAGTCTGATCACTGTAACCATTCTGGTCTGGATGCAAGCTGGAATAGTGTCTTCTTGTATGGGAAATTACTCTGTAGCCATCACATAGAAATGCAGAGCTGTTCTTCGGGAGTGATGCAAGGAATATGCTTCAGCTTGCCTCACCTTCTACAGCTTCTGGTGAAAGAAGCTGTTTCAGGAGGGAGACCAAACCCAAGCCTGATCCTGCCCTGACTGTGTATGTCAGCACCCCAGTGAGCTGAGATCCAGTGTTTCTAAGCTGGGATCATCCCTGCACAGGTACCATGTGCTGTCCTTCACCAAACCAAGCAGGAGATTTTGGTGGACCTTCTTATGGAGAAAGCAGGATTCAGGTTTTAAGACTTTGTTAATACATAGTAAGTCACTGGTCAAAATGGGCTTAGTGACAGGAAAATTTAACACACTTTTTCTTAAAAAATAATTACAGTTAAAACTATAACTCTTCTGGCCAATGATAGGCAAAATCTTATCAATGACTTAAACACACCAGAACCCTAGGATGCAGGAGGCAGATTTCTGACCTCAGATTTTAGTTGTGGAATCTTCATATAATCAAGTTGTGAGGCAGAAACTATTTGTTGGTCCATCTTTATTCACAATGTCTTCCGTGGCTCTAAGAAACATTTTGCATGTTTTTGTAACCTAGGTTTTCAAAGGTTTTTATACACTAAAGCAAAACCACAGGATTTAATTTTCTTGATGGAATAAAACCAGGAACATGTATATTTAATAATTACATAAAGAGTACCCATTTTATTTCAGTTTGCCTTTAAACAGAATAAAAAGGCATCAACTTAGCTGATACCCAAGCAGTGCTAAGAGCCAACAGTGGACTCTGTCCCCAGGGCAGGTCACCACCAATGGCACAGTGCACAGCACTCTGCCAGCCAAGGAGAATTTGCTTCAGAACAGCCCTTCTGGCACCAAAACTGCTGACTATAATATGTGACAATATTGCATCTTTTTTCCAGTCTGATTGAGAAATGGAAGGGGGATCATTCTGGTTTCTGAGGTGTAGCAGGTCATGACAAACAACCAGGAGAAATGTCCCCGGGGCTAAAAGTCAGTCCTTATTACCAGTCCAAGCTCAACCTTCATGCAGAGACTTGAGCAAGTTTCTGTGCATAAGGCTGCATCCTGTTGGAGATGATAAAACTAACCAGTCACATGAGGGAAGAGTTACAGAATTCACTCATTCTTTTAGAAAAAAACCTGGCTTGATGCAGTGAACACAGGGCCAAGAGTCAGATAAAGTTAACTCCTGGAGAAAAGCTCTGTGCTCTCTGGGCAAAAACCTGTCTCACTCCAACCCTCTCCAATTTCTGCCATTAGCATCAGTAGGGCTTATATTTTTTTTAACCAAGCACAAATAAATAAGGATGTAAAAGTGGGAATAATAATGTTTATGGGACATTCTCCACTGCTTTGAGGTCTCAGGGACAGGATTACAACACTGACTTCTGGCTTTGCCCAGCCCTGGTTGCAGCAGCAGAAAGCACCTTCCTGTTAAAATGCCAGAAATCAGGTTCTCTGCTTGGGCAGCTCATTAGCAGCAGGCTCTAAGCAGAAGTTTAAAGAGGCTGCAAGAAGAATTAACACTGCCTTGAACCTTGACATTAACCACAGAAAAGGGGAATTACACCACTATAAAGGAAGGTGTGAATTTAATTAATCATGCTGGCAACTTAATTCCCCATGTGAGCATTTCTCTTCCAATATGAACCATGACCATTTTCAACACACTTGATGTTTCTTAACATCAGAAGAGGTAGTTTAAACTAAGCTGAAAAGAAGTCACTCTTTATCCTGTAATAAGAGGATACACAAGAGATTATATGGCAAAACTGCAGCAATACAGCTATAATTACAGCAGTCTGGCTTCCCATGCAGATGAGTCCTGACCCTGGTAAAATTATTGATTTGTGCTGCTTCCTTTAGGAGGGAAACAAGCCCATTGTGTCTGAATTATTCTCTCTGTCCAAGAAGGAGCCAAGAAGGAATTTTTGGTAAAGAAGAACAGAAATTTCCTTTCTGCACTTCTCACTTCACAACTTGCAACAAAATTACTTTATGTCCAACCACTTAGTCTATTGGACTGTAATCCTCCCAAAATATCATTTGATTTATGGAGGAAAGGGAACACCGGAAACAGACTGCATTTTATTTCTCATTTTTGCAGGTGCTAATGCATGGGAGAAGAGAGAACATGCTCCTCCCTTTTCCCCCTGCAGCCAAAGGTTAGATGAGCTGGCTGTAGGCTGAGCCCGCTTTCATGACATCTTCCCTGACAGCTCATTTTCAATCCCTGATTCAGCCCTGATCACAGGTACATTGCATCACACCTACAAGCTCACTGGCATTTTATCAGACTCCACAGAGCAGACTCTATTCCTATGTACCATGCTCTGTAAGTAAACAGCACAACATTAAGTCATATGCAAATGTCTAAACACAGCCCACCATTAACTACCATAGAAATCTATCAAATACAGGCATAATGAGGTGAAGGTATGAAACACAGATTACTCCAAATGAAGATCTAACCCCAAATGCTTGTGAAGTTCAGCACTGCCTGTGTTTGGACCAGGTGTCATTCCACATGCAGGAGACAGACCGTATGACAGCTTCTAATTAGCTGCATACAAAAATGACCATGATATTAATAGCACAACTTCTGAAAAAGTGTCATGCTCAATGTTTAAACCTGTGGGCCTTAATCTTTCATCAGGCTGCTGATATAAAAATCCATTTATGTGCTAGTGTCACTACTCTTCTGATCAGGGTCATGGGAGACATTTTGTCTTGGCAAAAGCTCACATTTTCCCTTAAGAAACAGTTTTCACCTAAGCTATCAAAGTAAACAGCACATGAAACCCGAAGTGCCTATTAAAACACTTCCCTTGATGAAATATTTAATGCATTTGTTGCTTAACAACATACGTACTCCTTGTCTTCTTTAAAATTAAATGTTCTTTTCTGCACAATGAACAAAAACATGAAAAGGCAAATGGTGAAGAATCTCAAAAAGTTTTATGAATTAAAACCACCTCATTCAAGGTATTTAAGAACAGAATTCCCACTTTCTGTGTAAGGTGGAAATGTTTGGCCAAGAACTGCAGCCTGGCATTTCAAGATGCTGTTTTTGGAGAGTTTTTCTCCCTATCCAGCCTCATACATTATTTGGAACACACAGAACATCTTTGGCAGGCAAGGGGCAGCAGCACAAAACCTAGGCCAGCTGGGATGCCAATGAATCCTGCTCCCACAAGCATTGTACAGGTTGCCCACAACATGGATGGAGACCTGAGCACCAAACGACCATTGCAAAGCCCTGTCCTAAAGTAGAAGCCACAATTAAGGAGAGGTGAGATAGTAGGTCAAAAGCACAGGAGAATCTTGAGAGGTTCCTTTCTTATAATTTGATCCTCATAGGTATCTCCTGGACAGGTTATTCCTCCCTTTCTTGTTTGAGGGGGTTACATTCCTGAAAGGAAAGGGCTAGCTGCACCTGGGCTGGTGGTGGGAAGGAGCATCACCCTGCAAACAGCTCTCTGTTGCACAGGGGAACACACAGTGTGCACAGAGGAGCTTTGGGGTCCGGCTGCGGCACAGACCTCTGGGTGTATTTGTTTTGCACACACAGTTGTGTCAGTGACACAAAGCAGGTCTGCAGCTTGAGCTGCCCTCCAGGGACCTCCCTCTGAGGCCTCCTCCAAGGGGAGGATTCACAGCAGAGGCAGGGATGACTCTGATGTGTTTGTATTTTTGAACTGAAGATTAACGACAGTGAACAACAAGTGAGAGTTTTGTCCTGTCATGACTACTGTGACACAGACACCATCCTCCTTCCTGAGGTCTCAGTAGGGATGCTCAGGGAGCAAAGGGACTTGTGTCTCTCTCCTGGAGGGGTTGCCAAGGCTCACACTAAGCTGTGACCAACTACACCTACTTCAGCTCTCTCAGAAAAAGGTTTGCTTTCCACCAGCCGAATGCTATGAATCTGCAACTTCCCCCCTAGAAACCCCTTTTATTCATCCCCAACAAACTGAAGTGACACATAGCCAAGGTATAAAGCCTCAGGCACACACAGGTCTCCCAGCACATTCCCTTACCTACCTGCATCCTCTCTGTTCCCAGGCCAAGCAAGTTGCATTTGCCCATCCTTGAGTGCAGGAGCTCACAGCCAGATCCATCAGTCTCCAGCTTCCCACTGACACACCCCTGCAGCCCCAGCTCCCTCCCTTCCTATTCCTGCAGGGCTCCTACCCTCCCAGTTTGGCTTGCTCCCCTCTCCCCAGCCTTCCCAAAGCAGCTTCCCAAAGACACGGGCTGGAGTTCGGGGATCCCTCTCCATCTCTCTCAGTCTGATTATCCATTTCTATCCAGGGGAATGATTTTTATCCAAGCCATTGTTTTCTCTTTCCTGCCCTGTATCTTTAGTTCCAGTACTGCCTCCTTTAAGTCTGCATTTCCAGTGAGCAACACAGAACCAGGCTGGGAAAGCAAATTGTAAGGGATAATCATTACAAAAACAAACAAACAAACAAACAAACAAAAAAAACCCAAAACAAAACAAACAAACAAACAAAAAACCAAACCAAACAAACCCAAACATATTGGGTGCTTTTCCCCCACGTTAAAAACGATGCAGAAATTGATGTGTATAAAAACACAGGAATCTCCTGTCGGGGTGCTGCAGCACAGCAGGGAGAGCAGCAGAGACTCCAGCACTGCAGCAGGCAGGCAGGCAGGGCACTGGGGAAGCCTCCCCCGAGGTCTGAGCTTTCCTGTGTTTTCCAAATAATTGGACATGTCAAAGGTTGAATCACATAAACGGGTTAAGTCCAAGCCCTAAGTCAGCTGGGTGCAGTGAAAATGAGTTGCAGGGTGTTTCACCATCCCCCTGCTCCTCCCTCCCTGCAAACTGGCACACTGCTCAGGTTTTTTCTCTGCAAACTGCCAAACCACTATTAAACCTTAGACTCATGCCACTGGAAAGAAGAAACTATTTATAGAATAAAAAATTGAATGAGTTTGCTGGCCCAGGTTCATATTTGGTGACTTCAACAAGTTACATAAGGGCAATTTTAAATCACCACCTTTGGAGAATCCTTCTTAGGCTTTTCTCAGTTTTGCTCGTTGTTTTGCTCTCCTCTGCTGATTAGAGCTGGGCATCATTCTGCAGGAGTATTTTAATTGGTCCGTTTTTAATGTTTTCTTTAGGTGAGAGTTCTGTGGCCTGGCCTGGCCTGAGGATCTTGCTCAGAGCCTTGCTGCAAGCAGTGGGATCCTGAAGTCAAGGTAGAATTCCACTGTAGTATACTCTCAAGCCTGACAGTGTGGTGACAATCATGGAGGGGATGGAAGACATTCCCTTCCTTCCCATTATTTAGCATTTATCAAAAGTTCCTAATAAATATATGCTGTAAAAAGCACTGCAACTTGACCTATTGTTGACAAAAGATCTGTCTTAAAAAATATCTCACGGTTTGCATAACAAATGCAGGATGTTATAGTTAAATATACAAATTGAAACTCAGAACTGAGCTGCCAGAAGCCTAGGAATCAGGAGTGCTCAGTACTTCTGAGGACATTAGTTGTCCTCAAAAGTGAGATGCAGACAGCTACCTGATAAAATACCGACTTTTTCAGTAACACAACCCTGAATATGAAGATCAACATAAAGACACAATTTATAATCCAGGGGAACAGACAGACCTGTTGTCCTATTGAAAATAGCTCCTGCAGACTTCTGAGAACTCCTCACAAGATGAGCAGAGCTCTAGTTTGCAAGTGGTGGGAAACAATCCACAATATAAACAGGGAAGTGTATCCCTATCAGCATGCAGTGCTGCTCTCAACCCATTAAGAAGAAGGATTACTCTTCTTATTTCAAGACACATCACAGCAATACATGACCTTTCGATTAGACAAGGGTTCTGGTGGAATCTTCAAAAGCATTGCAATGCATTTTACATCTCTGTCTCCCAGAGCTGACATGCATTAACTGCTGCAGGGTTTTACAATACAAGACAGCAGCCTAGGGATGGTTTTGGCATCCCTGCCTACCTCAGGTCCATATGGCACGATAGAAAACAGTTTCTCAGGTCACATGGAAGGTGTGTCTTGTTTCCTCCGGTTACGGAGACAGGGAAGTGCCCCCTGGGGACCGTGTTTTAGTTGTAGTATTTCCTTTGTTGTAAACAAGTTATGCCCCAGGAAAGGATCTGCTAAAATGATCTGGAGGGTGAAATGTGCTTTTCTTGTAGCTTGGCTAGGCTTGGCTTGGCTTTGCCACCAGGCATCAGCCAGTGCACCGGAGTAAGTGCCCAGCTCTCACAGCCTTTAATGATGCTTTTCAGTTAATTGACAGAGAATTAATACTCTAGGGTGCAAGAAATCTGTTAATATGAACTCGTTTTTTTTTTTTTTTCATAACTGAGGTGGTTGTGACATTTAGGAACTTAGATCTGCAGGTGAAAGCTGAAGTTCTAAACTGAGCTGAGCAGGGTTTCAGTCCTAAGGCTCACTGAGTGCTTCAGGTTTCTTAATGATTTCAGCTAAAATGATGTGTTACAAATTTAAACATTGTGTAGGCATACACAAAAAAACCCCAAACAGGCAAGGAAGTGGCGTTAAACAAAAACAAGATGTTGCATTGAGTGCAAAAGGAATGAAATTACATGGAGTGTTGGAATATTATTTACATTTTAATGTTCAGTTTTAACAAGCTCTTAAGCAGTGCTTGATTAGATTAGGTTAGATTAGGGATTAGCAGGGGTTAGATCTAATTCATGAATTAGACAAAGCCTGTAAAACTCTATGAGAGAAATGTGGGCAGGAGTTTTTAGCAGCACGTAAGTGACATCCAGGCAATGGAAGATGATGGGAGCAAAGGCTGTGTCCAACAGCCTCCCTCCTGTATCTGCAGCTACTAAGGATGAGCAAAGCTTTCCTGACTGCACAAGTGAAGTGCTGCATTACACTCCAAATGCCTCTTCCTTAGAAAGATCCTGATGCCCTCTCCAGCTTCTGTACCTCTGGAAAGGGCTGAGAGGGATGCACGGGCAGGACTCAATACAGCAGTAACTTCATACCTATAGGGGTACTGCCCCTGATACACCAGGTACAGGCATGATGACAAAGTGATAGGAGCTTCACAAAGGTACTGTAGGCAGGGCATCTCTGCCTGTTGCCCAGGCATTGCTTGAAAACACACAGGACTCCAGGTTATTGCCTTTAAACTGTTTACATCCTCTTAACAACTCACTGACACACTTGGGGGAGCCAGGGACACTTCCACCACCAGACTTCAAGCTTTAATGGGGGCTCAGCATCTCTCAGGACGCAGAATGACAACAGAAGGAGAATTGTCAGGGTACTTTGTGGCAAGGGCAGCACAAATTAGAGCGCAGGTTCTGTTGCCATAATTATAATGCCTTTTACAGGCATGATGCACATCCTTGAAATGCTTTCACGGAGATCAGATTTCAGCTATAAAGTCTCAGATTACTTTATGGTCCTAGTCTTTCTGTTCAATTAGGTTGATACCAAAAGCTGCAAGATGCCTGTTTTGCGCCACTTTCTTTGAGAAGGAAAAAAGCAACACTTGCATCTTTCTCTAACAATGGGATGCACTGTTGTGGCATATTCCTCCTTTCAGCTCAGAATCTGGCTTGAAGCAGGTTGGGGTGGTTCCTCAAGCCATCTTTTGCCAGGCATCACAAAGGAAGTGTCTGCTTTGGACAATGCTTCAAAGGGCAAATGCTTGAAGAAAGCAAACATCATTCAGAGCAGATCCATCCTGGCAGATGTATACCTGCAATATCATAGGAACTAAGCTTCTCCCAAATATTTGGCAGTGAAAGCTTACTAAGGTAATTACTGTACAAGCAAGGCACACTGTCCTTAGTGTACCTTAACACGTGTCACATCCTTCTGGGAGTGTGCTAGGAAGTATCTGTCCAGATTTGGGGAAACATGAATGGTAAAATTCACACAGGAAGGTAGACAATATGATGTCCTAAGTTCAGGGACCAAATCTACTGCTGGTCCTGACTTTTTCACCAGGGGAAGGGAACTAGCTAAACACTAATACAGGAATGGAAAGAGCAACACTGCACAGTCAGGTGTATCTCAAGTCAAGGAGTCACGAGTTTTTCCACCCTCCTTTAGGCCTTCTGAAACAAGAGAGAGACCAATGCCAGTGAAGGAAGAATGGCATGCTTGCCTTCTCCATGAATCCTTGTAGGAGAGCTTGTAGAATAGTGTTAATTAGGCTTGCTCCTGCAGTTGTTTTTTACTGCAGACTGGCAAAGATTTAAACCCATTTTGCAGGCAGATTCAGTAACTTCTTGGAGGAGCCTAACCCTTTCAGGATAACAGGAAGTGGATCCTTCCTCTGAAAATATCCTGTATTCTTCTACTGAAATCCCAACATATTTTGCTAGATACCTGTTTTTTGCTGCAGCCATTACCTGCTTTCTTGTATTTTGGCAAAGTGCTGGTCTTCAGTATTCTAGCTGATGGCAAGCTGATTTACCACCGCAATCCCATACTGAAGTCTGGAACTGATGACCTTCTGAGAAGCCTGCCTCTTGGCCAAATCCCTAGCAACTGCTTAGTGAAGGAAAAAAACCTACAGATGATAGAGAGGGATAGTTAGGACCCCGACTGTGACAAAAAAATAAATAAATAGAGCAAGACTTCACAGATGGTACCAGGGCCTACTACAGTACACTGTCACCAAGACCTGACTGCACTCTGGCTCTGAGTCCCAGCTGGAGCATCTCTCTACATTGTAGACTGGGGAAGGTACCATTCCAAAGGATGGGGCACTGGAACAGGTTGTTCAGATAAGCTGTGGATGCCTCATCCCTGAAAGTGTTCAATGCTAGACTGGAAAGGGCTTTGATTAATCTGGTCTAGTGGGAGGTGTCCCATGGCACTATTGCTGTTACAGACCAGGATGTCATTGGTCTTCTTGGCCACCTGGGCACACTCTGGCCCATGTTCAGCTTCTCCCAACCAACATTCCCAGGTCCTATTCACTAGAGACGCTTTCCATCTGCCCCCAGACTGTAGCACTGCATAAGTTGTTTGGACCCAAGTGCAGGAACCAGCACGTCATCTTTGTCCTGCTTTGGAGGACAGGTGTCTTCCGAGAAAGGCAGGAGCTTCTCTTTGAAATGGAGAACATAAACCCCCTCCCTCCAAATCACTATAATTTTGAAATTAAGGGGCTCTCAGGCAAAGATATAGGAATTAGGAATAACAGTTCCTTACCAGGAAAATTAAAATAGAAATACAGTACTACAAAGAACAAACCCCAAACACTCACAAAGTCAGAATACAACCTGACACCCCATCAGTCAGGCAGGGTGTTGGTAGCAGTCCCATTAAATGGTGGCTGCATCCTCCTGCAGTGACAGATGTGGCTCAGTTGAAGCAGTGCTCCTGTAGAAGGTGCAGTTTTCCTCCGAAGGTCCAGTGATGATGTGGAGAAGTCTGGTTTTCCTCTGGAATCCAGTGGAAAAAGGGCTACTCAGTGTCCCAAAATCTCAGTTTTTATCTTGGTAGGAAAGGCCTGGCTCTTCCCCCTGGCTGGAGCATCTCCCAATGGGATGCAGTAATTTTATCAGTCCCACAGTGGGACTCAATGGGCCATTAGCAGAAAATGACTCGCTGGAGGAAGGATGGGTTGTGAAAAGATAAAGAACAATGCCCTGCCTGGTTTCAATGGATGGCCCATTAGCAGAATATCTCCCACAGAGATAAGGATCACTGCCCCACCTGGTCTCAACAGATGGTGATACAATAGATACTTTTGGTCACATCCTGTATTGCAACCCAAGACAATCTTGTTGACCCTCATGCCACTGACCTCAGCCCACGATCCAGCCTGTCTAGATCCCTCTGCAGAGCCTTCCTGCCCTCCAGCAGATCCATACTCCCACCCAACCAGTGTCATCTTTGAACTGTTTGAGAGTATACTCAATCCTCTTGTCCAAATTGTTGATGAAACTTGTCGCCTCCTTCTCCACTGAGCTGACTGCCCAGCTGATAGGGCATTATTATATCAGTCAAAAAAAAATTCACAGCTAAAGGAAAACCACAATAGTTGGAAGGTAAAGTTCTTTTATTCTAAAAGTGCCTACAGTAAAGAGAGGAAGAAAACTTTTAGAGATGTGTTGCAGGCTTACAGTTTAATTGGTGCCCTTCTGTTTTGAGCCAGCATAAATCATTATTATGAGGGAAATCGCTGAGGTCAGGCTATTCAGACACTTCCTAAAGGAAAGCAATTCTGAGAGTTGCTACAGGGAATTCTCTGCAGCTTTTCTATGGTTTTGCAGTGTACGTCACACTGACCTACTGGAATTAAATTAACTTATACAAAAGTAGTGCTGTCCCTTAGCATGAAGACTGTTCATTGACACAGCTCTCTAGTGGTGCTCAAACTGGGAGGGAGTGTGCTTGTGCCTAGTCTGGGCCCAATGTTCTGGTGGAATAGGATGTATTTTTCCTTCTCTGTCCTTATTCTCATTTAAAAAAATCCAGTTTTGCCTGCTTGCAACAAGTTTGACAGTGAGAGCCTTCAAAATGAGGGCAGCCCTAAATGTGCCCACTTACTAATTTGCCTCGCAAGCATTTTGCTACCCCATACTGAAAGCAACCATCAACCCTCCTGATGGAGACACACATAACTGTGAAGCCTCTCAGTCAATAGTCTTCTACCTTCTGCTCTTTCCCTGGATATCTAGGAATCCATGCCATGTTTAATAAATTTCTCCTTGAGTTATCAGAAAAGCACTGCCTTTAGACAACTGTCTTTAGGCTCAGGGCATAAGGAAAAATTTGGAAAGATTAAATCCTTGTAACTTCAGATGTGTTCAGGTCTGGGCAGAGTCTGTGAGAAAGAAGACCTAAGCATGAGGAAAAAGCTAAAGGACAACTGCACTGGGTTAATGCCCATAAATTGGAAAGTAATTTCTTGGTTTTCTCCTTTGTGCGTACCCAGGTCATCAGTGTGATAAAGAGAAAAGAGACAGAAGAGTGTGGGAAAAGGGCTGATACCCCATAGCACAACAGCTTTGGGGGATCCTGGAGGGGCAGATAACTTTTCTGAAGCCCACAGTTTTAATACTCCTGTTTTTCAGATGCTTAGTAATGTGGTATTGCTTAGTGTTTACCTTATGTGCTCCCTGCTATTTAATTTTTTAAAAACCCACTGAAAATATATTTCCACAGAAAGTGCACATAAAATAAGGTAAAGGTACCCATGAATCATGACAATAGTATTCCATCACAAGAAAATATGCAATATGCTAGACTGGTGGTTTATATTATATAAAGACATATCTGTAGTTCACAAGTGGCTGCTTGAGCCATGCCAGGAGCACAATGCATTTCTGACTTGATGTCCCCAAGAACACAGCATTTCTGTGAGGTTCCTCATCTGTCTATTCAGGGCTTTTGGCTTGTGTATCCTCTGCCTTTTCCCACATCTGTACAATACCCTCTTGCTTGTTTTTCCTTTACAAATTTGCTGCAAGAGTATTTCTGTTCTACTGATGTCTTCCACCTCAACATCAGTGCAGTCCATTCAATCGTGATTCATCCAAATAATGTTTTATAGTCCTTATAAAGCTACACAGGCCATAGGAAATGCTTTGCTATCTGTGTGCAGGACAAAAGACTGAAATGAAGCAGCATTCTCTGAATAAGTAGAATAACTCTACAGAAGACATCAGGATTGGGCTGATTTGCTCCCATGAGGATCTGTCCTTTGTTTATCTGCAAAATGTACCCTGCACATCCAATTAAAGCTTCTTCAAGTCTGGGACCTTGGAACTGATCTTATTTAATACTTTCATTAACAACCTTGGCACAAGAAAATAAAAACATACTAATGAAACAAGAGCATATCAAAAGATACAAAGGCTGTGTCAGTGCGGGGAAAGATCCCTTTGCACAGGTAGGCCAAGAGTAAAATAGACAGACTAAAACTGAAGATCATGGAGTATAAAGTCATGTGTTTAGGGATTAACACCAGAATTCCTAAAAACTTAGAAGCCCGTAATTTAGCAGCCAACTATAAGTACCTTATATTTCTAGCTAAGCACAATCATCCCTTGCTGATGTGATACAGGGCTGGAAAAAAAAGTTTGATGCCAAGAGGTATGAGTTATTTTCACCTATAAAAAAGTTAAGGTGCTGGTACCAAAAGTCTGATCGGTATCTTGCTGGGATAGTCTAAGGAACTGGGTCTTTTTTGTTGTTGAACAGAGGCAAATTAAGACTCAAGAGGCACTGAGACTGTTTTGGTGGAGGGAAGGAGGTAGATACAAAGGGACTAGCATTTAGGTTTAGGCTGCACTTGCACAGGCAGCATGAGTGAATTGTAAGGTAGGATTGCAGGATTTGAGGCAGATGTAGGCAACCAGACATGCTCCTGCCTTGAAATGTGCACAGAATTTGTTCTCATGCTTCAGTGAACAAGCACAGAGCCTTCCAAAATCCCCTGTACTGCCTTCCCCCAGCATACTTCTGCTGTTCATAATTAAAGGCAAACCTGAGAGGGGAAACAGGCCTGCAGGAACAACTCCCTCAGAAGCTGCCTTAGCAAAATGTGGAAAACTAATGTGGATCTTCCTTGCCAAATTGGACTAGACATAGCCAACTCCTTCCAACTAATGAAACACCGTCTTTTTGTTCCGATTTCTCAGATGGGGCTCCTATCCTGATGTTTTGATATTTGATCCCGTTTTTCCCCATCTGCTCATATATTCTCTCCTCCCTCACCCCAACTCATTCCCTCTGCAAGTTGCCTATGTGTGTCAAAGGGATAAGATGAACTAGAATGTCTCACATCAGGCTCTTGCACTGCAACATGGGCATTAAGGAGCTCTTTTGCAATGAAGCACCATCAATAATTCAGCAACATGAGAAGAGTGCAAAGCCCATGGCTGAGTTGGAGCCAGGCAATCATTTGGGAATGTAAAAGATGCCAGGACTAAGTATTCTATGTTGAAGGTTTGGGAATATAACACAGCAAAGAAAGCAGAGCTCCCAGGATCCACACTACCTTCTGCATGTTGACTGACAAGCTATGTACAGAAATACATCTCTCCAGTAATGACTAGAGTGACTGATGGAAGGAAGAGGAAAAAGCATGAAGTGCCTGCATCGATCCCAGTGCAGTGGAGTCTGCAGTGCACTGGTTTAGCCACTTGGCAGAGGGCCCAACACACACCCATTTCCTCTGCCCACTCTCCACTGCCACCCACAGGGTCAGCTGCCAATCAGGGTGGTTTGACCCTAGATAACAAGTGCTTGGCTCTGAGGTTGTAGGAATCACTCATCTGTGGGCTCCACTCCTTCAATTCCTACAGGCTTCTGGGAACCACTCTGAGACTCTGATGCCACCACAGCTGCTCACAGCATATTTTTTTATCTGAATTGGTTTAAACTTCAAACTTCTAATAATGCTAAAGTCTACAGGGACAAGACGTGTTTGGCCACCTTCTCAGGTGCATCATGTCCTGCCCTTGTCACTGATGCAAGCAAAAAGGTGGGAATACAGGTTTTACTTTTCACTCAGGCTAAAGATAAACTGCACAGATTCTAAAGATGTAGGCTACTGCTCAGTGTCTTGACTAATGATCTGGAAAAGAGTGTAAACAGAGCAAGTTTACTAGTGACACAACGTTATCTGACAGTCAAAACAGAACTCTGAGACAAGGTTGTGAAAAACCTTCATACAGACCTAACATGCTGGTTGAATGGACAGCACAAAACAGAGAAAATGCCATGTTATCAAGTATAGTCTAGGACAAAATGATTAAAGTATTGATGTGGTCAGCAAAATAGGGACATTTGCGCAATGTTCAGTGTCATTTTATAAAGCTGACAGAATATCAGGGAGAATTCTACTGAGAAAAGTCCTGAAAGCATTAAACCACTATCTAAATCAATAGTCTCACCTTGCAAGCAGTGTCTAGTACCAAGTCTCCCATCACAGAGATATATGAGAAACATAAAGAGTCCACAGAGGTATAACTGAATATTTCAAAAGTAAGGAGGAACTAAATGAGATTGTACAAATCCTACAATGGGCTTACAATGAAAATCTTCAAGGAATTAATTACAAAAGACAGGCATTCTAAACTGGCAGCATTTTTCTCTGATTTATACCAGACAAAAATCAGGCCTTATCCTTTTAAAGTGAATCAAAAGGAGCTTGTGCTCTGTGAAAGCAAACACTAAATGACTCTTGATGACAATCGCCCTACTTATCACGCCCTGCAACTGCTGTTCCTGCAAACAAATTAATTGGTTGTGTGCCAAGAGTAACAATAAAACAATTGCATCAGAAATATGGAATAGTCCTCTCCACCTGAAAAAAAGGCATGCCTCTAAATGAAAGTATAAAAGTATGACGCACAAGGGGAAAATGTCGAAAATTCAGTCCCCTGACAAATGCCACTTTAAACAGCATGCATTTCAGCACTTCATACAGGCCTGATGAACATTTGTGTGCTTTCTGAGTGAACATAACCTGCTCATAATTAATATGTAATGTTTGTAGAACTAATATGTAATGATGTTTGTATTGATCCATTAGGGGTAATCTTCAGCCATTATGAATATTCATCAAATTGTTCTCATATTTGTAGACTTTGGCTCGTGTTCAGCCTATTTAATTTTATTTAGTTGCTTAAGGATCTGGAAACAGACACTTGCAGAATCTCAGTGAGAGGGGAAGAATCATTCCCTGGAAATGTTTTCCACAGGCTACAGTGAGATGCTGGGGCTACTATGCTCAAAAATCCAGTAACTTGGAACTACATCTACTGGAGACAAATCCAAGTCTGTCTTTCTGTGGAGGATCCTAAGAAAGTCTTGGAAAACAGATTTGATATTTCCAGGATACACACTTCTCTATCTGTAAGAGAGACTTTTCAGTATATACAGGGGACTTACAAGAAAGATGGAGAAGGACTTTTTACCAGGGCCAGAGGAACCTGACAATGGTTTTAAACTGAGAGTTTAGATCAGATATAAGAAAGTCATTTTTTATGATGAGGGTATCGAAGCATTGCCCAGAGAAGTTGTGGATGCCCTATCCATGGAAGTCTTCAAGGCCAAATTGGATGGGGCTTTAAACTACAGGTCTAGTGACAGATATCCCTGCCCATGGCATGGAAGTGCTCTCGTTCATTCTGTAGAAGCGTGGGGAGGTTTTTTCCAAGAAAAATGTTCTGCAACTTTCTTCTTCAGGATAAGAATTCCTGAAGGGTTTGACAGAGCAGAACATTTGTTTCCTACCTAGCTGTGATGACAGTAGCATAGGTACAATAAAGCAAGCTGGTCAACCAGTACTCCTCCAATATCACACCCAGGAAAGTAAGATACCATCCCTCCAGGAAAACATTGGAATTAAATAGGTAACAAAGGTGGTAATGTGTAACAATAGAAAAAAAAATCTATTAAATATTTGATACATTTAATATAACATTTTATGTCAAAACTTTCCCCGTAATTATCTTATTATTTTAATGGTCCATGCACAGCTTTTAAGCTCAGGTAAAGACGTATAGAAACATTGCATTTAAAGTTACAGAAATAAGGCCAATTCATAGAATTGCCTGTTCTTAAGAAGGGAAGCAATGCTAACTACATAGTATCTATACATTCAAACACACTCTAGTGAAGGTTACACAAGCAACAGTAATTTGAGGAACCTCAAAGAAGCAGAATGAAATAAATACTGGGATTTACTTACAGCTGTTCTATGTGTTCTATCTGGAACACCTCACTGTTCAAACACATGGAAATTAGAGCTGAAAACTCCTCCCAACATCAATGTTTAACAGTGTGAACATCTAGCACCTTCAAACTAAACTCCTCACGTACTCATCCCTGGATCAGGACCACATCTGAATCTCCCTATTCAGAAGTGTATCTCCTCCTGCAGAAATGGCTTTATCTGCGAACACAACCAACATCAGCATGTTACCGTGCTCTTTTTGGGGCTGTATGTTATAAGCATAGCTCTTCACCTCAACAGAAAGCTCTGCTCTCTCATTCACAGTACAACATGAAAATAGGGAATGCTCTGCATCTCTCATTTGGTTTCTCCAGAATGCAGAACCTTGCACTGATAAAGCTCAGTCCACCAATGCTTGAGGCAACCCCACACTTAGACAGTTCTTTCTGTAGTCCGAAGCTTTTTTCCTTGTTTGTAGCTCCATGGACACTCACCCAGTGTACCTGAAACTTCCTACAACATTAATGTAAGTAATTAAGTGATACAATTTGCATTACCACAGGTCATCATTAAGCAGCTTGCCTATAATGATGGCAGACAAGTACAACAGTGCTATTTCGGTAAAGCAAAGATGCAATATGTTAACTGTCAAAATTAATTCACTTACTAAAGATGTATGAATAGTGCCCTGTTCTTGGCTTGTCAAAGGACATTTCAGCCTCAAATATGTATATATATATGCATATGCTATGTCCTTCTTCCACTGAAGAGTTATTTTATTCTACATATAAATCACTATTAATAGTGTACCAGATATATAATCATAAGTAGTGAGACATTTAACATGCGTTTTTCATAGTCCTCAGAGTTCTGATCTTTGTACATGAAAGACAGTGCTGAGTCCTAATTAAACTCATAACCAAGAGCCTTGTCATTAAAATTGTATGGAAAAATTCAATACATACACATCCTATTGCCACATTGAGCTGATGGAAGAGCATGAATGCTTCAAAACCAAAATATCTCACCTTTGAACAAATTTCTGAGGGCTACTACACAATTAATTTCAGTCTGTAAAATTCAGATGAGAAAGGACAGTTGTATTATATCTTCCCACAGGTATCTCTACTTGACCATTTGACTGCCTTCTTTCCATCTCTATGTTTTTTGTCTATACTGGTCTACACTGGGAATAGTCTGATAACACAGTTTGTTGTTATTGCTCCCCCAGCATGCACTGTATTTCAGAATAAAAGTGGCTTTCTTTATAGAATGGAGTTTCCATGTAAGGAATTACCCCAGTTTACTTCTAGTTTACAGGAATAACTATTCACAATTCCTTTACCAGTCAGCTTACCTGTACAGATGAACAGTTGACCTTCAGATATCCACCAGTCTTAATATTATATGACACACAACAAAACAGTACATTTAGATTATACAGAGAAACTACACTAGTACTGTCAGATCAAATGCTTATCTATTTTTCAAACTGTTAATTGATACAGTAAGAGATATTACCTCTCTGCACTAGTTTTGCCTGTTGGCATCCCTAGCCCATCACAAAACTAACAAGAGTGACCTGCCTGCAGGACCCAAGGCTTTCTCAAATCATGCTCCCAACTACAGTAATTTCACGACTATAAGGCGCACCCTTTTGACTAAAATTTCAGCCTAAACCCAGAAGTGCGCCTTATAGTCGTGAAATTACTGTACACCTCCAATGCCCCCTCTCCTGTCCCCACTGTGTCACTTGGTTGACTGATGTCTTTCCTCCCATTTGAATAAAATGCTCATACAGCAGTTGCAGGGGAAAGAGAAGAGAGGAAAATGAAGAAGCCAAGCAGAGGTCAAACAGACAGAGCTCTCCCTGAATTTGCTAAATCTTTTCTAAACCTGAAGCCTTTCCAGGTACCAGTGCTTCTTTATGTATTTTGCTCTTATTCCCTAGTGCCCCTTTCCCTTCCAATACTTCTCACTACCTAAAAGGCACACTAAATGTGTGCAGTGTTTGTGCTCTCTGACCTCTCCATATAATTTTTGCCTTGTACATCCACCCTCACTACCTGCTTTCTCATTTGTCATGACCATTGGCAAAACGGCAGAAGAACCAAAAATCTATATGAATCTATTGCAATACAGACATTTTCTGAAACCAGCAACTCATAGCACTACAATAAACTGTTAGTGTATGAGCAATTTTAATGGTCCACTCCTATAAACTGGGTAATTTTTCTCAGATAAAAGCAAGACATATAATTAGAAAAGGGAACTAGTTACTTGTAATGAAAGAATAATCAAATCACCATTAAAAGGACATTAGCTACATTTGTCTTAATTCTAGGGGCCCTCCTGCTGCCTCCAGATAGAAGGACAAAATTTACTTGACAATCAGAGTGACTTTTTCCAGTCCTGTTTGTTCATGCAAAAGGGGACCCTTTATCAACCTTTAGCAGAGTAAAGTTGCATATAACCGAACAAAAGCCATTAAAAGGCTATTTGCTTCATTTCCATAAAAAAAGGACACACCTCAGCTTTGAGGGATACCATGAACTCCAGTTGGTTCCTGTCCTCCCACTCGTAAGTCACACTTGTAAGACAGAGCCAGTGAAAATAAAAGAGAATCCCAAGGGAAATCTGCAAAAGCTTTATGTCCAGCTAGACCAGTGCAGCCTATTCCTGCAGAGGAATCCCATATGGGGCTCCACCACGTGTCTCTTGGCAGCTGCAGCATAGTGAGGTCCCAGGGCTTTGGATGTACTTCGCAAGAGATTCACTGGACCTGTTCAGGACCAAAACAGACAAACCTGCATTTTAATGTCAACAGCAAGAAAAAGGAGATAGTTCTGTTTAGCCACATCCTCCCTCCTTCCCTCATCCACAGGCCATCAGGAGGAAAGGAAAGCTCTCTGAGGTAGGGAGATAGCTCATCCAGGTAACACAGGCTTGACTGTTCCCCAGAACACTCTCCACTATCACATGCCACAGAAGGAAGGGATACAGAGAAACCCTTCATGTTCAATAAGGTTATACATACTGAACCTCCCAATGTAATATCAACTACTGAAATGGTAGGAGGGAAGAAAGAGTGTCAGACAAAGGCTGAGACACTCTTATCAACCATGATCAGTAGCTGCCTCAGCACATCAGACTAAAGCAGCATTTACCTTGCAGCACATATCAATATTAATCAATACCATCCTTTACAAGCAACGACCAAACTACTCCCAGCATGGACATAGACTTATCCTGAAGCCACTTAAACCAGACAAATGGCACTCAGCAGCAAAACTAAGGTTCAGTACCACCTTCCCACACTGACAGTCGCCTTCCTAACCCAAGTATTCCTTGATCCTTTTTCTCTCAGCAGAAAAAAACTATTTGCCTAAAACAGCACCCACGATTAGCTACACATTCATGAACATCTTCAGAGACTTGTCCTCTGGTGCAATTAGTTTATACCACTAATGAGCAAGCCATGCAAGTATTTTCAAAATTTTAAGAAGTCCTATGGCCTTCTCACAGCACAGTACAGACACAATATGGAATCAGGTTAATGTTTAAAGAGCTTGATCCCAGTGACTCACATCTATTTGTCTGATCACACCTGATGATGCTTTAGCCTCCTACATGGGTGACTTCCTATTTTTAATGTAAGAGTACTTGTGCCACCCTCTAGCACCTTTAAGATATGAGCAAAAATTACAAGGGTAACAAAACATCTTATCCTTTCATTCCTAAGTCCCCCAACCAAGTGCAAGACAAAGAAAATCAAGTAAATTTATCTAGAAGAGTCATGACCACTGGTTTAGTTCCTCTCCAAAGGCTTAAATACACATCAGTCTATATGAACACACCTAGAATATTTTTCATGTTTTAGCTAGAATGGTTTAGCTGTTTCTCACAGAGAAAAATCAAAGGGAATTCCAGTTTTGTCTGGGATGACACACTTTATTACAATTTGACTATCAAAGAATCCCAACACCTGCAACCATCAGAGTGGTGCCTTTAAACTCTACAAGAAGTTGGCCAGATGGAAGTTAAGTTTTAGGCTGGTTTCATGGAAAACTAACCAAAAATGGAAAACATAAAGAGAAAAGTCGATTTTAATACCCTCAGCTGATGTCTTAAAATTTGCCTGCAGAATTTCCTTAAGACTCCAGCATTCATATAAGACTGGTAAATGTCTAGGCCTCCTAAGCAATTCTTCCCTGCCCAGAAGTTTTACTAAAAGTTGGAACAACGAAAGAAGGGCAAAGTTACAGATACAGAAGGAATGACAGCAGGAGAACAAGTGTACAGGCAGGAGCTGAGCAGAAGGGACTGTGATGGGATAGCAGTGTAAATTAGTGGGGTGATAGTAAGGAAAAGATTACAGGAAGAGTATGGGAGCAAAAGAGAAAAGTCCTTAACCACTAAAACACAGAGCCTTAATAACCATAAAATATGTTCTCTTGCCATTAAGTGAACAAAGACTAGTTGTAAAGAATCTCCATACCACTCAAGGCAGGACACAAAATGAGTTTTCTCTACTGCTACTCATGACAGGACTATTTTGGAAAGTTAAGGAGCATGCTGCATATCCAAGGAGCACACTCATATTATTGTTCAGTGGTAGTCTGGGTGAATCCTACGACAGAAGTCTGTTTTTAGAGGTTCTTTGTTTGTATGTTTACTTTCATTCGCAGTGCTATATGTTTGCTTTTTGAGATGTCACTTTGACCTGCTGTGTACCTGTTGTACACACAGTAGGAAGGAAGCTCCTGCCTGTACCAGCTCAATCTCCTTTGATGCAGAGATGGAAAGCATCTGATGGAGGGGGCTGGTTCTGCTGGGAAAAAGCAAGAAGAGTTTTATAGCAAATAATAGAGGCTCTAGAAAACTGTCTTCTAACTGTGTTGTAAAGATCACATATAAGTCTGAGGAATTTGCATTATATGTATTCCTCATTTTTCTCCCACACCCCAATTGAGTAATTTGTGGTGTGAGCTGCTGAGATGCTGAGTGTGAGTAGGTGCATCTGAAGTCGGTGGGAGTTGGACTTTCCGTACATGCAAAGTAGCATAATGCTTTTACCACCCTGGAAATGCAGGTCTTTGATACGGTATTTACCACCTGGGAAATTAAGGTCTTAAATTTCTTCATATAGGTAACCATAAGTGTTGATATTTTTAATTTCTTGCACACAAGACAAAAAAATGCCAAGCATTTCATAGTGGTGACAAGGGTAAAGTCATTAATGGTCAGTAAGATTACAGCAGTTCTGAAATGCTCTACAGGAAATTAGGGTTTTTTTAATTCAATAAAAGATAATGTTATGCAGCAAACTGTACATTGAAGTATACATGGACTGAGCATGTACAAGAATATGGAATAATCAATAAAAGAAACACAGAACTGGAAAGCTTCTGGAGCTTACTCTCCTGTTATCCCAGGCAACTACATCACATAAACTTTTATAAACTCATCAGGCTCTGCTTTCTAAGTGGAAGGGCTTCCTGCCCTCAGCACAGGGAAACTGTCTCATGGCCTCATTGCTCTGAAAATTCCAGATCTTCTAATTCACAGTCTAAATTCATTAATGCCCATTTTACACACATTTGTCTTCCATTTAAACTACAATTCTACATTCATGCCATTTATTCTTCTTTTGAGATAACATCAAATCTCCTCTTAACATTCATTTTTCTCATCTTAACACAACAAATTCTTCAAGTCCCCTCTCAGAAAAGCTCCCTAAAGGACAATATTCCTACTCAGCAATAGGGTTCTTCTGGGAAAATAAGCTCATGGCTATGTGATCAAAACTGGTATTGTTGGGCAGTCTTATGGCATGTAAGTCCACAAGACCCAAGCCTGAAAAGTGAGGAGCACAGAGATTTGAAGCCAGACACACCTGCCACACAGCTGCTCAGCACATATACATCACGCATGGAGTTCAGCCTGCATCCATCACAATGCTCTGTGCACACGAACTGCCCTGCTCAGCACTTCCCAACTCTTAACTTGGTTCTGCATTTCTTAATGCAGCCTCTCAATAGGTGGGAGAGAGACAGGAACTAACTGGTATGAGGGTAATTCTTAATATCCTCCTCTGTTCTGAGATGAATCAGTGAAGGAAGTAGCCTCAATTAGGTCAACTGTCCTTCCTTAAATAAAACATACTCACTCGTGCCTTATAGGTGGAATGGTTAGTTGATGGTGTTAATAAATAAGGTTTAATTACACAACTGGTGAATTTTGGTCTTCACTTCATGTAAATGAAGATAATTATTAGGGACTAATGGAAATGAGAACATATCTTACAAACAAGGAAGAATAAATGGGTATCCTAAAACTGTAGCAAATTACCAAAAGGCAACTTCTGGGGGAGATCCACAGCAATTTCTGAGTTTCAATAAATTTGAACAGCTTGTTATCAATAGGTCTAATTTTTTTTTTTTAAATAAAGCAATGTTTCCCAATCTCAAATGACAAAGAAAAGTGTCTTGTTCACAGCATAGCTTAAATTTCCACATACATAGTCCCATTTCTAGTCCAAACACAGACCAAGGGCTTTATGAGTTGAGACAGTAACATCCTGAGGTTGATTCAGAGAATTCATCATCCCATCTGGATGCTGAAGTTCCTCAGCGTGACTATATTTGGTGATGTTGAAAGCAAAGGTGAGAAATCTCATCACTTCAGGCACAGACCTGATACTGCACAGACATTGGAGAACCTGACCTCGCCTGAGCCCTGATACACCAAATGCATTTGACCTGATTTTGTACGGCACGACCAACAACACAAACCCACCGTGTCTTTACCACATCCTCTGAGGCTCAGGCAGCGTGAGTACACCCAAGTCATGCATCCACTCGGTTTTGGACCTACAAATGGCCATAGGTGCTTCACCTTTATCCAGCCACGGGTGGGTAACACGCTACCATTGTATGTCACAGCATGACATACATCTCTCTAGAGAATTAAGGTGAGATCAAGAGGATGAAGACAAGCACTTATACTAATAGTTGCTTATGGGAAATGCTGCCTTTACCCGCGTGGGGCTCCGGGAACACCAACCCGGGAATGCGAAGCTCCGCAGTGCCCGTACCGGCCCCCGGCGGGAGCACCCGCACCTCGGCCCGCTCCGGAGCGCTCCCAGCCCTGCCCCGCCCGAGCCGCCGCGGGGCCAGCCGGGCAGGGCCAGCCGGGCAGGGCCGGGCTCGCCGCTCGCTCCTGCGGGAGCTCCCGCCCGCCGGCGCTGCGGGAGTAGCGGCCTGAGGGCGCGGCCGCCCGCGGGCGGAACAGCGGCCGTGGTGCGGGCGTGGGCACCGCCTCACCTCCCCCCCGCTCCCGCCCCGCCGCCGGCACGGCCACCGCCTCGGCCAGGCCCTCCCAGGCCCTCCCACAGGGAGCCCTGGGCCCCCTCCCGCCGCCTCCCCCATCCCCGGTCCCCTTCCCGTTCCCGATCCCGGGTGCCGGGCGGGGAGGGGGGAGCGGCGAAGGAGAGGGCGGGGGGGGAAGGGGGGGGGGGGTTGTAGCGGCATCACCATGGCGACAGTGACGTCACCCCACCCTGGATCTCATTGGAGGAAACCCCGTGGCCCCAGCCGCAGCCCACGGGCCCAGCCGAGCTCGCGCCCTGCCCGCGCTCGCCCCCGCGGCGGCGCGCTCCTCTCCGATTGGCCGGCCGTGCGCGGGGAGGCGGGGCCGGGCGCGCAGGCCGGGCCGCGATTGGCCGCGTGGGCGCGGGCCGCGCAGCGGGTCGGTGCGCGCGCCAACGCCCTTCAGCGCTGGCTCGGCCGAGACGGGAGCGGCTCTTTCTCTCCGCCACAGCCCCGAGCGCGGCACCGACCGGGTGCGGCCCGGCCCCACAGCCCGGCGGACCCAGGTGAGCGCGGGGCCGCAGCCGGCGGCAAGATGTGCCCCGCTCCGCTGCCTCTTCCCGCCGCGTCCTCCATTTTGTGATCGCGGCGTGGAGAGCTCGGCGGCCCCGGGGAGCGGGAGGTGCAGCCAGCGCCGCCATTTCGCACCCGCCGCCGCTTCCTCTTCCCGCCCCGTCGCCACGGGGACTCCGCCGGCCGCCCCCGCGCCCCCCGCCTTCCCAGGAGACGCGGCCGCTGAGCCCGAGACCGCACCCGCTGCCATGTACCGGGAACCGCCGCGCTCCCCGCCGGCAGCGCGGGGCCCCCGCCGGGCCGAGGGTCGGATCGGCGGCCGCCGGGGCAGACGGGAGGCCCGGGGCCGCCGCGCCCCGCCGCGGGGAGATGAAGCGCCCAGGGCCCCCGCCCCGGCCTCGTTCGCCCCCACGGAGGCGGGTCCTGGGGGGGTTTAACCCCTGCCGCGTTCTTCGCGGCCGAGCTCGTCTTGCTTTTATTATGTATTTTTTTTTCCCGCCAGTCCCGGCGTTCATGCCCGCCTGCCTCTGGAGCTCGCCCGCAGGGCTGGTAGCGCACGGAGGGCAGGGATTTGGGCGAGGGCCCCAGGCTGGGTGGTGACCAGGAATCCTCCACGAGCCTCTGTTACGAGGGCATATTAATATGCTCACGTAGGGCACGAAGGAAAAACGGGTGATGACTTTTTTTCTGAAGGAAAAAGAGCTATTTCCACTGCTTGGGCGGCAGGCTGCCGTCCTTTGGATAGCACCGACCGAGCGTGACTTCTCCGGCTGGGTTTCTAGGTCGTGGTTTCCCGAGGGGTGGACCCTTGGGACGAGTCCCCGTAGCCTTGCATGGAAGGGCGGGATGTTGCAGTCCGTCTCTCCAGGAGAAGCACTGGAGATGAGGAAGGCAAGGCTCACAATAGTTCTGGGTTTTAGCTGGGTCGCAGTGGATGTCGTAGGATCGTGTTCGGTGATGTTTGTTCGGGCATCATGGTTACTGTCTTCTTTCTGTCAGGTTTTGAGGTGCGTTCTCGTGTTGATAGTGTGACATCTCCAGCTTCTTCTGTTTCTGCTACTCCGCTGCTCTTGTCCCACTGCCAGCCACCATGGATAAGACCGAGTTGATCCAGAAAGCCAAGCTGGCTGAGCAAGCCGAGCGCTACGATGACATGGCCACCTGCATGAAGGCAGTAACGGAGCAAGGTGCCGAGCTGTCCAACGAGGAGCGCAACCTGCTCTCCGTGGCCTACAAGAACGTGGTGGGGGGGCGACGCTCGGCCTGGAGGGTCATCTCCAGCATCGAGCAGAAGACAGACACCAGTGACAAGAAGATGCAGCTTATCAAGGACTATCGGGAGAAGGTGGAGTCTGAGCTCAGGTCCATCTGCACCACGGTGCTGGTAAGTGGGGACTTTTTTTTCTTGTATTTTGTTTAGGGTAAAGAAGTGCAGCGTGTGAAGTGTGCTGCTGTGCTGGGGGAAGCACTGGGAGCTTGGCTGGGGCATATCATGCAGTGTTGTGCTGGGGTAGGTGAAGTCAGTACGGAAACTTCTGTAACCCCTTCCGTGGGTCACTGTGATGAGCAGGATCAACTGCTCAATGCTATTGGCCTTACATGTGTAGAGGTATTTGAGATAATCAATTTTGAGTGTCTGTGAGGTACATTTTTGGGTGGATCCGTATGTAGTATTTTACCAGGTAGTTGCAGAGATACAGGGAATTTAGCATCTGTGCTGTGGTTAATAAATTAACCTAAGATAAGCTGAAAATGTGAAAACCCCTTTATTCAGATCAGCTAATAACTTGCTAAAAACATTGAAACTATGTGTGCATTTTGTTTACTTCCTCATGAAGAAAAATACTCTTGAGGGGTCTTCAAGAGACATTCTGAGGAATGTTTTAATATAAATTTGACTTTACAAACTTAAACATTTGTATTGAAGGTGGGAAAGAGACACATACAAATGGGCTTTGTTAGATGCAGGCTGACTTTTCAGGGTAGCTTTGAGATGAATTTGCAGTAGTTATGGGGCAATGTAAAACTAAGGTGTAAAGACTAGAATGACACCCTAAGCATGCATCAAAGCCCAGAAGTACATTTCTGTGGAAGCAGCAGAATTCCAGATGTTTTTGATAGGAGAGCTGTAATGCACTGTAGTGGAAGCTTAAGAGATGTGTGTCAGCAGTGTGGAGGCTGCTGGACCCTGTTCTACGTGACCAGGAAATTGTATCTGCAAGAAACTGCATGTGCTTAATGCAATAATAATTCTGTGGCAGATCATCTTCAGTGGTTGGTTTGCTCCTCTTAGTTACCTTTTTTGTGGTGTCTAGTATTGCTAATCTGAGAACAGGAGGAAGCAAGTCTATAAGGAAATAAGCAGTTTTGAGGTAAATTTATCCTAGATTGGTTTAGGAGATGTGAATTTAAAGGTGACTGGTTTGGAAGTTACTGATTTTTTTTTTCTTGATTAAGTGTTCTGGCTCATGTACAAGGGATTGCTTCTTTGGATTGTGCTGAAATACCTGCATGCTTCCTTGTATGCTGCCACCTAGGTTTGTTCTTTCTTTCTAAATCCATGTGAGTTATTTTTTCTTAAATAATTTTCATATTAGCTGTATGAATCAGTTGAGCTAATTCCTTAACACATTTAAGAGCCCATGCCTTCCACAAGAACAAAATTATTTCTCTAGTTACAGGTGTATTGTGAAAAATTGTGAAAACTTTCACCTTTATGAAAACGATGGGTCTTCTGTAGGATTCCTACTTCCTGTGACCAGAGTTTCACTAGAGCCCTGTGTGATGAAGTGCCAGCATTTGTGTCACTCTTCTTTTCTCAGTGCCCCACTTCAGAAGTAACTTCTTGGGACTTCCATATAAAGCCCACTCTTAGACTTCTTAATCTCCCTCTGTCCTTTTACCAGATCTAGTGCCTTGGAGAAGGTGATGCACAAAATCTCATACTGATTGTACCATTTTGACAAGGAACCTGTGTTCCATAGGGAGAGGCAGTGAGCCACTTCACATAGTGTCTGTGCTGGTGTTATCCACCCCATCTGATGGTGGCCAGCAGGTGTTCTGGTAGCCGTGCTAGCACAGATCTCTGGTGCAGGGAAAGCAGGCTCTTCCTGTGCTAGATGAGTTTTTTAATGCACTCTAGTATTCCTCTGTTCTCAGCAATGGCCTGTTGGTAACTCTCCCCTTCCGGCATGAAAGGCTGCAGGAAGTAGTGAAGACCAAAACCTGCAGCTGAGCGTGCTTTTCCTGTTCTGTCCTGACCTGCTGCAAAGATGTGCCTTCCTTTGGTAGAAGGAGATGTTGGCTATCTACTGCAAGCCTTCCTTTTTTATTCTTACTTTGAGGGCCATGTGCAGTTCTGTTCTCTTCTGATTTCCTCCCTTTCCTCCTCAATCTACCACTCCTATGATCCATGAGTCAGCATGTGAGAGGCTGGAATTCACAAGGAGCAGGCGTTACAAAGGATGGGTTTCCTAAAGCTGAGCCACACAATGATTTTGGCTCCTCCTTTGAATGATAATTTCTTCTGTACTAGTACTATGGTAACGGCTTGTAGCTTTTTCAGATCTCTTCAGATCAATCTCAGAGATGCTTTTTTAATTCTAGGAAGGCAGCTAAACTGTAACAACTGCTGGCAAGTAGTATGGAAAGGTTGCTTGTCATCTGGAGTATTTGGATTTAGCAAGGGTGGGTGTTGTTGGGTGGAGTGTGACTGCTGTTAGTCATACTACTAACAGTTTTTTCAAAAGTTTTTTTAACTACTGGTATGGCATATTTCTAAATCTTATTTTAGAAATACTTGTGCTAGCATTAAAAATACTGCTAATTTTTTTTTTTATTAAAATGTCAGGGACATGGAATCTGTAATTACTTTTTTCCTATTAAAAATGTCCCAAGCCAGTTAAGTAAGGCATTTTTTTCAGAACATGGTTTGATAAAGAACTTAAATTTAATCACAACTAGAATACAAGCATTCAGAATTACAATGAGATACCTGTATATAAATAATACATAAAAATAAAGCCTTTACTGATTATTTAGCTGTCATTCTTTAAGTGCCTATCTTGCAAGTAGGCATGATCTGAATGCTTTTTAACTGTTAATTTTATGACTGATCTTTCAGATGAGAGTAACTCTTTAATGGAGAAGTGGTATGGCTGTCAAACAACTTGCACAAATGTTTTATTTGAAAGGTACACTAGGAGGTTTTGCTGAACTCCCTGTATTGACTAATTCTTTGGTAATGTTAATTACCTTAATGAATTAATGTTGAATCATCCCTTATGACTCATAGTTAAAACTGTTCTTGAAACTCTTCTTGAATAAAGAAACAGGTTGGCAACTTAATTTTTTTCAAGATAAAGTTGCACTATGTTGATTCATATACTCTGAGCACAAAGTTCATGTCGCTTCCTCTTGACTTGAGTGATTTCAAGACCGGTACAAGATACTGTAGAAGGGGTGGACACAGCAGGAACTTTCATATAATTAGTGAAATGATGTTGCAAACTTTGAAGATGGAAAGTACAGTGTAAGGTCTGCCTAATTATATGCACACTCCACTGTTCAGTGACAATAGGTTTTTTTAAAAGTTAAAAGTTGAATTGGAACTTTTCTGGGGAAGCAGATTAAAGTGGTGGGTTTTCTGTTGTACCTTTTGCATGGCTGTAACTTGCGTTGCATTCAGGCTCCTTTGTTCTTTAGAGAGCAGTAATGTAAAGGCAGGGAAGACAGCAGCCCTTGCCTGGAAGCGCTCTCCACTTGCAGCTTGAGGGTTTTTGCATGTGTTTGCATGTGTTCAGTTTCTAGATCCTGGTGTGTTGGAGCTTTTCTTGGAGTAATAGAGATGAGATTTGATGACTATTTACTCACAGTTTAAATCTTGATGAAGATACAAAATTACTAGGACTTGAAACAACTGTGTCTTGATGGTTATTTCTTGTGTCTGTAGATGAAACGTTGAAATGGTTTTTTTTAAATATTATTTAAAAGTTACATACCTGAGGCTTTTCAGTTGTTTCCCAACATCTGTTTTCACAGTGTCCTCTGTAAACATTTTTACTTTGTATTGTATCAGGACCGTGTTGGCTTGTTTCTCTAGAAGTGAGAGAGGGCATTGTGAACTTCTAGAAATGAAGGAACAGTTAGGTTACTTACACTGTTGATTCTTTTTGCCATCCTGTGGCAGTGCCTGCAGTTTTGAGCTGTAAGGTGTGTATTGTCTGTATTTTTACTGTGTAAAGGCTGATAGGATGCTTTGATCTTCTGAGAGATTGCACTGTTAATTGTTGAAAGCATGTATTGATGTGTTGTTCTTGCCAGCTCCCCTTTCCTTCCTTCCTCCCTCCCTCCCCCCTCAAGGTTGCAGTGTTGCTCCTACTGCTGCTTCACATAATTAAGAAACAATAAAAGCTAATAAAAACGACTTAAAAAGTCTGTCCACTTCTGATTATTATCCATTTTGTAGATCTAATTCTAAAGCTAGTCACTTAAAATGAGTAGAACAAAAATCCTCATGCTAGAAGGTAATGTTTAGAGCAGTTTGTTTCAACAGCACAAGTTCAGAGGTCCATTGAAAGTGAAGTTGGCGTTTTTTTACACTAGCAAATAGATTCCTCATGTCAGGTAAAATATCTGATGTCTGATGATGGGGGTCTTTGACCATAGCCCTGTTTCTTCCCTCCTACTACATTTGGCCTACAGAAAAGCGAAATCTTTGGGTTTTTTATTGCACATACAGAAATTTGTCAGATTCAGTAGGTATCAGCTTCATGCTGCTATGTAAACAATTTACCTAAGTCTCATGTCTTGTGAATTCTATGTCTGTGTGTTCCTGTTGTCAGGGAACAGAGTTTGTACAGAAATGTGTGGTGTAGAGGTGAAACTCAGTAAAAGGGTATTACATACAGTCTTGACACAGGGAACTGTGTAGGATGCAGTTTTATTTTGAAGGTCAGGCACGCTAACCATTTAATATTACATTTGGGCTTGAGTTAGTTGTCCCTGTCGTAGTTGGGACAGTGTTTCAAGTATTACTTTTTAACCTTTTATGAGTTAAAGCAACTGCTATTCTCAAGTGACTGACTAAAAGGAAAGGCTACTTCATGAAAGTCAGGTTGGGAATGTTACTTCTTGGCAAGTCCAGAATTGTGGAGTGGATGTGAATTGAATGAATAGTTTGGAATAAATGATCTTTTTTGTGAAAAGTAATTTGTGGAGAGAGAGATAATTTTTCCTTTGTTCTTAGCACAACTTACAGCAACCATCAACGTGTTTGTGGTAAGAATTGTGGAACTTAATGCTTTAATTTTTTTTTTTACTTTAATGTGCTTGAAACTGAACTTGACTTATTCATAAACCTTCTCTTACGTTCTCTGTCATCCTTCAGTAGACTGCTGATGGAATCCTCGCTCTTGTGCAAAGAAAACTTAATCATTTCTGAGAAGGGACTGATTCTTGCAGAAACAAAACCTAGAATGCACCAAGGTTCTTGAGCAGACTGTGAACTGTTAACGAGTCCAGCTAAAAATAGTTCAAGGAATTGCCATGAATCCTCCATCCCATGCAGTCACTGCTTGCTGCCTCCTCCCCCTACAGCTAAATGCTGTCTAGAATTATTAAATTTCTTGGAGGACATTTGCTGCTTTGTTGGCCATGAGAAAGTAGGATATACTCACCAGACCAAACTGGACAACAAAAGTACAAATTCTGTTTTTCTGCTAATGCAGTGAAGGTATTAACAGAGTTTGTAAATCACTGTCATCCTTACCTGCTAGACAGTTTTCTCACAGGCATGTCTACTACGTTGGATACCAATGTGATAGGGGCCTTTTTGAAGAAAAACACAGAAGACTGTATGCAAGAGAGAGAACTTGATAAGGAAAACACACTTGAGTTTGAAGGTTATTACACTTAATTTCTTTATCCTGGCACAAATTTGGGTTGTTTAGCACAGTAGATTGTACCAGTTTCTGTACATGTACTGCAGCTTGGTATTTTGGTTTCAGTTATGGGGGATGCTCAATTTTCAGAGGAAGGTGGTGAGGAAAACAGAGTAAGGGCTGGTAAAAATGCATGGATTGACTTTGTAAGGTTGGTAGGTGACTTGATTAATCTATGTTTTCATATTTAGCTTTATGCTCTTGGCCTTTGAGAATAAGGGTCCAGGTGCCCCTTGATGTTACTTGTGGTTGTGCTTTCTTACTACAAATAAACTTGAAGCCAGTTTTGTCACAAACAGGTAAGTAATAACTATTCTTCTAGAGCACTGCATTTATGGCACTTGGTCAGTATAGCTCCACCAAGTTTATTGGAGGGGTGTTTACAAGTTCCTCCTCATCCTTTCTGCATCCCAGGAAGCTGGAACCAACATCAGAACTCTTCAGCTGTGCATACTGTTGATTTGTAAGCTCGTCATTTGCTAATCCATCCTATATATCTGAATATCTAACAGTGCCTGGTTTGTGTGAGCTAGGCACTTAGGAGAGGCAGCAAAACAGTGTGAGTGCTGAGTTTCACATCTTGTAGTCTTTGCACCCACCAAAATATCAGATGTCAAGATCTAAGAACTAGAAGTCGTGAATTAGCTATGATTTTGCTTGTAACTTTCTCTAAATTTGTTAAAGTAATCAAGGGTTTGATTTACCAGTTTCTAATATTGACAAAGGCTTTTTATTTTATTACTCTTTATTCTCTCCTTCAATTTATATGATCCATTCACTGAACTAGCCTGATGTAGGAATTGTGTTCAGCTCTGAAAACAGAAGAATTTGCATTTGCTTCAATAACTTTTCTAAATAAGCTGTATACACTCTTATCTGACTGATAGCCATATCATTCCTGGATAAAACTTCTTCAGGAAGTTTGTTCTGAAGTTGAATACATTTTGTAAAATTCTTGTAAACAGAAATTATTTTTAATAAAAGTAGGTAGCAGGACCTTAGCAAAGAGTCACTGCTCCCATTCTGTGTTGTAACCAGGTTATCTGGAATGTTTACTGCAGTTTTCCTGACCTAATGTTTGACTTCATTGTTGTAGGTTGTTTCACTTGGGGAATAACAAATTACTGGCACACTCCTGAGTGAAATAATATATTGCTGGGTTTCCTTTGAGATCAAGTTGGATGATCCAAAAGGCTCTTCCAAGCTACATTATACAATGAGAAGAAAGTGCATCTGTTGTGTTACCATTTTGAGTTTCAGTGACCACAAGCCTCTGGTCAAGGGCTCCCAAAGAGAGAACCAAAGCAAGTCAAAATGAGTTTTTTGGGTAAGGGCAGTGCACCTTAACACCACATAACTCCTGTGTGCTGTTGTTCCTCTTGAGTGCTGTTAGTCTAGATATACCTCAGGAAGTCATTTAATCTTACCTTTTGGCTTTTGTAGCTGCAGAGCATAGAAGTATTTTTAAATAAAAGTTTAGATTTTTTGTTTAATTCTGTCATATTATGCAATGTCACAAATGGATGCTGAAAGAAGCTTTTTTCAGATGGCCAGGATTCTGAAGAGACCAATTTGATGTCTAAAATTTGTGTTTCTTAGAGGAGAGGAGTACTTGGAAGTATTTTGCGGAATTAGAAATATGTAAAATGCAGTCATGGAAGAACGTTAGAATCAATTTGAGATAAATGTCAGATACCAAGGAATTTTTCCTGAAAGCTTTTGGCTGTGTTGTATAGCCATTAATTAATCAAAAATTTACAATTTTTGAAAAGATAAATGACCTTTTTTTTTTTAAATACTTACTTCTACATTTGATGGGGAGAAACTGGAAAACTTTAGGCTCTTCCATAAAAACTTAAATAATTCTGACTTTCACTGGATTGTTCATTTTATCTGAAAATCTATAGAAAGGAGAACTTGCATTTCCATACACTTCTCGTTCCTGGCTTACATAGTTCTCTGGGGGCCAAAGAACTTTCTAACCTGAGTGTAAATTCTAGATTAAATTAATCTCAACCCCAGATGGGAATAGTGTGGGCAGACGTGCTGTGGCTCAGGCTTCCACTGCACTTAAGTGGGATTCCAGATACTTTATTCAGGGCCAATCCTAAGTATTGGCTGCCAGTTTTTAAAATTATATAGACAAAGACATGGAACCAAATGGAAAAGATGAATTAGGTCACCCTCTCGGTTTTCATGTCAGGTATATTTGTCTCTGCTTTCACTAGTGCTTTGTCAGGTCATCTTAAGGTCATGCCATTACTGGAAAGGTCCACACATATTTTCCCCAATACATAAACTGAAACACTGATAGTCTGGAGGGATCTGTACAAAAATCACTTAATGTTCTCCCAAAAGGAGTTGATACACAGAGCTTGAATCCTGAAGGATGAAGAACTCAGTTCTGTTGAATTACACTGTTGAAAGTAAAGTGATCTTGATGTTGCAGCAGGGGACTCTCCCTTTCCTGTCAAGAAAACAACTGCTGAACGTTAAAAAACACCTAGGTTTCAGTGAGTCATACTGTGGACTTTGGAATGACTGATTGTACTTGAAATAGTCAAGAAGTCTTAAATACCACTCTGCTAGACTATTAAAACAGGCATTTGTGAGTAGAACCTTATTGAAAGGTTTGAGCCCACACCAATCATCTCTGCTGTCAGAGACTTTGGAATATTTGGTGTGTTTAAATTCATATTTAAGTTATAGTAGGTGTTCATGTTGGTCTGAGCTGCCTCACCAACTTTAGTTTTGTTTTTTGACTGCAGTTCAGGTGGAAACCATTTCTCTATGCTACTTCTAGGTCTTTCTCATATTGGGTCTGGATGGACCATCAATACTTGAGACTGAATAATTTTTCCAAATATTTTGCGTACTGCAATCCTGGCTGAATTTATGTAGCCTCACACAATTCATGGTGTTCCTGTGAGATGCAGTCTGCTCATCTAGATGGGACTCTGATGTTGAATCCTTGTTTCAGGGTGGTGAGTTAACTGGGTAAAAGAAGTGTTGACGTGCACTCTGTGCCTGTGCATTATTTTTGAGGAGCCTTGTCTAAAAATAAGTTTATTTTTAAACAGTTTCTTTACTTGCAGGTGACTTCAAGGTTCTGTGGAATTGGCCAATTAGTGTGTGGTACAACATTAAGTAATCAGTTACTTGCCGTTACCCAGGTAACATTTGTTCTCCTAGTGGGCTTCTGCATTCCTTATTAAACAAAGCAAAACAAAAAACACAAAAGCACTTTAAGCTTAAAATGGAGAACATTCAGTGTCAGTTCAGAAAACAAACATCTAGGGAACAGCAATAAAACCTAGTCTAGTTCCTGTAAAACCTGTGGAAAACTGGCATTCTGTGGAATGACAGCAGGTCCAAGAACACTTGTGCAGCTAAGAGCTGCTGAGCAGAAGTTCAACTTGGTTTCTTTTTTCTTTTTTTTTTCCCATATAATTGCACTTTTTCCATTATGCAGTGAAGAGGAATATTTTTTTAATATTATAAGCATTGATATTTATTAGTTTGTTCTTCTGTCAAAAATTACTATTGTAGGATTTTCTTTTTTCTCTGGATGCTTTTTGTGTCATATGAGTTCAAGCCAGGTGAAGGACATTGTTTTAAATTACTAAAAACTGCAAATACCAATTACTTCACACAAACTGTTAGAATGTTCACATTTAAAAATAGCCTTTAAAATTACATTCCCAGAAGATGGAGATGGGGCTGAAATAAGGTATTTTAAGCAACTTGAAGTAAGATATATGGGCTCAAGGATATTGCTGAAACAGTCTGACTTGAAAAATCAAACTTTGTCTAACATAAACAGAAAACTGTCTAATTTAGAACACTGACACACTCCTCCTTGCTAAATACTGTGCAGCAGCTTAACTTATGGGACAAACTTTTGGAGAGCATTTCTGTTTCTGATGGTTGCTTTTACATTTACTTTTTTCCTTCTAGTAGAGAAAAATTAGTGATAAGCTGTACTCAGTGAGAAATGCAAATGACAATGTAGATCTGTCTTTTAATAGCATAACATTAAATAACTTGGTGCTGGTGATGTGAGCCAAACATGTCATAGGTGTTGACATCTGAGTGATGGTGACATCGTAAATGTTTTAATTGAGTTTACCACGTTGAGAACTTCTGTAGATACCCAGGCACACGGTGTCTTTAGCATGCTTTGAAAATTGGCCTCAAACTAGTTGTGATGAGTAGATAATCTCTGGAACTGACCTGGTTCATGTTCATCCTCTGGTATTGAGTGGTTAAGTATGAAGAATATATCCACTTGCTAGTGGTGTTGAAATATATGAGGAGACTTACACTCATGTATTTGCTACTCTTACTGAAGTCCAATTCTAAATGGCACAACTGCTGAAGGAAGCAAAAAGGTCAGTTTGGTATTCAAGATGTTATGTGGTTTTTTCCAAATTCATCTCTGCTGTTGCGATTTTTTTTATAGCTGCATATGTGGGAAGAGAGAACAGCATAGATCAGATAGCAGTGGTATTTTTCTGCCACTTGAACCTATCCTGTAGTTAAACTGTATAGAAAGTATTTAGTGTACACTGCGGTTGAACTTAATGTCTCAATCATCTTGCCTTTTAAAATAGGCTTAGATGGAGAGAGAGTGGTAGGACTTTGTTTCAATGTCAGCTTTTTCAAGGAGGTGTTGCCCTGAAAAGAGGTAACAGCATATGTGGAGTGGATTGAACATGATTTGCAGAGGAGGTGTGCCAGTGTATTATAAGGAGAGGTTGGCTGGATGCACACACCACAAATAATTAAGGAGCTCTGTCTTCAGGGGGCTGCTTTGTCTGTGTCAAATATACCTTCAAGTAAAGGTATGGCTGACACTCTCAGGGTTTGCTTTTCATAAAACTGAAGAAATGGGAAAGTGATGAGAGCAGGTATACTGACTTAGTATTTCTGGCTCAGGTTAATTGCAGTGGTCAGTGAGTACCACATGTTCAACCCTTGAGCCTACTTAAACAGAGGGGAAAAAGGACTGAGAGGATACTTACGTAGCTAGGAAAGAACAAGAGTAGATTGGAGAAGGATCCAAAAAGGCAGTTGAAATATAACTTTCATTTGGCATGTAGAGGAATGTTTGCCAATGGAGAGAGAAAGAAAAAAACGTTCAGCTTTCAGGGAGAAGAAGTATCTAGCTGCCAGGCTCCCAACCTGCTCCCCATGGCTTCTTCAGGCAGCTGCAGACCTGTTCCAGGGGAGGGGAAAAGAATATTATAGATGAGAATATGATGCTATTAGGATGACAAGAGTGTTAACACAGTGTGAAGGTAGAAATAAATTGAGATGGATGAGCAACACTTAGGAGAAGTGGAGTGGGAAATCTTGTCACTCTCTAGGAGGACCAGCACACCACTTGAGCATAGTAAGTCAGTGTGGGGCAAGCAGCAGCTACCAGCCACAGACTGTCACACTGCAAACCTATTGTAATGCAACTGCAGTGGGACACAAAGGATCTGGTCTGAGGATAGAGCTTTGATTCCTGCATCTTCATACTGCTCCTGTTCTGAGAGTCACCCCCCATCTGGGCAGATCAGCAGCTCTGACATTGTGTGGCTTTCATGCAGTTTCTGAGGCATGTTTTGTGTTGCAGAGCACATAGCATTGCTGGTTTTTCAAGGCTTGGTTTAGAACGTGATGGGAAGCGCTGCAGTTCTTAAGTGAGGGTGGCAGCTGTATTGTAATACATAAAGGGGATGGGCACATTCACTGTATGTGAGCATGGATGGTTACTGTATTGCCTTACTTCATCCCAGAATCATACGTCTCACAGTTCTTGGTTCTCCCTAGCAAAATCACAAAAACTTTGAGGGTCTCTGTGGTCTGCTTCATTGCTTTGCCTGCCTGTAGTTATTTTACTTAATATCAGCTGAAGTTTAAAATAAGGATTCCTGGCTAATTTCTGTCTGCTGCAAAGATAAAAAGTCCCCATGGGGAAAGATGAGAGAACAGATGCAGGAAATCGTGAGTTGCTGGCTATTACATACTCAGAATGTGTAAAGTAAATAATTTGGCTTGCTGTGCTGTCTACTCTCGCTACCCCACCAACATTTTGTCTGTGAGAGGGAAGGTAAGATGCCTTCCAAGCAGTGATGATGATACCCTGAGGTGAATGGCTCACAAAGTACACTGAATACATTATCAATTTGAAAGATTAACATCTGGCCTGATAAATAACTAACTTCACTGCTTGGATTCTGTTTGGATTCTGTTCTAACTTACATGATTGATAAATGAGATGTTGTTCCATTTAAGACTATTAAAAAACCAAAACTGAATATGTAAAGTCCAGAATGAGGATGTTCCACCCTAGCTGAAGGAAAAGGCACAGGTCTCTTCCTTACTTGTGTTATGTAAGGATTACGAGGCCTTCAACATTACACTGGGAGTGGAACTGCTGGGCTACTCAGCTTCTCTACCTGAGAAGTGCCTAGGAAATAACCCTCTCTTGGCTATCTGAAAAACTGCAGGTCATTCTCAGCATCACTTTTTCCTCTAAGTTTCTCAGAAGTTTGGACAGAGCCACTGGTTATCAGATGTGCATAATGTAGGCAGCGTTTTAAGGATGCACTGACACACAGGCCACAGTGATGCTTGCTTGTGGTAGTATTGGGACCATGGCAAAATCCTTCTGTATTCCCGGAAGAAGTGTGTGGCCTACCCCATCTGGAGGGAAGGAAAAATGGGCACTGATGCTCCAGGGAATGTAGCTTTCGGATTTGGCTTAAATTGGCCATGCTAAAGCTTTCCTGCCAACATTCTTTAGTGTGCACTAGATTCCAGGGGTTAAGTATTTTTCAGCCATAGCCAAGCCAGATCAGCTGTAGTGCTAGAGCAGCCTCCAAAGATAGAATTCTGTAATAAAATGGGTAGTACTTTTTGTGTGCTAAGTATACAGTAAAGTTCTGTGTTTTGAAAAGCATAAAGGAAAAATGCCGAATTATTCCCCTGTTGATATAGTTGTGACATCTTGAAAGTTTTATTTCAGTATTTGAAAGATGACTCAAAGATATGGTTTTGCGAAATACCTGGTTTAAAATGCCAAATAGTATCCTCACTACTTGTCTGGTCAGTGCTCTTTAGACTGTGAAACAGTTAATCTGAGCACATGGGTAAATCACATCTCTGCTGCTTAATGCAATCCCAACCATAGGATGGCTTTTAGAGGCTGGTGGGTCCTCTTCAAACATTACAGATTTATGGAACCTTTCTAAACCACAGGTGTATTATGTGTCATGTTTCATCATTCTGAGCAGTTTCTTGTAAAGTCAAACATGTTAGACTTGTTGTCTCTGAGATTCATTTGTGTAGTGTTGGATTTTTATGGCTGACATGGGCATTGTCATAGGAGAAAAGCAGCAGAAAAACATGGAACCAAAATGTGAACTTTTTTTCTTTGCACAAATCTGTGGAGTGGGAATAACTCATTCTAACATGGAATGATTCATGCACAGTAACAGTTGTATTACTCATCTGCCTACTACCTTTAAACTCTTGTTTTGAAACAGACCTAAAGTTTTGCTTTTGCCATAACACCGGTGAGCTATACTGTTACATTTGCTCAAGCCCCTGCGTACTTGACTGTGTCACACAGATTCCTCACTTAAGCCTTTGCCAAATAGCCAGTGTCTAGGCTTTGGCAGTGGTTTTATATCTTTACAGAAACTCCTAAACATGTCTGTCTTTGATTTGATTAGTGCAAGGGTATGTCAGGCTTGATATCATCTTACCTTCCTGCTGTTTTCTCTAGAGTGGTGTCAAGGGCAGGTATGACTCTCTCCTTACTGACTTGGTGGGGATCTCTGAGGGAGCTTGTCTGGCACTGCAGTGTTATATCCATGGGGCACTTACAGTTTGGATGCAAAAACGCTTTTTTAATCCAATTGAAACTACCCTACTGCAAGTGTCAGTTTAAAGTAGTTACCAAAACCTCAAATGGTCTTGGAATGAGTGAACACTTTGAACTGGATTGTTCTGCTTCGATTGATCATTAAAGAAAGTAATAATGATATGGTGGTGTGCATAGGGAGTAGGTTTGTGTCTAAACTTAGTGTGCTTTGATTATAGTGCTCTAGTGGACAATTAAAGTGCTAAGGATTTTTATGCAGAATGCTAACAGTTCCTTGAATATTTCCTTTGTAGCTGCTTCATGAATTTGGGTACATGTTCCTGTAACAAAAATCTTAACTAGCCAGCTGCAGGCTTTGTGGAAACTTTCTGCTCCTTTTATGACCTGTTTACTTTCCACATAAGTAAATGCAGATCTTTATCACTTATATTCCTATTGTGAAGTTTCTCTGGGTATTGTGGGCTTTCCTTGAGTGTATCAAAACTTATTTGCATCTTTCATCGACTCTGGAGAAAATGGGTGGTTGTAGTAATGAGTTTGGTAACATCTCTGGAGTTCAGGGACAAGGTCAAGCCATAAGCTGCTCTGCTGCTTACCCTGTTCTCTAGGGAAAGTCCTGTACTTCTCCCCTTTCGATGACTAGCAGCCTTGAAGAGAGCCTTGCCTTCTCTTGCTGGAGGCTTTCAACCTTTCCTTGTCCTACTGCTTATCAGGTAGGGGAGCTGTGGACAAGGGGAGTGGTGTTTGCAGCAGCCCAGGGTGTGCTGAAAAGCACTATATATCTCTCTCCATTCTGGGAATGGCAAGGTGGAAATGAAGGATGCCTCCCTGCAGTGCTGGAGCCAGGTGTTCCTTTAGAGCTTTGGAAGAGCAGGTACCGATTGGTGAGTTTGGCTGCAGACTGGATGAGTTTGAACCCTTGACTGTCTGTGGTAGGTAGGCTGGAGATTCTTTACCACAAGTCTAATAAACACAATTGATGCAAAAAAAAAAGTCGCTTTCAAACTTTCTGCATTGTGTTTTGCTTTTCCTGTAAAAGCTTACTCATTTGCAATGTTTTGAAATGAGAAGTGCATATCATGAAACTAAACTTGGTGCTGAAACTGTTCACCAGTAAACCTTTCCTTGTTACTTGCAGACTGATTGGCCAGTTGTCTGTACATCTTAATGCAGTCTCTGGTTTTGTGCCTATACTCAGTTTCTTGAAATAAGTGTGCATCTGTCTAAAATGCCTTAAAACTCCGTTTTGCCTTGTAGCAAACATTTGAGTCCTTCCAAACTTCTGGGAGATAAGTAAATGGAACTTGTTGCAGTGGTGGTTGCAATATGCCAATGTGTGTTTTATTGTTGTTTCAGGAGCTCTTGGACAAATATTTAATAGCTAATGCAACTAATCCAGAGAGCAAGGTATTCTACCTGAAGATGAAGGGAGACTACTTCCGATACCTTGCTGAGGTTGCCTGTGGTGATGACAGAAAACGTAAGTACCTTCTGGTCCATGGGTGAGGGGCCAGGAAATGAAATGCACAGACTCCAAATTCACATGAGTTAGCTGTGTTTCAGTCAGAAATCTCCAGTTTCATACAGACAGAGAGTACAACTGACTAGACCTTAAGTATGCCAGGAAATTTTAGCTGGTGTTCCTATCATCTACCCTAAATTCCTGAAGAGTTGCTCCATAATGTTTATTCAAATCTTCTGGAAAACAGTGTAGGTGAAGGCATGGTCATATATTTAATGTTGCTTGTTTGTAATTCTTTACTAAAATAAAGTTGTTTGGGGAGAGTAAAGAAATCTCTGTAACATTTTGTACTCCAAGGTAGAGTCTGTTGATGTATCAATTTTAATCATTTCACTATGAAGCAGACTTCGTTATAGTCACCTGTGTTTATAAAGCCACAAAATTGCTAGGTTGATACTCTAGCCAAAAAGCATGAGCTGTACTCTAAAATGGGAATTTTAATGTATTTTCATGGGAATAACACTGTTCCTGGAATTTTAGTTTGCCCTTTTGGATTCAACAGGAAAGGCCTGAAAACTGCCACTTCATACTGAGACTGTAGACCTTTCCTAGGAATTAGAACAGGTGCACAGGTGGTTTAAATACCTCAGGAACCTCTTCTGGGGAAGATTTTAACTCTGTATTGAGCAGATGTATTGAATTAATTGTTAAAACTGTTTCGCAAGGTGCCCAGATAGTGTTGTCACGTTAAAAACTCTTGGTATGGCATAAGCTAGTGATCTGTTTCTGCATAGCAAACTAAAATTAGTTGTGCAGTAATGCTGTGACACAAAGGAGAGACTGCTGGAGCATGTGGATGCTGCAGTGCTGTCCCCTGGGGTTGGGCATGGCAGGATCTGACAGTGTTGGCCCCCTGAAATTGATTGCAGTGCACAGTGGGAGGACGGGGCTGGTTGTTGCCTGCTTCAGTAAAGGCTTTGTTAGTCTCCCTCTGTTGTAGGAGCATTCAAGTTGAAAGATGAAGACATGCAGAATGGAGTAAAAGTCTTTGCATTAATGTGTTGCATTCAGAAATTCTTAACCCTTAATCTGATTCAAAGAGGAGCAGCAAGTCCAGGGTAGCAGAGAAAACTTGCCTTTGGCTTTCACAAGGATCATATTATTTATACTTTGTCTAAAGCAATAGTTACAAATCTGAGTTGGTCCAAGCACAGAAATACCAGCTCCTCTTGGCTAAAATGATTGCAGTTAAATGCCACACATGCTGATAGGGGATACAGTGCAAGAGAGATGGATGCATGTGACCTTGTTAGCAGATCTTGCTGGGGTTTGGCTCTGAGGTTAGAGCTTACGTGTATCACATCATGCAGACTTTTCTGTGTAGCTTCTTGAAAATTTCAGGACTTTAGGCTTTTCTGATGTTCCACCTCAATGCATCTGTTTATTTTCTCAGCTTCAAATATATTATGTATTTACAAGCTAATTTGTCTCCTAGATTTGCTAGCTTTTTGTCTTCTTTCACCTGTTCTCAACAAATGGATAGTCTTTTAGCACTCTTTACTGTTTAAATACTGGAAAATCCAAATCTGTCTTGATTCTTTTCAGTACTTACTAGATTTTACTTAGCAAGCTCTTTTACCAGCATTTGCTAGAGCAGTGCTAGTACTAGCTAGCTCCCTCACAGAGCTGTATTTTTAGCTCTGACAATGACCTTTCTTTTCCTGCAGTCTCCTTCCATTCTGCAGCATGTTTAGGGCAGCTCTTGGCCCTTTGGTTGTCTATCAGAAATGAATCTGGAATAGAACCATAGGTAGCATTCTTGAAGTACTCTGACCTGGTAACCTCTTTTCTCTGTGGTGTTTATCCCAGTTATTTTGGGCACAACATTGGGGCTTTTATCTTGACCTGTCTACATGCAGTTTTTGGAGGCAAACCTTCAGTTTTGCTGTACATGCCTTCCAAACTTTCTCAAGAAATAGGGCATTCTTTACTCTGCACACGTAACTCACATGAATACGTCCATCCTGTGCAAGGAATGAAGTATGAGGTCTGTAGAAAAAGTAATGTACAAATGCTTCCCCCCCCCACCCCAGCTAATATATCAAAGGCCACTGAAGACTGAAGTAGTCTTGGATGGCTATGTTTACCAAGTCCTGTGTGTTTATCTGTTTTGAATACCTCTGCTCTGTAGTAGCTTAGTTTGCTACCTATATTTTGTCAATGTGGCAGCTGTACTTAAGATAGGTGTAAAATCATTACTTTGATTTTAAGTAAGTTTTCTGAAGAACAGGTTTACATGCAGCACTGTAGAGTTTCCTACTAACGGAGTGATTTAGGTAGGAATATCTTCAAAAAAATTTAAACAAACCCCAAACCACTTTGTCATTCTTTTACAGAAACAATAGAAAACTCACAGGGAGCTTATCAGGAGGCATTTGATATCAGCAAGAAGGAGATGCAGCCAACACATCCAATTCGCTTGGGTCTAGCTCTTAACTTCTCTGTATTTTATTATGAGATTCTCAACAATCCTGAGCTTGCCTGCACACTGGCAAAGACAGTAAGTCACTTTTTTTTTCCCAGTATGCCTGCAGGGAAGGTAGAAGAGAGTTTATGCTTAAAACTGTATGAATTGTTACTTCCTAGAGTTTGTGAAGGACATGATCCTATTTAAAGTTTCGGGTTTCATTGCCCATATCGTTAGTGGGATTGAAAGGGTACAAGCAGGCTGTATTTACAACATGATTTAAATTTTCAGCAACATGGACAGCTTTTATTACATCTTTTTTATGGTTTAGTTTCAAATAGAGCAGGTCATTAATTTCTGATGTTGCTTTTTTTTTTTTTAAGCTACCTTTTCTGATAGGTTTAGCTTCTGCTTGTTTAATGATAGAAAGGCTAAAGATGGTTTAATTGTTCCAGGCGTTTGATGAGGCAATTGCAGAACTTGATACACTGAACGAAGACTCATACAAAGACAGTACTCTCATCATGCAGTTGCTTAGAGACAACCTAACAGTAAGTTGCTTTTTTATGTATTATATACTTCTGTTCTCCAGGTGTTTGCTTAGACTGAATTTGTGATGGAAAAAAAACCCTTTATTTTGCTCCTTTTCATAACTGAATTTGAATGTTGCGTAAGTTGATGTCCAACTTCCTGCTGTATAATCTGGAATAACAACCTGGTTAGCTCACATTCTTCCTGATGGCCTTATGGTAGAGGGGAGAAGGGGCATTTAGCCCAACATAATGTATAAGAAGGGGCAAGGAATTAAAACAGTAATCTGTGATCTGTCAGGGAATCTTAATCAAACTTTTTTGATGACTACCTCAAAACAAAGTTTCTTCTGGTGTATACCCAGTGTAGTTTGCTTTATTTGTTTTCCTGATTTTCATTTAAAAGCTCTGAAATTTCAGTGTGCTAAGAATAAAATCAGTTTGAGTATGTTATTATAATGATAAACCATTTGAGGAAAGTGCCTTATGGAACAATTAAGTTGTATTAAAATATGCAACTATGGCAGTTTTTCAGGGAATAGCCTCTCTGAATAATTGCTATATTTAAAATTACAACAACATTTATTATTTCGCAATAGTCCTTCAGTAGAAGTGTCTGTTAGCAGAGTAAAGTGTTTAGCTTCAAAGTGGCAGTCTATACTTGCAGGATTCAGACTGCTTTGTTTGAAATGGAAGTTGCCTGTGCAGCTTCTGTTGAGGCTGTTGGATGGCCTGGAATCTATGGCACAGCTCACTGTGGAGCAGGAGAGCTGGAGTCATTGAGAACATGTCTGCTCTGCCTCTCTGCCTGAGGGGAAAAGCTCATTGTGCTCTGTGCATGTGGACCTCTGTCCAGTTACTTGTCTCCCAGCAAGTACTGGAAGCCAGGGTTGTGCAGTGCCAGAGCACTGGTACTTTGTGGGCATCCTTAAGTCTATTTCTTTATCATTTCCTTACAGTCAGTAGTTGTCCCTTTTTGGAATTCAAGCTGCACTTCTGAAAGCTGACACTGTTTTTCTTTTCTTTCTAGTTATGGACATCAGACAGCGCAGGAGAAGAATGTGATGCTGCAGAAGGTGCAGAAAACTAAACTGCACGTGGGGCGTCATTCTCCCTTTCCTTCTCAAGAAACCTTTTTACACGTCTCCATTCCTTATAGCTCCACTTGGATTTCCTATAGCAAAGAAAACCCATCCATGTGTATGGAAATCAATTTATAGTCTTTTCACACTGCAGCTTTGGGAAAACTCCATTCCTTGATTTGTGTTTGTCCTGGCCTTCCTGGTGTGCGGTTACTGCTGTAGAAAAGTATTAATAGCTTCATTTCATATAAACATAAGTAACTTCCAAACACTTATGTAGCGGACTAAAGTGTACCTGGTATTTAAAAACAAATCTGAAACAGTTCCTGCCAGTTGACTGTGTTTTGTATTACATTAAGATATGAAAATGTAGTTAATTGCAACTAAAGAGTGTTCCACATAGCATTTAAGTCTCCACATTCCCTTCTTATTCTGCAGGGTTTCCTTTCCATAATTGACTTTCACATGCTACTGTGTATTTGTTTCAGTAGGAATATGGAAGTTTTGGGCCAGATCAAGTTGAGCATTTAAAGTTTGGAAAACCATAAATTGAGTTGCTTCCCGTATCATGTAATACAGAAGCTTGTGTGTTCAAAAACAGGGGCTTCTCTTAATCTTCAGTTGCTGCTGTTTAAGTTGATATCCCTTCCCAATAAAAGTTCACTTACACTCCTGCCTTTGTAGTTCTGGTATTCACTTTACTATGTATTAGAAGCAGCATGTTACTGCTGGAGTACAGGCAGTGCTTTTTGGCAGACTAAAGTGCATGTCATTTCTTAATACACTGGAATGGGAAAACCAATTGAAGTTCACATGTCCAAGTATAAAATTTAGTACTTTTCCATGCAGGTTTGTGCACATGTGAGAAGGTGTCAAGTTTGTCCAGTGATTGTTAGAGAGTTTGGACCACTATTGTGTGTTGCTAATCATTGATTGTAGTCCCAAAAAAGCCTTGTGAAAATGTTATGCCCTCTGTAACAGCAAAGTAACATTAAATAAAATTACATTTTATAAACCACCTACTGCTGACTTGTAACAATTCCATATAATAACTTAAGGGCTGGACTTTAAAAAGTGAGTATCTTGTGCTGGAAATGTCTTAAATTTATTGCATACTTCTTAAAAGTCTGCTTTTGAATGAATTTATTTTTAAAAATACCCCAGATTACTTTTCATAGTTAATCTGACATGTGGACTTCTTAATATCTAAACCTGCTAGAGGAAATGGATTCACCTTAGTAACGAACTAAGAAAATCCAGCAAATTTGATACTCTCTCATGGCTTGCAGATATTCTCATCTAAATGATGCAGATTTTTTGTAATCTGTTGGAATGTTCTGCTGTATTCTTTTGTGTTTTTCCTGATGGATCTCATTACAGTGTTCCAGCTACATGTTTAGTAATGCAGAGGAATTTGTCCTGCTCTAGAATGTTAGTTTGTGTGCTGCTACATCGTGATCTGCTTTCTCTTGTTCTTAGACTACATTTAGTGTTACTGTTTTCCCTCATTTTTGAAGCTTTTTGTACCAATACGTTCCTCTGCTTTTTTCTTTTCCTCTCTGGATCCCTTAAGAGTTTTTTTTTTTTTTTTTTCCTAAATCTCTACCTCTTACTTTCCCATGTTGGTGGGTTTTTGAAAATACTTAACTCTTGTTAGTGTTGTGGCTGGACAAGAAATCAGATTATGAAAAAGGATATATATTACTAGTCCTTGAAAGCTTCTGGTGGTTTTTCTTCCACCTTCCATGTTTTTATTCATTCTTTGAGTGTGCAAAATGAGTGTTCCTACAATAAAACTGTTCTGATTCTGTGCTTCAATTGGCATGCATTACTCTGAAAAAAATTGTATCAATTTCATTTTCTTCATGCAGTCACTTTGAATTGCTGTCAAAGTATTGTGTGGCAGGACTCTACATAAACTCATATGCTTCTTAATCAGTGTTTTGGTTTTGTAATTTCCCCTCACCCAGACATTTCTTACTGATACTTTATTTGTTTCATGACTGTTTTAGCTCCTAAGTACTGCCATTCTCTAGTAAAGCTGTTTGGGTACTGACATGTAGCAGTCAGCCTTATCTGCTTATTTAAGGGTTTGCTTTCTTTGCTGTCTTCTGGCTGCTGTCTTAGCTTGCACTACATTGTCAGCTAACACTGTTCTCTTGTTTCTTTTCTTTTGCATCTTGTTGAGAGAGTTGTTAGTTTTCCTTACAGGAACAACAGCTGGGCCATGTATCTAGGTTATAGCTTAATTTATTAAATGTGCTTTGTGATGTTTATCAAGCTGGGCAAACTCTAGCTGTCTCTTGTTGATTGCATCTACATTTTACATGAAAAATAGTCTTGAAACTGCAGCATCAGCATTTAAATTTTAATAATAGTGAATACAGCAGCATCTCTCGTCATTGTTACTTCCAAAATTTGGCCAAGTATTTGCATTTTTTTGGAGGAAATAAGAAATTAAATGTGTAGGGGAAGGGGACAATACCACAAATGAACAGGGATGGATTGTAATTCCCTAAATTACTTTTGCTGAGTCTTTCCCTGCCAGGTAAACTTGGGCAATAAATCATCATATGTAGGAAAAGGGCAGACTGTAATTTATCCTAGATGTTACTGGAAGAGTACAGACGTGAGATTCCCATTGTGCAGCTGAAATCCCAGACTTGTGTAACAAGAACTGCCCTGTTTTGTGCGAGTGTGGCTAGATGACACGACTGCTGAAATCTCCAGCAATTACAGCTTGGCCAGCTTTCAGCTGTGTAAAATGCCTGAGTGGGAAGGGTGAAATGTTAGTACTAGCTTTGGATTACTGCCATGATATTTTCTGCTACACTGCAGAGACTCCAGCTTCCTAGAGGAATGCTTTGTTGTCTTCTGCCACATGGTCATGAGTACACCTGATAATAAAGTGTAGCCTGAAACTGTGACATCAAGTGTTTTAAAAACTTGTATTTCTGTATAGGCAAACTGGTTTAAAGGCAGTTTATAGTGTAGGATCTGTGCATTGACATCAGTATAAGAATTCATGAGCAGAGATTCTGTAAATGCCATTAGAAGTGGCTCATAAGCTTTCTTACTGCAAATCATATTCTTTGTTGTCCAACCTCTTTGCTTAGTTAAATCCTCATTCCTGTCATGGTCGTTGTGACTGTAAAATCCCTGTACTTTGGAAGCAAAAGGACAGTTTGCAAAACCTGTTTGGAGTGAGGAGAGTGGGTCTTTTTTTAGGCCTTGGCTTCAAATCACATATGGCTGCTGATGTTATTGCTGAGCAGATGCTGGGTATTTCCAATCTGTTGTAAATCTGTTGGAAACAATAAAAGAGTCATTCCAGTCCTGTAAAAAGGAGGAAAATGAGAGAGAGATGTTTCTATGCTATTAATTCCTTAAATTGCATTCCTCAGGGAAATCTGGTGCGTGACATCCAGGGAGTGGTAGTTTGGTTTCAGCAGTAACAGCAGTAACAACGCTGTATTTATAGCATTCTTCATATAACTCAAGGCTTCCAAAGAGCTTTTGTGCATGTGTTAAGAGGTACTGGAGCTTCTGTAGTATAGGATGCATGAATCAGCCCAGTGAGGTTTAAAGAATACTTGTGTTTATTCATAGAACAAATTATGCCAACATGAAGCAGGAGGGAACAGAATATCTGGGCTATTATAAAATGGCAGAGTCAAGGTTTTGCCACTCTGATCCCTTCTGAAAAATCCAGGCTGACACAAAAGGCTGCCTTTGTTCTGTTAGCATAATTTCATTGGTTTCAATATATAGGTTACTTGAACTTCATTTATAGGGCTAATTTGATCAGACTGAATGGTCTGAACAAGATCTTGCTATATGATTTTATAGGTTTTAGTGGCTGGTGACTTAATTCACTTTTAATGTTAGAATTAATCAGTTTAAATACAGGATCTTGAGAACATAGTTTTCAATTTTCATATACCAGGTCTTCAGTAGAGTTTTATGCAAACATAGAATAAGCACCCACATAAAACATATTTGAACACTTCAAAGTACAGATACATGTTAAGATACAGCTGTGCCAAAATGCCTCATATAAGTATTAGTGCTCAATAAGCATTGTGTCAAGTGGAAACTCGTGCCAGCTTATTGCTGTTAAGGTTTGTGGTTTGAGAGATGGTTGACAGTTGCATCAGTAGGAGGAACAAGAGGGACTTCTCAAGGAGTACCAGAGCATCACCAAAAGTCTGTATACAGTGGAATTGCAGCTAGAGCAAATTTAACTGACCCAATTTTTGATACTCCATTTTGTCCCTGCCCTCAAGTTTTATACCATCGGTGACAGTTTCAATAATGCTTACCGGGAAACAGAATTTGGACTTTTGCTAGGCCTGTTTGCATTATTTAGCAGCCAAGTTCAAAGCTACTTCACTATGAAATTTCCATTACTACAAATGTGTTTCTAATGATTTGGTTACTCTCCTGCTCTGCTTTACTCCAGCTGTCCTTGCATTGCTCTTCCTTTCTGCCCTGTCCTAAGTCTCTGGAGTGAGGGCTGGGACACTGGGTGGTGGTGGAGAGATGCTCAAAGGCACAAATTGCTCTCATCTCTTGCACATTGAAAATTCTTGAGGGGATGGTCTGCACCCAGGTGCCAGGTGTGTTAGGATCCCAGAGGGGAGAAGATACAGTGAGATGATCATTGCTGAAAGTGTTTTAAGGCAGGAGAATAAGAAAACTAGAGCCTGTCTGAATGTACTGAATGCAAACACTGCTGTCTCTTGTTATTGCCTCCAGAGTGGAAAGGAGTTAGGATCCTTTGTCACTTAAAAGTGAGGGATGTCATGCATGAAGGTCTGGTGTGTGGTCAAGGCTGAAAAGATGTTTATATCTCTGCATATGCTGCTCCATTCAAAACCAGTAGTTTTGATAAATAATAAAAAATACAAATTTGGAGAAATAACAATATAAATGGTTCCTATGGAAGATATAGCCTTAAGTGTGCCAGCGTAATTAAGACTTCTGCTTCGAAGTGGAACAACTTATGCTGTGGTTTATGTTCTTAAAATAAGTCTGGAGGACACCCCCTAGATATCACATCCCACTCACTGCCATCACAGGCACTACACAGTATGTTTATCAGGCTGGTATTAGATTCTTTTCTTCCTTTGGTACTGGAAGCTTGTTCCAGGTCCTCATCCTGCTGATTGCTAGAAATCCAAATAGAAGCTCTCTTAGCTGGTTTCTACCCACTTATTTTTGTGTCAGTGCTGCCTGTTAGTTAAATCTTGTAGCATTCTGCTGTCAGCAGCTCTGCATCAAGAGGAATCTTAGATTAACAGAGTGCTCCAGGACCATTTTGTGGTATGCAGGGATAGTACATTGTGCAGAACTTCAATACATCTGTAACAGTAATTGGTTTTCAGAGGTGGATGCTGCACATCCTTTTCCTCAAGGCTTGGCTGATTTTAGTGAGGATTCAGTTCATTGATGGTCTGCAATAGTTAATTTGTCAGTGATAATTTGGCTGGTAAGAGAAGCAATTTGTTTTGGAGTGCATCTACAAAGAATCTATTGCAAAGGAGAAAAAACAGCTGAGGAAGAAGGAATTGTATTGGTTGCCAAATAGAATGATCTTTAACAGCATGGGTATTGACATTTGAAAGAAATGAACATAACTTCATTTTTCCAAATGGCTGCTCTTTATAAAATGTCTCACTTGTTAGTTCACTGTCTTAAAAGAAAAAAAGGAAATGTTGCTTACCTATCTGTCTTGGTTGTTGAGTCAATTGCAAATATTTTTGTCCAGTTAGAACTGGAGGAGAAATGGTGAATCATTCTTGTTAAAGGCACTTTAATTTTTAAAAGGTGCTCAAGCTTTCCAAATGTAACTTTTTTTTCCCCCATCCAACTACAAATATGAGATACGTATCAGCATCCTGGGGCTTCATATTGCATTCCTTGACTTTCTAAATTTCACTTGTAAATTTCACTTGCTCAGAAAACCAGGCAGGCCTTACTACTAATTAATAAATCACTAGGATTAAGTGGTGCAGTAAGAAAAGTAACAGGAAAGAAAACAAGTTGACTGTTTAGTGGATTTGCAATACTGGAATGTTTTGTTTTTCTCTAACAGTAGGAAATTGCTACACCCACAAAAGGTCTATAATTCAGTGTGTTCTTCTGTTAGTAACCACATCTTTCCTCATCAAGCGCAATCTAGAAATCTGTTACTGCAACAAAGCCAAGGAAAATTGTCATGTTGCCATGGATCGAATCATTAATGTTATTACAGTAAAACTCCACAGCCCTGTCATGGGGAGCATGGCGTACACAATGCATATCCAAACCCTGGGAACTCCCACCTGGCATGCTGACCCTTTCATGAATGATGAATTTTGGACAATCTTTGGTAACTGCAATGGCTACCTAAAATCATGGGATGAAGCCCATTTAAATTAAGACAAGGTAAAAATTATTTATGTAAAGGAATAAAATGCAGTGTTTTCATGTGCTTTAAAAGACAAGAAGGATATTAAGAATTTGACAATGACTTCAGAGTTTATAGCAGAGATGGAAAAAGCCTGCAGTGTCTTTGCAGTTCTTCTGGGGACAAAAAGGAAAAGCTACGTGGATTAATTTAAAGATATAACAAGGCAACTGGAAAGAGTAACCTGTTTCATTCCAGAATTCTGGAGCACCTGAGAGCATTCTTCCTCTGTTGGAGAGGGAAAAAACGCATTTTTATCAAGAAAATCTTAGGATTTCTCTGGTGAGACATAACAAGCAACCACATGCACTTGTACTTGAGTTTGCAGTGGTTGTGATCTTTTCAGAGATGATCTATAGAAGACATTACTCCCTATGTCATGATGAACTTGTTTCTGAACTGCTGAGTTTCTATGGAAGTTCCTTAAGTGTTTTTGAATCCTCTCTGGTGAGAATATTGCTGCATGGTAAAGTTCAAGCAAAGTTCTCTAGTGAAGGATGATGGTTCTAAAAACATCAAGAAATTATGTAGGTAAGTATGAGAAGGCAAAGGAGGATGAGAATTTGGTAGCCAAAGGAAGTGATCCATTGAGGCTGAGTAGAGTTTGGAGAATCTCCACCTAACTTCAGAAAATGAATCAAGCCTTAAACCAAACTACATGGTCACATCTCCAGGTTAAAAAAAAAAAACAACAAATGGGTCCTTTGAGAAGGGACACCAACCTTAGGGAAACACTTGGGCTGCCACTTATTAACTCAAATACTGGATTTATTCAATGAGCACGGTGATTTAGTGGTAAAAGATGGGGGTTGTTTGCATTTGCAGGCATCATGGAAGTCATGCTAAAGCTGCCATAAGGGAAGTAGTGTGCTATTTCCCTATGTGTAAGTTCTATCACTGTTTTTCCATTTGTGTTTATTAACTTTTTTGCCTTAATAACCAGTCCTGCTCTATACAGTCTGAGTGTTTGCCTGTTGAGATGTTCTGCTGAAGGATAAGGATCCAAGCCCTTGGAGTAATTTTTCAAGGCCACCTGGAATCCTTTCAGTCAGCTAGCACTGATGCTGGGTCTCCTGATGATGGTTTGCTCAGAGTAGCACGAGTACTGGATGCTTCCTAAACTACTTACTGAATTAGTTGCTTGATCATTTTAGCAGAAAACCTATTATTTAATTGATAGAATTGAGTCACAGAAACTATTTCCTGTCTAATGAAAACAATGTCCCAAATTATCTACACATTGTGCAATTTTTCTATAAAAAGTTTTTATTGAGAATTAAATTCTGAGATTTACTTTTTTCTCTTTGAAATGAATTTAAAATTGTTAGATCTGATTCTTTCATTAAGCATTCTTGGCCAAAAAAAAAAGTCCTCAAAAGCTCTGGAAGCCATAGCCAAATGGGACTCTGAATTGCATTTCCATCTTCTAAAAGATGGTTGGAAAGGTAACTGTGTGGGAAGGGATCCACTGCAGGGAATCAGTCATGTCCTGGCAGCAAGGATGGACCAGATGACCTAATTTCTCTTTTCCATTGGAGTTGTCTCTGATTCCCCACTAGTCATGCAATCACATGACTGACAACAAGGATAAAAAAATATGGAAAATACATCTCCCAGGGTGACAAATAAATCCTATTATTCTTGATTCCATCACCTTGCAAGCACTGATTAATTGAATGCCATAGAGTCCTATATCATTATGTTGGTCTTTTAGATGAAACCTTTAAACCTGACTTGCCATCTGCTCTGCCTGGAATTCAGCACTGCTTCCTCAGCTGCATGAGACGTCTGCTTGGTGCAGTTGATGCGTGAATAGAAGCAAGACTTGAGAAGAAGGGCTCAAAGAAGCAGTTTTAGGAATAATATACTCTATTGCCCAGTTTTAATGTTACCCCATACAACTCATCTGCAAGACTGTGGAAGTGCAGCACTGTGCTATTTCTCCATTATCATACCTTGTATACATATGACATGAGCTTGCTGTGCCAAAGTCTGCAGTTGGTTAAACTGCCCTTAAGATGGCTTTTTTGCAGCTGTTTATAAACCAGCCGTGACCTGGCTGTCATGATCCAAAGGAGATTTTTTTTTTTCTTTGATTTTTTTTCCCTTTCCCATCACTTGGTGCTTCTTGCTGGCCGAACAGGCTACCTGCTCTTCCTGAGGGAGGTAGCCCAAGATCTTGTAGTGTCAGATCTTATCTGTAAAGAATAGAATGTAAAGAATTTTGGAATCAGCATTTAGATTATTATCAAGGGATAAATCTTTGAAATACTTTTTATTAACATAACCTCATGCTGCAGAGTTTGTGCATGGAATCTTATTCTCATTTGGTGTATCCCATCTGTAATCATTCTCCATTAACATTACTCCCATCATACCTACAAACAAAACCAAACACAAGGCCCAAGAGTCCTGACTGTAGCCTTAAGATAATAATGGATTATAAGAATGCACTTAGAAACACCTGTATTTGAGCAGAGAAGTGAGGGTGTACAAGACAAAGAACTTCAGAAAGCAAAATACAAGAGCAATAAAACACATTGGTGCTTTGATGGAAACTACACAAAACCACTGTATTGTCTGAAAGGAGATGTTTACCCACAACTCTGATTTGCAATTGCTAGATGGATGCTCATCTAGCCAACTGAGATCCAGGAGGAGTTTGCCTCTCAGATCCACTTTGGAAGAACTGTGGTAAGGTTGATTTCCTCCTTGGTAAGAGCAAGTGGAGTAGAGTACTTCTTGCTAGAACTGTTATGTCATATACTTTCTATTACTGCAGAAACCAAGGGCCTCTGCAATGCCCAATCTCTCCTGACCTCTTCTTGTACCTTATTTTTTTTAATAGTTGTGGCTTTGTCCTTTTTTTTGGGTATTTTGGGTTAGAGGATGTTAGAAACCTGGTTTTTAGCTTAGATTTATTGATGACACATTTTATGGGGCCTTCCAGATGACTATTACAGACGTTCTTGGATGTACAAGATTGGCCAAGTCCTGTGTTCCTTTGGCCCTGGTCGTCAGTTCTTTCCTACTCATGTAGCCAAAGGAAGCACTTTCTCCACCCTGCCACCTGTGGAGCCAGAGACATGGACAAGATACAGAGATGTTTTCCATGTGCTGCATTTCTTCTTCTAAAGTATTTTCCTTTCCAAAGCAATCCCAATTTCTAAAACAATGAGAAAAAATCTTCAAGCTCTTAAGAAATATAAATAAATACATGTGTATTATACAAATATCATTTGTTAATAAGAAAAATACTGTGATAATGAAGAAAGTTTAACATTCAGAAATGAGGAGTGTCTGACTGCTGAGGGTCATTTGTGGAAGGAATGACCAAAAATTAAAAATCTTACATTTAACAGGATATTTCCTGTCTGTTCCTGTTTGTTTTTTCCCTTGACTTTTCCTTTTCCAATTAGAATAGACAGATTGCTGCTGTTCAGGGAAACTGCCTCAGAGACCTACTCCACTGAGACAAAAGTAACTGGTAGATGCAGTTTGATGTATTTTTGTTTGGTTTTCTTCCTTGTCACTCAGGTTTCATATCCATTTGCACCCATCCATCTCCAAAACTCTGGTTAGTTATCACTAATTTGTTTACTTACTTTCTTAATTCAAAGATCCTTAGCTTAAAAACTCTACATACTGCTTTAAACAGTGTCGTGGGATAAAATGTGTCTGTCTGAGCCTTACAAATGACAGCAATCCAAACGTTGTGCTGATTCACACTCCCTGCCAGGGATATCTGAAGATTTTCATTAAATAGGAATTACTGGGGTACAAAGCTCCAGTGGCAGCCTGTCCTCTTGGGCCATGTCTCCTCTGCTGACAACCAGTTGCTGCACTGGATACATTCTCTGGAGGATCCCTGAGGTCAGAATTATGCAGTCAATTTAGTCCAATACAAAATCTTCTGCTGTCTCATCTCTGCTTGTCCCTAGTGCCCCTCTTAAGCTGGCATCAGACAGCCTGAATGCAAAACCACACGCAAGGATGAACACCTTTCCATTCTCCCTCCCCTGCTCACATGCTGACCCCCACACTGCATGGTTCCTGAAGAAGAGAAACACATGGGAGGAGCACTCCTCCTCTCTATGGCAAATGCAAATTAGGGTGGATGATGTGGCAACATAACAAAAGCCCAGGTATAAGGACTAACATTCCTACTTGTCAGACTCAAGGCAGCTTTATTCGTCTACTTTGCACTGTGTTTTGGGTCTGGTCTTGTAATGTTTATTATTGGCTCAAACTGATTGACACCAGATTCTCACTCATTAGGCTGTATGATCAAAGTCTCTTTGGGAGTAATATCTTCCAGCAGAGAAAACTCCTGAGTCTTAAACTGCACAAAAAGAAGAGTTGTAAATAAAAGACAAAAATTAAGATCTTCACCAAGGAAAGAAGCTTGGGATCCTTAGCAGAAGCATCAGTCCAAATGACACCCTAGCAGAACACAGGCATGGTCAGCAAACCTGCTTTACTACAATTTCAGGTGTTCTGCATGATCCAATTTCTTTCTACCTTCACAAGTTGGGCTTAAGGGTAAAAACAAATTTAAGCATCAAAAGGCAAACCTTGTTTACAGTCCTCCTGTGCTTTATTGTGTGGGAGGTTGTTTCTGTACTGTTCCAGAATGAAATGTTCTGGTAGTGATGCCTGTAATCAAGGAAACAGGAGAATATGGGATTAATACATAAACAAGATGAGCTGATAATTAGCCACAGAAAATTAGTTCACTAAAGATGTTTAACTCATTAGAATGAAACAATCTAGAGCAGGATTCCTATTACTTTCAACTGAGAAGTGGATTTGGAATCCTCTTTTTAAAATCATAACCTAAAAGATGCACTGTAAGAATGAGAAATAAAAGGTGGGAAAATAATAAGTAATACAGCAGGTAGTTTCAGTTATGTTAGTGTGTGTATAGTGAAATATGTATTTAATTTGTAAGTATTTTTTATATATATTTACATGTGTTTGTGTATATATATGTATTTATTTATGAGATCTGACCATGTCTGCTTGCAGAGGACTGACTTGTTTGATGCTGGAAATTAGTTATAATCAGATGCTAATAACTTTTGGTTACTAAGGACCTAGGCTGACCCCATGCCAGTACCCACACATCATTAGCTGTAAGTTTGCACTCCTGTGAGCCACTCCTACATTTGCATAACTTGGATTTCTGGACTCAGATGGGGACAGAAAAATGTTGTTAAAATTTGGTACTAAATACATTACTTTAATTATGGTGTCTTGGTTGAAGACTATTTAGAAACCATATTTAACAGTAATTACTGGACATGTTGTCTGGAAAAAACATAAATAAAACTCTAAATCCTTAGAGATAAACTCTTCTTTTCTGAGTGTTTTTGTATACAGGTAAGAACAGCCAGTTTACTCATTAATTAAACTTTTCAAATAGCTCATTTGAACATGGTTTAAGTTGTGATAGGAAATACTAGAAGCTTGCACAGTAAAACAGCAATATAAAAACAATAAAGTCATACAAAATAAAAAAAAACCTGCTCAGGTTTACTTTCTACCATATATGCAGTATCTTTGCATTAATAGGAGCAAGACAAGTAGTATCCATTTGAAGATTTTACAAAATATCTCAGACTGTTTTTCTACATTGCATAAATTGCATACACACATTTATAAAGTACCACTGTTTATGGCTTCATATTTTACTGATTATGACTTTTAATAGCTTAGCATCATGCCTCCACTGCTCTTATCATTACACAATAGTGTCAGCCACTAACAAGGAAAATATTTTAATAAAGGCAGCTTCGTTTCAATAATGCTTTAGAGTAATAAAACCATTAAGGCTGGAAGGGACCTATGGAAATCACATGGTTTATATCTTCTCTCAGAGCAAGTCCAACTTCAAAGCTACAGGCTCCTCAGGGCCATGTCTTTCAAACACACATAATGCTAAATCATCCCAATACCCTACATAGCATTAAAAGCATTAATGCAGTCAGTGGTTCTCACTAATCCACTAACAAATACATTACGTTATCCTGTGTTAAAACTAGGCACTACACTATTTCATGTTATATAAACAGAAGTGTTGCTGGGGTTTTTTCTCTCAAGACCTTATTTTCTTTTATTTTATACTATCTTTTTGTTTTATTTTTTTTTGTTTAATGTTAGACCCCTTATTGAACAGTCATTAACTACAAATATATTTGTACAGTCAGTGGTGGTGTTTTTATTCTTGGGGAACTATCACTGGTGAATTATGCTTTAGACTATTTCTTAGATACTCAGGAAGCCAATAATCTGTATTCTCAAGGGAAAAAGACCTGGATTTGTATCAGCTGTGGTAAATGAGAAAACTTGTCCAATAGCAGCACACTAAAATTCAACTGGTTTTAATTTTTGTTCTAATCACTTTAGGGTTGTAAAAGCCCAGAAAAGCGATGTTTTCTTTAATCTCAGTATAATTGCCTCAAAAACAGCAGCAATGCACCCTTGCTTACACTGGCTCCAACAATGCTTTCATCAAAACATGCAGAAGAACTGACTTTTGACAAAAGGGATGGTTTAATTTGCAGTGGACAGTCTGTTGGTCTTACTGATTCCTACTGGGAAATGACTCCTTCAGCAAGGTCTCTGCCAGTAGAGCTGGAAGATGTTGGTACAGACATCTGATCTGTCTGTAATCCTGATAAAGGCTCCTAAGCAGGATGACCACTGTTTTTGGAGTCCAGAGGTCCTGGGCCAACACTGCTGCCCTTACATGGAAAATGTAAGTGGAGGCCCATGAGATCCCACCACAAGTGTTCACCTGTGTCTCAATCTTCCCAGTCAGCCGTCTTGGAGGAGTCTTCCATACAATCCAGAAATCCAATTCCACTCTGCATAACTATTTATGCCTTCCACTCTTTTTTTTTTTTTACCTGTATTTGTGAACACAACACAAATAAATTTTAAAAACCCAACCAGCCAACAAAATAAACTATGAATGTACCTAAGAATTCAGTTTTATTTAATTACTAACAATGATAAACCATATTCAGCATCATTTAACTGGCCAAACTGGAATGGTTTTTGTGAAGCTTAAAGGGAAAAGGAAAGGAGAAGAGAGTACTAAGGAGACAAGAGCAAGAACAAAAGCTCTGATGGCACTATGGAGTTTGGGGGTTTTTTTCTCTTAAACTTCTTTTTGGTCATCTTATTAACCTCATCTTTCGTGGCCCTTTTTATGACCTGTTTCAGGCTCCTCTGCCCTGATCCCACAGTGATCTTTTCTCAATATCCCAGATAAAGCAAGAAAAGTTACCCAGTGCGGACATCTGACAGCAGGGTAAATTTGATTCAGCTGAAGCCAGGTACCCAACTAGCATGGGATCAGAATTTTGCTTCCCCTGTGTGTCTTAGAGATATGAACCATATGAATGTGGTCCTTTGAACCACATTCTTGATGATATTTGTCACACATTTCCTCAGCAACTTCAAAAGTGTTTGAGTCCTTTAATTATAGTGCTGTTTACCTACTATCTTAACTAACAGGCATTTTCTCAGAACAGACATTTCTCAAACACTCCCTTTATTATCTCTTCCCCCAAGTGCAAAAATAATTTACAAAGAGCCATATTAACATCCCTGGTTATATAAAAATCAGTATTATTTTGAGAACAAAAATATTAAAAGAGTAATAAGCAAGTATGAGTTTCCTAGATTTGCAGTAAACTCTGTGCTTGTGCTTTCTGCTTCAGGGACCTTAGAAACTTCTGCCTACCAGTTCTTCACCAATAACACTTTGCAGTCATGTGTGAGAAACATGACCTTGGTGTCACTTTTCATAAAGAAAATTACCCAAGAAAATTACTTTAACATGGGTCTAGCACTGTGCTTGTTTTAAGGTTACTTCCCAGTCCTTTTAAGTTGGTGCTTTAAGTCAGCAGGTGCGTAATAACTATGAACACTGGGCTCTTGAATTGCATATCTAATATACATCACTGTCTATGCTCTACCACTGGAAAACTGATTCACACACAGAAAGGTGAGGACACTTAGACAGAGTCTCTTTAATGGTACCTCAAGTTAGTTACAATTGCAGAATTTTGGCCAGTGGTTTCCTTAGAGTGCCCCATGAGCCAGTGGGAGGGACTCTATAGAATCATATGAAAACATGGTTTTATGTAGAATTTTAATAACAGGGTACAATAAGTTTTCGGAGTTGACTACACTCCAGTGGTCCAAACTGTTTGGAGACTCCTGACCTGGTCTGACATTTGTGATTACAGAATTACCAAAGTGCTCCCAGCTGCCTTATGTTGGCAGAGCTGTGTTACCAGGGCAATCTAAGCTACAGCTCAGTGAATAACACAGCCAGCATATTTGCTGAGGGCAGGTCTCTCGAGGCTCTTTACTACCACTACACAGAATACACTTCCAACCAAACCGCTGCAGGTAGGCCAGGAGAAGGATGAAGACCCTGCATAGGTGTAGAAGGGAAAATGCCTTCTAGTAGCACTGTCCTGCAGCAGGTGTGTCCCTTGGAAATGCCCTTCTCTCTGTCTTCCTGCTGTGTGTCCTATATCAGATGTGGCTGCTGAGCACATCCCAGAGCAGTGTAATCAGGCAGGGCTGGGGAGTGGCGATTCTGTGACTCACATTTCAAGCACACGGAACTGAAAGCCCTGCAGTGGAGAGAAATGAGGCACCATGAAAATGAGACATCAAAGGCATATAAATAAGAAGACATATTAAAATAATGTTGAAATCTCAGCTGATGGGCAGGTGACTTGAATCACACACAAATCTTAAGCAGTTCAAATGCAGTTCCTTCACCAAAGCTCCATCATGAGGATGGCCAGTCTGGGTCACCTGAACACAGGTTGGATGAAATGAGCCAGTGGTCCTCCTGAGCCTGACATCAGTAGGCTGTCTGCAAGTCCAACACACATGCAGGCCCATTTTGAAGTGGTGAACTGCTGCCTCAGATGCAGGCTGCTCATAGAGATTTCCTTCTATTTTTGGAAACAGGTAGTATGTGAAACTTCTGGTCATACAACTTTTTGACAGTGTTCATAGACCTGAGATATTTGGTGAATTTTTCTTTGTAAAGAAATTATATAAAAATAAATCCTCTTGGTCTCACTCACATACTCAGGAAAACTATTTTGTCTGAGAAAGAGCTGTGAGGACTTGGATCCAGATTTCCTGCTAAGCGCAGGCACTAACACCTATTCAGAGTGTGAAGTACTTGCTAGCCTAGAGCAGCAATGGTTCACACTTACGTGGCTCAGATATCAGTGAATTGACAGGGTCAAAAACAAGTAAGGAGAATGAAACCTCTGAACAGGTTGATAGCTTGTAGACACTAAGGACTGCAGCACCTCAGCAAAAAAACTGCCTGCATTCCTCCAGTTCTGGGGTGAATGGGTTTGCTCAGTCAGTGGTGCAATTTAGGGTAACTCTGCCCTGTCCTGCTGCAAAGTCACCGGGTCACTACATGAGCTCCTCTTGTCCTGATCATTCCCCGCTGTTGAGGTGTTAAGATAGTGCCCAGAGGAGCATTAAGACAGGCACACAACTTCTCATTTTACAGAATGAGAATTGTTGCAACATCCCATCACAGCAATTTTTTTAAGAGCATCTGATTCTGTAGGAGGCTCAGGACTCCAGTTCTCACCGTGGAACCCAAGCAAAATGCAAGGTCTTATTTAGTTGGCCCAGGCAGTTATCTCTTTTTAAGAAACCTTCGATGGTGCCTCATTCACAAGTGTGGTCTACTACAGCACTCCTTAGGAATTGCAAGCAACATCTAATGCTACATTCCATGTATTCCATGAACTGCTCTGTATTTGAGGTATTGCCAAAAATCCCTAGAAGGCACAAATCCATTCCAGTGTAGAGCCTTTTTCTAGCCCACTCTTTTTCTGTTTCTTTGTAATGCATCTGTAATGCAGATGGTATAGAATTCAAGAAATGAATTTTCCATAGTATGTTGAAGTCTCCACTTACACCTAAATCCCATATTGTCAACATAGCTTGCAAGGGGAAAAATCCCTTTCAACTCCCATGCATGAGAATAAATCTCATTTGTGAAGCCAGTGAATACTGATTTCAGTTTGTCCAAAAGTTTCATTTGTCTCTTTCATGCAATTTTAAGCCTAAACAGGAACTCTATATATGTATTTAAGGACACAGTACAAATACACACACAAATGTAGAAGCAAAGCAGTCTGCATAAGGTAGAATGCCAGCAGATCTTTCCAAACTCGAACATATGCCATTTCAATCAGTTAAATGTTTTGGGGTGTTTTGTTTTGTTTTGGTTTTTTTACTATGGTAGGTATCCAGTTGTCCAGCTGCCAGCTTTACTTAGGCTGCTGGAGTATACTGGCAGTCAGTTCCCTCTGTGTCTCATACACCAAAATAGTACAGCTGGAAACTGGCCCACATTTCATTACTTCCCACAAGGTCTACATTTGCTGCCTTTATATTAACAATATGCCTAGAATAATGTCTGGTCCTAATGTCTGATGAAAAATACTGCCCAGAAGAAACACATTTTACCTTGTACTTAGATTCTCTTTTCTTCTATTAAATGTCACATCAAAGAAGCTTTTTCCTAGGAGAGAAAAGAGAATTGATAAAATTATCATAATTAAAATTATGTTAACTTCTACCAGCGTCTGTGACAGCTGTTGGGTGGGTAAAAGAAATCACCAGGATATAAGTTAAATCACCAGGATGTATTTTAGATGTATTTTTTTCACATTAGATCCAGTTTTTTTTTCAGTTTGCTTTTTCTTTTCCTTTATTGTAGCCATGAGTTTTACCAAACAATTGCACCGATGAAAAGAAAATCTGATACCAAATAAACAAAGTGAAAAAAAATGGATCCTTTAAGCTTAGGAGGAAGTACATTGCTCTGTGGCTTTCAAACACATTTATAAATGTGATCAAGCAGAAGAGAATGTGTCTGCACTACACATTGCAAGGTTTTTCAGGCCACATGACCTGTTAACATTGTCTAACAGAACTGTCTAAATTACAAAAAGTGATTTAGGATGTGTTTTAAAACTGTGTCTTGCTTCCATTTAAAGCAGTATCACAGCTCTTGTTCCCTGAACAGGGCTGGGATGCCTGTGAAAGTATGAACCATCTTGCCAGAGTGTATCTACAGATGTGGTGTGAAGGTGAGAAAAGTGTATGTGAAACTATCCAGGAAATAAAAAAACTAAGTGCTTTATATTCATCATCCTGCCGTGGAACACTAAAAATCTCTGGAAAGTTCCTGAATGGCTTTGCCATTGACATATGGTGAATCTTAAACATGTATGTCCAGTTGTAAGATGGCAGTACACTCTAAATACGGAAAGGTGTTTTCTGTTTCTCTTAAGATCCCTATTAGGACAAAAGTGCACCAGTCAGATGGCAGAAGTATCTTCATTATTTATACATAAACATGTACCACCTTTCCTAAAAACCGGAAAGGAAGAGATGGAAGACTGGCAGCACCATCTCCTGGCAGATAAAAGAAATAGGGACCACTTAGTGTCAGAATGTAGGGCCAAGTAATTTCTTTGTGGATTTTAAAAAGGCTGTAGCAGGAAGTAACTTCACAAGAGTATATTCCCTCCCTAGGAAGATTAACTCTAATATGCTTCAGGGAAGAAAAGCATTGTGTGATATTATAATTACAGAGAACATATGCTCACAATAATGAAGAACAAATTCAGGATGCTTCTGCCTTTAAAAAGCTCTCTCATGTTGGTCTCTGCTTTCCTTTGTGATACAGTAATAGCAAATTTCAAAACTAGCACAGCAAGTAAGTCAGTCCCGTTGCAGCATATTTATGTAGTCATGGAAGACGGCAGGAGACCACAGAAGTTCCCCAAAGTCAGAAAATATTGAAATATGTATATTTCAAGAGTTGTAGCCAAATTTCTGTCTTGCTGAGTAGATAGGGGAAATGTTGGGAAATGTACTATAAACTCCTGGATCACTAATGTGGAGTGTTATTTTACATATTTTGAAAGTGACAATAGGCCAAACAGCACTAAGCAAGGGTGAGGCCTTCAAAGTAATGAAATGCTGTATGGGAAAGAAAAACATCTGTGGAGATAAAAAAGACTAAGTCAGATGATTTGGTGAAAGACAGACATGGAAGAGAGGAGGAAAAACAGGTAAGGAAGAGAGGAATTAGAGAAACTTCAGAACTTGCACGCCACAGGAGTCCAGATCTCATTTATCAGCAAGAGGGAGAAGACAACCTCAGCAATCAGGCCAAAGTATACCAGTCTTCTGCCTGTTAACTCTTGCAGACCTGTTCTTGCTGTTAGGTCCCCTGTTCCATGGTATGAAACAAACACAAAAGAAACAGAGATCATGTTTTGCAATTGGTTTTTTTTTTCCAATGTTTGGGAGATTATTTCACTTAGAGAAACTCCCAGGTGCTTTTTAAAGAATTATTTTTTCTTTCTGCAGATGATCATGAAAGTGGAAGAAATTTATGAATTTATTAATTCCATCCTTCTTCCAAAGTATGAACACTTCTTGTAAGTCCCTGCACTTCCCAGGACTTTGCCCAAGGTAGATTCAAAAGCCACATGTAATACAGGTTTCAATAATTCCCATGGGAAAATATGCAGCTCTATGAAGCCTACATCTCCCACGGTGGGGAGGAACTCTGCTTATCTCTAGCTCAGAACCAAGATCAGGGCTTTTTCCTCCAGGGATCATTTACTCTTCAAACATTCACAAAACAAAGGTAATCCACCATCTTCCTCCAGGGCATGCCACAGATTCCATCTTCCTTTCCAAACAAACTCCTAAACTGTGTATTTTTGAATCACTCTGGGTAGTGGGTTTACCTCTTTCACCAAGGAACCTTCCTTCTTAAAGGAACCCTTCTTGTGAACAGGGTCAGTTACCCAAACAGCTGTCACTCCACATATCCAGCTTTTATTATTAACACAGGGAAACATACTCACTGCCTGTGTATATTAAACTATTTTCTTTCTTTTATTCAATGTGATGTACTTGTGCTATTTCTCACCAACACACTACATGCTGTTTCCCATTAATTTCTAATTCTATGTATTTAGCACATCCTTGTTTAGTCCCTACTCATATTAATAAAATGGCTCAAATTCCTTACTGTGGAAAAGAAATAATGCATTTTTATTAATACTGAATATCAGCACACTCCAAAAGTGGTCTTGTACTGGACACAAGATGATATATTTGTATAAACAAATTAAGATTAAAAAAAACACACTCAGACATGCCATTAAACTAACTTACTGATACCAAATCAATTATTGTTATTAATGTGAAATAAACAATATTGCTAAATCAGTGACAATTTTAATAATAACTATATACTGTTATGCTATTATTAAATAGCAATAGTCTAAACACTTTAATCTAACAACTCCATTGTGATTGTCTTTGTCAAAACCAAAATCCCAGTTCCATAACCCTAAAACATTTACAGGTAATCAACCTTTATTACTAAAGTGTCCTTGTGAGAAAAGAAGTAAATGGAAGAAAAAAACCTAGTCAGTGGGAAAATTCAAGTGATAAGAGAAAAATCAACTATTTATCTGGCTTTCTGTATCTTCCTTCACATCTTATAAAATAGTGAGAGATAAGGTAGTCCATCCATCAATAAAAAAAACCAGATCTGTACTGGGACCTCTGAAGTCCAATATGTGATCTGGAAATTGGGATACATAGTTCACAGATAAAACAATGGCATTTGAAGAAGTTCCATCTATAGTTGATTCTAAGGCTTGCAGAAAGATCCTGCAATATTAAATCACATCTGACAAAATGGCAAGTGACGATGTTTATAAACGCTGCATGTAACCTTCACCAAATACTCCCAATGATGAGCACTTGTTTAGCTGTTATTAATCTGAAAAGACATCTTAGAAAGCTAGTAAAGTACTTCAACTCTGTATTCAGTGGAGGTCAAAAAATACTGAAAATCACTAGAATGAAGACATGGGTAGAGCACAATTATTTATTATATATTTCAGAATGACTGTACTATATAAAAGACCCCCAAAAACCACAAAACCAAAAGCCAGAAAGCAGAAACATGGATTAATCACACCCATGGAAAGCTAACCACAATAAGACAATCAAACCTATAACTCTGATGGTTATGCCAGATTTCATGAATGACATCAAAGGAAAGAGTCATAAAATTCATAAAACCCAATAATAAATAATTTTCAAGAGGATCTGAAATAATCTGAGATTATTTCAATAATCTTAGTGTACCAGGTGGCAGAAGCTGAAACCCACCAACCTGGCTGCAAAAGCAGTACTAAGAGATGATAAAGCCATGGTAGAAAACTCAAGAGAACCTCCTGAGTCTGCATTCCTCTGCTGGAACACTTCATCATTTGCCTTATCTCTGATCTGTTAAATGAAGATGTTGACTTACAAAGAAGTTCATGACACAAAACAAACAGTGACAAATTCTTAACAAACACTGTTCACCCAGGAAACTCAAGAATGCAATAATTCTTACGGTGCAGTGAAATTCTAACTGTGGTATAAATTCTTGCTTAAAACTTTCTTGGAGTCTAAGAAATGGATTGTATCAAATGTTAAATTATTTTTAAAAAATTATTTCTAAGGGAAAGCTGGACAACTAGTGGCCATTAAAAGTGACACCTATTCTACACAGACTAGTACAAGTATAATTAGTGCAGATGTGGGGAGATGTGATTTACCAGGGAAAGGTCAACAAGGGTTTTGTCAACATTGCTCTTGCCAAGAGAAGTCTTGCCTTACAAACTCAGTTGAAGTCTTTTGAACGTGTCAGCAAGCAGCTGGATAAGAGGGATTGCAGAGATACAGTTTGCTGAGATTTCTGAAAGACTTTCAAGACTTTCTTGCCAAAGGCTCTTAAGAAGACTAAACAACCACAAGATGAGAGAAGATCCCAGCATGGATTGAAATGCAGTTAAGACTAAGCATGTGGTAAGTTTGCACAATGAAACAAAGTCACTAATGCACCTTCTCATCTCTGTGCTTATTCATAAATAATCCAAGTAAGGTGAGGAGTGACAAGACAAAGATTGCTGATGGTATAATATTAATGAAAAGAGAAAAAATGGGTGAGTGGCTGAGAATTGCAGAAAGACCTTCCTCTACTCAGGGCTCATACACCCTCACTGATGCTCCACCATATGGGGGACACATTTGCTCTGGCACAGGACTCAACAGGGACCCCCAGACCTCTGTCATCTGGAATAGCACTGGACACCCACATGCGGGCAACTGTGTGCCCTCAGTGCCTGGCAGGAAAACAACAGATGACCATGAAGACAGACAGATGTAAAGCTATGCACATGAGGAAAACACAGCCCTACATCACATGTGGAATAATGCTGTCTGAACTGACCACTATCCATCAGGAATGGGAGCTGGGAATATTATTTGTAGGACAATGCCAGCCCAGTGGAGATCAACAGCACACTGAATATTACAAATATTCAGAAGCAATACTGACAATAAGGCAGGGAATATTGTTATGCCACTTTATAAATCTACTATGTGCCTCTGTCATGATCACCATACACAGTTCTAGTCCCACCATCACAAACAGGAATAACAGAAATGGCAAAGTTCATAGAACAGCAGCAAACATTTCCTTGGAAAGAAGGAGATTTCACTTGGACTTGTCAGGCCGCAAGAGGAGCCTTACCAGACTGCAAGGGGATTTCACGGAGGCTCTGAAGTGGTGACTGGCATAGAGAAGGCAAACTTGATGCACTGTCCTTTCCAAGCAAGAAGCAGGCTTGGGTCATCACATGGTGTCACAAAATGCCAAGTTGAAAGAAAGGAAAATGGCTGTTCATATATACAGCGACATTGTGGAGTTCCCTGCCACAGGATGATATGGATGCTACAAGTTTACAAGCAGTAGGTCACAGAAATCAGAGAAATCACAGAAATAAAAATCACAGAATGGATAAGGTTGGAAGGGATCACAGTGGATCATCTGGTCCAACCTCCCTGATTAAGCAGGGCTATTCCAGAGCACATGGCAGAGGAGTGTATCCTAGTACTTCTGGACAATCTCTTCCAGTGCTCAATCACTCACACAGTAAAGAAATTCCTCCACATGTTCAGGTGGCACTCCCTGAGCATCACATCAACTGAACAAATGTATGGAGGAGATACAGAGAGGGCTCCTAAGCAAGACACAACCTCTGATTCCAGGAGTCACTAGATGCAAATTGTTGGAAGTTCAAAGCAGACCCACTGGAAGTTTCCCCAGAAGTTTCATCTCTTATAATCTTCTCATCTTTGGGGACAAGGACTGGTAGACACATTCTTGGTTTAAGTGATATATCTGCTTCTATGGTGTTATGAAAAATTGAAAAATGAGTAATGAGATGCTTTTAAAATATTTCAGGTTAACTGATGAGCACCACAGCTTAAGCAGGATGGGAAACGGGGACACCTCCATTTTTGCCAAGTACATCACTTGCAACCATCTTTGCTGCAGGCATCTGCAAAAAGGTAAGAGATTCACCCAGTTCTGGAGAATATTAACCAGAACACCACAGCTGTAACACAAGTACATTTTCTGTGCTTTTGTCTCAATAAGGCATGCTCTTTGGGAACACTTGAGTCATGGATCCATCACTTATTATTTGTATTAAATGCCACAGTCTTCAGTTGTGCTAAGGAAACTACACAAAACCTTGTAAAATCACAGAGTACAGTCACTCACATGGGCTGGGGAGAAGCAGCAAACGCAGCTGTGAGTGGCATCACTGAGCATGCAGGATCTGAGAGGATCAGGGTCCTGCCCAGGCAGGTCCCACCGCACACTGTCCCCAGAGAGGGGCTGCAGAACCCAGAGCCTTCTTCCTTTCCAGGGATCTGTTCCTGCCCTGGGAAGGCCGTGAGGGGGCTGTGGTGAGGATGTCCCAAGAAAGCAGGTGCTCTCAGCAGGAAGAACAGCATTGCCAGCAGGCAGGAGGTGATCCTGCCCCTCAGCCCTGGCGAGGCCACACCTGCATGCTGTGTCCAGTTCTGGGCTCCTCAGTGCAGGAGAGGCATGGAGCCCCTGGAGAGGATCCCCAGCAGAGGCTACACAGATGACGAAGGGACTGGAGCATTTCTCTTATGAGGAAAAGCTGAGAGAGCTGGGCCTATTCAGCCACAAGAGATGACTGAGAAGGGACTTCATCAATGAAATTCAGTCTCTGGAGGGAGGGTGTCAAGAGAATGGAGCCAGACTCCTCTTGGTGCTGCCAAGCAATAGAACAAGACACAATGGGCAGAAATGGATGCTCAGGAAGTTCCACCTCAACACGAGGAAGAAATTTATTGTGCATGCAACCAAGCACTGGAGCAGATTGTCCAGAGGCTGTGTTGTCTCTCTCCCTGAGTATATTCAAGAGCAGTCTTGAATGTAATCCTGTGCCATGGGGTTTAAGATGACCCTGCAGGAGCAGCGAGGTCGGACCACACACCCCACGGCACTCCTTACCACACTGCCTCCATGAGGGCACCTCCCCTCCGCACCGCCCCCCGCCCAAGATGGCGGCCCCGCCCGCCCCACAATGCCCCGCGCGCAGCTGCCGCGCTTCCGGGTGCGGGCCCAGGAGGGCGGCGGGCCCGGCGCGGCGGGCGGAGCGCGGGGCTGCCCCGAGCGGATGCGAACGAGCGGGCGCGCAGTGCCGGAGGAGGCCGCGCCCGGACATGAGGCTTCGACTGTGGCTGGTCCCGGCCCTGGTGCTGGTGTGGGGGCCGGGCGGGCTGGAGGCGCTGGGGCACCCGCAGCGCCCGCAGCGCTACGGTGAGGGCAGGGCGCGACCACGGCAACCGCGGAAGGGAGGGGAGAGAGGGGAGGAGGAGGGAGAGACCACTGTGACAGGACGGGGGGAGGCACGGCACCCCGCCTCTGCCGCGTGTTAGCGGTGGGTGATGTGTGGGCTGGGGCAGAGCGCAATTCTGCTGAAGGCATGGCTGATGGGCAGTGCTTGGGGTTACTGCTCTCTGCGGGGAGCAGGGGAGACACCATTGTCTTCGCGCTCGAGGTCTGTGCAGAGTTTTTCTCTCAGGAGTTTGCGTTGTGCTAAGGCGGGATCGTCCAGAACGGGTCGGGCAGGGAGGGATCGCTGTGCGGTCATCTGGTCCCGTCTCCATGCGCCTGCAGGGTCATCCTGCATCACATTCCACAGGATCGCATCCCGCCCGTCTGGAGTATCTCCAGTGAAGGAGGCTGCACCACCTCACTGGGCAAAACCATCTAAATGGCTTCCCTTCATGGTTCTGTTTGGAGAGTCACCAGAGAGCCCGAAGCCACTGGAGCTGGAAGTGACCTCTGGAAAAGCTTGACACGGGGGAGAACCGCTGCTTTATTTAACTCCTTTAAACTCCTGTAACTCCTTAAGACCCATGTCTTACATACTTCTTGGATCCTTGTCTTTGCTTCGTTTTTCCTCTTCCCTGTACAGTAGTTCCTCATTATTGAAGCAGCAAAATTTTTGTTTCCTTAAGAAGGTTTATCTGGCCCCCACATGAAAACGCCTGTTTCGAAAATCAAAGGTACAAAAATGATTTTGTGATAAGGTCTGTTGCTTTCCTTGAGCCCATTGCTGTGCAGGGTGGGGATTCACATGTGACGATGCTGACATTCAGATCGACAACTGAACTGTCTAAAGACAGGCTCTGAACACTGTTCCAGTGATTAATTGGCTTTCCATTTACACAGAGGTTGTTGTCCTGTCTCCGGTCAGTGAGGCCAGCAGGGACTGTCCGAGTCTCCTTTCTTGGCTTAGGTCTCTCAGCACATTTCCTGAGAGGTGTCCAGGCTGCAGCTCTGCCCTCCTCTCCTGCGCCTGAGGTGGATCTGTGGTTCTGTGCAGTCCTCAGCAGTGGGTGGCTGCAGGAACCTGGGGAGGATGGGGCTCAGTGGTGGATGCTACAGGAAGTGTAATAGAAATAAAACAAACACAGCGTGTCCTTTCAGTATCAAGGAGGTCCTGAACAGTGGTTTGCATCTTGGGCTGTCAGATCCTCATGCCTTCTAAAGGACCTCTCTGCTATGAGTTTGTGCAGAGTTTATCTGATGGCTTTTATCTTCTTGGCCCATGTGCCACTGTGCCTGGGCTATGAGCTCTTCAATTTCATGAAATACTGCATGGAGGAAAACCTAATTTCTTCTGTTTCTAATTGTTGGAAGAATTATTCATTTTCTTCACACCTTTAGTGACTTACATACTGATGCAATATGTCTCATTTGTACTATCTTTTGTTTTTTAAGTGAGTAAAATGTTAGTCTGTATAATAGTTCTTAGCATGAGGAAAGAATCACGACTTTATTGGTTACTTTGTCTGTATATATTGTATTGGATTTTTATTTATTCTAGTTGTATGGTCAGGGCTGCAGACACTATTTGTAATACAAAGGCGGCATAAATTTATAATGATGAATGCTTTTGGTTTTGTCTCCTTTCTGAGTAGTTTTTGGTCTTCAATAGTCACTCCATGCTCTCTTTTCTTTGTGTTTTTTTTGTTTGCTTGTTGGGGACTTTTTTGGGGGTTGGGGTTTGTTTATTTGTTTTTGTTTTCTTTTGATGTTGTATTTCTTTTGGTGTTTTGTTTTGAGTGGTAATAATTATACTGACATACTTTGCTGTGTAAATACAGCGAGGAATTATTTTGTGTGTTATTTCACACATTCTCACCTTGAACTTCATCACGTGTTTTGTTTTGTTGTCCAGTAAACTAAATTTACAAAAATATTTTGTGAGAGAGGTTGAAAAGTCTGTGTGGGCTACATTAGCTGTTACTTTTATCCACACACTACTCCCATGTATATACACACATATATATGCTAATACATAGGAGTCACTACTCTCCTGGTATCTTATTTAGCCCCAGGTGTAGTAACTTAGATGTCATTGTTATTGTTACCTGATTGCCAGGTCAGGGCATTGAATATATTTGTTGATTTGGCCCTTAGATGGTACCTGGAGTGGAATTTGATCTTTTCAGACCCCCTGCACTACACCAGGGGCACTTAAGTCCCATACCACATTTAGAAGTTGACCAGTTCTATTTTTGTAGTGCTTTGTAACTCTTGGGTTAATACATTTGTACTCTGTTGATTTATTGGTCATTTTCTTGACTTCTTTTCCTGAGTCTTGAACACATGTTTTTACATATATCCTATCATGACAAAAAATTCTTTTTGGGGAACTTTTTAATTTCCTCTGCAGTGAATACTAAGGTCAGTTATTGGTAGTGGCCTTTAGCATCCATTCCTGGGGCTATATTTGCAGCTTACTTGTTTTACAAGCCCTTTTGATTATTTAACTGCGTGTTTTCGTCTCATAAAATAAAAAATATTTAGAGTATTAGCTTTATGTCTTTTACAAGCTACCTTTGCTTATGTTATTGTGGTTTTATGTTCATCTTTTGTTGGAGTTCTGTTGTCCTCATCTTGCAAGCTTGGTGTTCTAAATATCATCTTTTCATTCTAGTAATTTTAATATTATTATTTTGAAAGCTCTTTTTATCCTCAGCTTAATTTTTAGGAGCTGAAATCAGATTTATGATAGGCACTATCCTTAAGGAAGCTTCATGAATGAACATTTTGTGATTTCTATTGAGAACTTCCTGCTTATTACTCAGAGTTTCGCTTTTTCAAGGAGGAAAAGAATTATACAGTGAAAAAAAAATTAACAAAGAATAGAGTAAGTGATAAAAAGATATGGGTCATTTTCCAGCTTTTTTCAGCTGAAGTAATCTAAGGGTGTGGTGCTCCAGGAGTCTAAACTGTTCTAAAATGGGACTGCCACAACCTGACCTCAACTTTCCAATCCCTTCCCCATTCCTATGAGCACATTCATGGAATGTATGCTGTCTGGAAGCTAATCTCTTTTGTTGGTTGTTTGGCTTCCCCACCCCCCCCCCTTTTTTTTTTTTTAATAGTGATTTGCTTGGTTTTGGTTTATTTTCAGTAAGGGGTATATTTTCTCTCTGTGAACTCCATTATGGTGAAGCAGCTCACAGTGTGACTGTCCAAGCACCTGCCCCATTGTTTTTAGAGGGTGAAAGTGATTGTGTTCCAGATGAGGGATGAAGGCAGGATGGTATCCACCTCAGTTTGTCTTTAGGTGTACTCTTTTTAATAATGTTGGCATCAAGGATCAATTTCTACAGAAGTGGGACTCTACTACTCAATAAAGCGACTGATACTGTAGTTAGGCCCCAGAAAAGTTAATGGCAACTCTTTCAAAATTTTTGTTTTTGTTGTAGTTTATCTCTGAAGATAACCATTTATAGCTATAAAATATTTATGTTGTTTGCCTTGGAGTTCAGACATATCCGAATGGTAACAGAGCTTAATGTAGTTGAAAGAGAGTAACAGTGCAAATATCCATCTTGGGAGCTGAATAGGTTGCTGAATATATCTAAAGAACTGCCTAAATCTGTATTACAGTAGAGTGGTGTGCTGCCACTAAGCAGCATGTATGCAGGATTACCCCAAACAGAATCTGGATGTGAAACATGTCTTGTTTTACTGTTACCTCTTTGGAATGAGAACTTTTTGTCACAAGCTTGGCAGGGAAGTAAAATAAGATGGTTGTTCTTTATATGTTCTTTACATGTTTTATGTTCTGCCCATAAAAAAAAGATAGGCAGGTATTCTTTAAATCACTCACTGGAGGTCTTCTTCTACCTGCCAAATTGCACTAATGAAATCTGAGGCAGGTACCCTGATTTTCACCAGTTTTTTCTCTACACTACAGAAATACCATGCAGAACTCAGAACACCTGAGTGAGCTGGGGAAATGACCTGTTACAAATGGTTTGGTGCAAACCTACCTAATGCACATCAAAAGACTCAGATTTAGAAATTGTTGGGTACAACAACTCAGGAAATGAACTGGTGGTGATGTTGATGAATAAACCAGGGAGCTAAGTGATACAGAGGGCAGCATAAATTGATTTGCAGTCAGTTTTGAATTTTTCACACTTGGTGTGACAAAATGCAGGAAGTCCAAAAGGCCAGGAACGTAACTTGCTGCCGAGGAGTTTAGGAATTGGAAGTTTAGCTCAGTGTCAAGAATGTGCAGTGAGATAATTCGTGACAAAAATCTTAATGCAAGATTAAATTTTATCCTGCTGGACTGAAGTTCTGTTGCAGAGTAAGGGAACACCTAGGTGAGGGTCAAATGATTCATTTCCCTACCATGATCTGCCTTTTTTGTTACTATTTCTTGCACCTTGGACAACCTTTCAAGCAAGATTAGTGTTTTAGATGGAGCTGGTCTTGCAGTTTGTCCCAAAAGCTGAAGGTAGAGTGTGTTTCTCACCATGCATCACATGGTGGAGAATTCAAGGACACACAATCCCACAGCATGTGGTCCCTACCCAGAATGTGGAGGGATTATTTCAAAATCATTGCAGGAGTTTGTTGATGCAGTGTCTTTGTCTCCAGTATAAACAGCAAATGCTTGGTGTAGACATAGCCCTATTGAATGCAAATTACCAGTATTATTTTTGTGTTGTGGATTAGCAATCTTTTCCATGAAGTTACTTAATATCAAGGTTTTCAAGTACTTTTCTCGGATTTGTTTTCATTTGTTCATATGAATAGGTCAATGTTTCCATTTCCAACTGAAAGAAGTGATTAAAGTGTAGTTTCTGTGGAAAGTACTCAAGGTCAACAAAAAGAAGAATGTCAATGCTACATTAAATTCTAATTAATAAGAATTACCTTTAACTATTGCAAGATTTTTGTAATGGGAGCATAATCTAGTGCTCAGCATGAACTTGGTTTTCAGTAGTGCCAATTTGTTCTGACCTTTGAGCAGACAAAAAGTAAAATTCCTGTTTGCATTTAAGATTTGGGGTGGTTTAATTTTCTCCCAAGTAAAAACTGACAGCTTCAGTGCTGCTGTACATTGCTGATAGCAGCAGTGACTCATCTCAGTTTCATGCTTCTGACACTCAGGAATTTTTGTGTGCATGTACAGGAGCCCCAGCGTGGATTTCTGCTTTGTGGCTGGAAGGGCTGAGTGAGGAAGCACAGCCATACTCTAACACTCTGGCACTCTGGCTTTACATTTGGATTTAATTGTGTGTTTAGTAGACAGCAAAGATTTGTCTTTGAGATAGAAGTTTAATTTTCTTTATAAATAGGTTGATCTCTCACCCCAGTTTTTTATAAACTGTAGGAGTCAGAGTTTGCCTGTTTGCCAGACTGATGATGGGTCATGCTTTGCTGTGAAACCAGGAGCCATGTTTCTTTAACAAAGAGCAGTTTATCCTGCTTTCCTCTTCTGTGGTCTTCATGTGCAGCACATGAACTTGCCTTTTTTGGGGATGTCCTGCAATCCTTTCAGTGGTTCTAATGGTCTTCCTGATGTCTTTCATTCTTGCAGGTACGTGTAGTACTACTGCCCATCTTTGTCACTTGTGGCTTGCATCTCTTCACAATATCCATTCCTGTCTTCCTGTGTGCCCTAATGTGCATTATTTGTTCTCTTCCCTCCTTGATGTTTGCATTTTTAACCTAAGTAGGTGCATGGAGTGGTGCATAACAAGGTGTCTCTGTTACGAAGGGAGGCACCTACAGCTGCCCCCCTGGTAGATGTTGATCCATAATTACTGAGGTGTTGAACAAGAACATGATATCCCTTGTCTCCTTTCTAACTTTTTCAGGTTGTCACTGAAACAGTAAAATTCTGCCCCTCAGGACCTGTGATGTGCCTCAAATTTTGAAAGCCTGTGTGTGAATGAGTCCAAAGTTGTATCTACAAGGAGAAGAAATGCAGTCAGAAGTGAAGGGTTTGGTCTCACTAGTGTAGTCTAGACAGTAATTAGTGTCTAATTAGTGTCTACGTAGAATCAGCTCCACTTGAACTTATTTAGTGACACAGCAGGATTTTGTGAGGTGGTATCTTTGTACAGTAGTGAGGCTTGTAGTGTTTTGATAGCCAGACAAGTGATCTGTTTCCAGAGAACACTGCATCCTGTGCCTGGGCAGTTCCTCTCTGCAGGATGTATGAAAGCATGTGATTTGGGGATGGGTTGTGCTGGGGATTTTTAACATTGAGTCATATGATGCTGTTCTGGTGTAAGATGGGATGGCTGTATTGCCCTTGTTTCACTTTAATTATGAGGACTTCTTTATTTTTATGTCAATATTTGTCAGGATATTGCTTTTTTTTTCCCCCTTTGAAAAGTGGTCTGTTGTCATTAATAGGACAGACTGTTATTAAATCCAGTAGACCCAACAGTATAAGTTCTGTTCCTCACTGGTCCTTATTTAAGAAGTGATTATTGAAGGAGATAATTTGCAAGGTTGGAAGTGTGTGTAGGAGCCATTGTGGGTATTCAGCTGTATTCAAAACCATCAGAAACAGCAGCTTAATTGTCTGTAGAGCTTCTGCTAAACAGAATTTGCACCCTTAAGGAAATATTCCCACTGCCTAGAAACAGATGTTTATTTTACTGTGGGAAAAAACCTTTGGAGTAGTATAAAGGTGCAGCTACATATATGAACAAGTTTTTCCTGAGCTGAGCTAAAGGGTGTTTAGTAAGCTGCTAACTTTTCCATGATACCCATCACTGGCATGTCTGAATGTGTGATAAGGAAAGAGCAGCTGCCCAGTGTAACTGCAGGAGGAGTGCACTGTGGAGTAGGCTGGTGGACAGTAAGCAGCAGCATCCCTGCCCTCCCAGCATGAGGGCTGATTAACCCTACCCCGAGGCTTCCTCTGCTGCTGACTGAGTGCAGGACCTTGTTTTCTCACGTGGTTTAACTAGTTTGGTGCAGCTGGGATCCAGTCAAAAACATGCCTTTTAAAACATTCAGTAGTGCTGACGTGGCTGGCCATTCTTACTAACAGGTTTGTCCAGAAATGTGCTCAAACAGAGTGTAAGCTTTTATCTTGTTATGGTTTATTAGAATGTTGATGTGTATTTGGTTCTTGCTTTGAATTTGTTTCTCATACAAGTTCTTGTGTTTATATGTTCTCTATGAGCAAAACAGCAACCACTCTTCAGTTGAAACAAGTAAACATGATTTATCTAAATTGTTAAAAGCATAGGCTGTTTTGTGTGGGATAAGTGTTTCCATTCACTTTGTATTGTGTCTCTGGCAACATCTCTCTACCAGACGTACTGGGGAAAGATGTAACAGCACATGCAAGCAGTTGTTGCAGAGCGACTTTCCTACGATGAGCCTTCTCAATGTGTCCTCTTCATAACAGTGTCCTAAAAGCAGCTCAGAGGAGGTATCCACAAACATTTGGGCATGACTGCATCACCTCGTGCCTGGCACAGACCATTTGTGTGCCCAGTTGAAGTACAGATATATTTGCCTTCTCCATTGGCTCTCCTGAACGGTGCTGCAGCCAAACGATCCGGCTGTGTTGCCGCCAGTGAGCAGCTGTTAACTACAAACAGAGGGGCAGCTGTTTTATGTAGGGTGATGGAGACCTGCTTTAGCTCTTGTGGTTCAAGCTGGAAAGACTCCAGTCTGTGTTTCCTGGTCTAAATTCTGAGACTCTGAATTATATTTCAAATTACTGTATTTGGTTACTTCAGTTTAAGTATTTTAATGTACAAGAATGGCGTACAAAACTAAATAGTAACAGTAAAGAATATGGAGTCCTTCAGCTATTCAGTCATTCCTCCACTGAATCAGAAAAATTGTTACTAGTCAGCTGCTCATAGCTTTTGATAGGTGTTTGATACCCATTGGAAATCAGCTTGAGATCAGAACCCAAATGTAGTTGGTGAGTACTGCATGAAATACAGCCTGGAGCCTCTTTTTCAGTCTTGGAGATTACACTGATAAAACAGTCCCACTGCAAAATCCTTCCTGAGTGTGTTTGCAGTGCTTGTTCTAGGTCTGCTCCCTGAAGGCTTTTTTGACAGAAAAATTATTTCTGCTTTTATTTCCTTGGGATAATTGGAGAAATAACTACAATCATTCCTGCAAACCCCACTGATTATCTAGTGGTCTTTTTAAAATCCCAGAAGTAATAAATTTTTTAAAATTTTGGATCTTGAGTTTTACATAGGAACATCTCCTATCATAGGGATAATTTTGAAGAGTGTTTTAAAAAATATTAATTATATGTTCTGGGTTAAAACTCCATGCTTCTAGATAAGCTTAACCTTTCCACAAACAATGCAGTGCAAAAGAATGCTTATGAAATGGCTGACTTTCCACATTTACTTGTTGGGTTCCGGACAATAGATGGGGCATGAGATCATGGGAATTTACTGTTGCACTTGTGAAAGCCAAGCTGGTTGGAGAAGGGTGACATTGGTATTTGAATTGCTCGCTGAGCACTGAAAGAGAAACTTCTTTTGCAATACATGCAGTGGCCTCCAACTCAGGGAGTTAAGCTGTTCTCCTGTGTACTCTTCAGCTCTTTGGTGCTGGAGCAGAGTTAAAAGATACTTTCTTGTGTTAAGTTGGAAGTCTAGTGCTAGGAGACTTTTAGCCTAGAAATAGAAGAGGGAAGAGTTAGTGAGTTCAAAGCTGGGGGTAGAGGAGGAACACTGCTATGGATTTCTTCTTGAGAGCTTTGGGATATCATCTTTGTCATTGATGTTCCTTCCCTGTCTCTCTCACAAACCCTTGATCTGTATGTTCTTGGGAGGTTTCCCTCTGGGAAAGAGGGTACCATGAGGTGAAGGCTGGTGGCAGTAAATAAATACTACCATATCAAGATGCAATTAAGGTGTTCTCTAAAAAGATAGGAATGCAGAAATCTAGGAGGGTGTGGAAGGGAATGAACCACAAAAAAGTGGTTTAGGAAAACTAAACTCAAGTCTGATGAAGCCCATGGGAAATGACTCTTGGACCATAATGAAGATAATGGGGAAGGAATACCAGAAAGATTTTTAAAGTTGAATAAAAAGTCAAGTACAGTAATTTCACAATTATAAGCCGCACCTGATTATAAGCCACACTTCTGGGTGTTGGCAACTTTTCATTCTTTGTCCATATATAAGTCGCACCTGATTATAAGCTGCACGTTACAGTACAGAGTGTGATAAAAGGTATCTATTCTATCACCATTTGTTGAGGGTGGGGGCAGTGATCCTTATCTCAATGGCAGATATTCTGCTAATGGGCCATCCATTGAAACCAGGCGGGGCATTGTTCTTAATCTTTTCACAACCCATCCTTCCTCCAGGGAGTCATTTTCTGCCAATGGCCCATTGAGTCCCACTGTGGGACTGATAAAATTACTGCATCCCATTGGAAGTTGCTCCAGCCAGGGGGAAGAGCCCAACATTTCTTACCAAAATAAAAACAGAGGTTTTGGGACACTAAGGGAGCCCCTTTCTCCACTGGACTCCAGAGGAATACCGGACTTCTACACATCACCACTGGACCTCCAGGAGGGAAACTGCAACCTTCTGCAGGAGCACTGCTCCAACTGAGCCACATCTGTCACTGCAGGAGGATGCAGCCACCATTTAATGAGACTGCTACCAACACCCTGCCTGACAGGGTGTCAGGTTGTACTCTGACTTTGTCAGGGTTTGGAGTTTGTTTCTTTGTAGTACTGTATTTCTATTTTAATTTCCCTAGTAAAGAACTGTTATTCCTAATTCCCATATCTTTGCCTGAAAGCCCCTTGATTTCGAAATTGTAATAATTTGGAGGGAGGGGGGAGGGGGTTTACATTCTGCATTTCAAAGAGAAGTTCTGCCTTTCTCAGCAGACACCTGTCCTCCAAACTAAAACAGCAACTTTTCGTTCTTTGTCCATATATAAGCTGCACCTGATTATAAGCTGCACTTTGGGTTCGGACCAAAATTTTAGTCAAAATGGTGCGGCTTATAATAGTGAAATTACTGTATATGCTTTCTATGGCTCCCATCCCTATGCAGACTGCTGTACAGTTGGACTCTGTACAGTTCTGTGTTTTCTTTAAAGTAATGACACTTCATCTTTTATTTTCAATAAGCTATGAACATGGATTCATTTTTGCAATATGAACATTTTACAGAAAAATTTTGGTTTGAGTGTATTATCAACATATTTCTTTCACATCTGTCTGGTACCATGATTAGTTAACAGATTGTGTCTGGGAGCAGCGTGTCTTAAGCCTCTACTTATGTTGTAAGTAAAATTAAAAGCAAACAAATTTAGGAAGGGTAAGAGGAAATATGAACAAGTGCACTCTTGTTTCAGGGTTACAGGAAATGGGAGTGCCGTGTGTTTCATTTGTTACTTCAGTAGAATCATCTTACTCATCTTCATGAACTTTTTAGGTCTTGTTCTTACTACCCTTTCCTGTGTCTCTGAGACATTTCCAGAAGGGTGTTTGTGTATGTTAAGGTGGAGTAGGACTTGCCTACCAAATAAAAAAGCCTGATTTTTTTAGCAGGGTTTTCAGTTCTCTTTCCATGAAACTGAGACATTTATCTGGGTGTAGTGGCAGCTGCATCTTGCTCTCTGGTATGGCTTTCTCTTGGTTCTGGTCTGTACTTCACAAGCAGAGGTGGAAAAGGACAGTAATGTTTCGTAGCTGGGGTTGTGCCTCTCGGGCAGACCTTGTGCTTGGCGAGTCCCCAAACAGCAGCCAGTGGCACCACACCTCTTGTTTCTTGCCCCACATACCACACGCTTGGTCCGTATCTTAAACCAACGTTGGGTATCCTCTGTATCAACAGTCACTTTAATTGAGGAGTCAACTCTAGCTGAGTTGGTGAAAGAATCTTGAGTTTGATTAAAAGAATTCAGAACTAGCAGTTTAATGAGGTTTTTTTCCAGAATTTCCTTACCTGTTCCTACCCCCGTCCTAGGTGGTTCTGGATGAGGGCAGATGCCAGACAAAAAGCAATTAATTAGAGCAGACTTTTTAACAAAAAAGTTTGGAAGGGGAAGTTAGGCATTTACTCACTGTGTGGCTCTAGTGAAGCAGCTCTGCAGTATATGGCAGCCTAAAGATGAGGGAGGGCCCTGCCTGATGTCGTGTATGGGGAAAATCCCCACAACAGAAAATACAGTGATAGAAACCTGGCTTTGCATATAACCCGAAACACATGGTAATCAATTGCAGGTGCTCTCGACCTGCGAGTTGTAAACAGAAATCAGGAAATTGCAACTGCATTGCTTTTCCTGTGTTGCTCAAGGGCCAGGGAGGAGCAGCTGGGGAGGGAGAAGCCTGGGAACTGCTGCTCAGTGGTGCTGCCCAAGAAAGCAGCCGTGTCACCCGGGCCTCACTGAGTGGGTCTGGTGCACAGCCAGGAGGGCTGTGGGGGTCTTCTTCACTCTGTGCCTTCCTCGCTTCACTGTACACAAGCACATGTGTGGCTGTACACTGCTGGTTAATTCTCCCCACCCACCCCGCTTGCAAAAGGAAAAGCAAGGTGCTTCGCTTGCCCTGATCAATGCATGTGTTCTTGAAGCTTTCCTGGGCTTTGGAGGCACGGATTTGGGGATGAATTATGGTACTGAGTGTCAGGTTTAAAAATCCCGTATTATTTCAAGAGCTATGAGCATCTCGATATCAAGTTGGAAGTCTTGGTTCGTTGCACAATAGCCAGTAAAAGAGTTTGCTAGGGGTACTGCTTTCTTTAAAGTCCAATAAAACACATGAGGTGGCTTTACTGAGTATTGCAAGCTAGTGACCAGGGGCTCTGAAGGAATGCCATCTTCCTTAACAGAAAATCTCTTTGGTTTTTTATCAAGTCTGGTTTAGAAGCATAGCTGGAAAAGAAGGGGAAAGAAACAGGGATTTTTTTTTAGTAGAGATGTCTAGGTGAACACTTCTGTAAAACACATCTGAATCCTCATTTAGTGCAGTGAAGAGTGAACATGTCTGGTCTGGCTGAGAAGGAAAATAGCAATGTAGGAATTGAGGCTGTAAATAGCAACTGAATCTATCAGTGCTAGTGGAAGCCAGGGTGGTTGTTGGGTGTGTTGCTGGGTGGTGGGTGTTCCAGAGAAGGAAGAGTGTGGATGGGTCATTTGGTGAAGAAATGCCTTACAAAGTAGCAGGAGGCTTTTTCAGAAAGAGCCAAACACTGGAGCTGTCAAGCACTTGTTAATGGTGGAAACATCTGCAGAATATTGACCTGAATTTGTAATTTGTGTACTGCTCCCATGGGGATTCAGGCACTTGGTCTCCTTTCTCTGAACAAGTTTTTGTATTCTGAGCAGGAAAAGGAGTTTGCATGATGGTAAGGTATTGGAAACCAGAGTATCTCACATGAGTTGCCTTGTTAATGAGTTCTGATTGACGGTGCTTAGCAGATACCTGTTTTCTGGCTACTGTTGGGCAGAAAGGCCCAGTACAATCCAGTCTGCAATTAACTTGGTTTAAGTCTCCTAGGTTAAACTATTTTCTTCCTCAGACTCACGTGGGGACCAGCAGGTGAGGAGGGTAATTCAACCCAGAGAAATGGGAATGTTCTCCCTATTTTGTTTCTGGGGGGCAGCCAGGGAAAATATTAATTATGCATTGCTGTGGCAGTAAAAATGATGAATTGGTTGCTCAGAAATTGTAGAAAAAGTGAAGCAAACTCTGTCTCTTTCAGATCGTGTCTTGTCTCACTCTGTGATTTCTACTTGCCTACACAAAATAGACCATTACAGAAATGTACAATAGTTATCCTAAAATTAGAGCAAACTGTGGTCTTACTGTTGAAATGGGAGTCTCTGGTTTGCTCTTTTTTTATGTGTGCATTTGGAAATAAAGTATTTTGAAACGAAAACTTTCCTTGTTGCTATTTCAGACACAGTTGAGTCCATGCTTTCAGACTACGACATCCTCTCTCTGTCTAGCATCCAGCAACACTCACTAAAGAAGAGGGACCTCCAGCCTGAGACACACGTAGAGAGGCTCTTAAGTTTTTCAGCCCTGCAAAGGTAATTAAATCATTAGCAGTGAAATAGCATAATATTTTCCTTCAGTTTCTGATGAGTAATGTGCAGTTTCAAACTCAGAAATTGCTTTGTTTTCTGTCATGGCTGGCCAGTTCTAGGTTAGTGATCTGCATGGTTCTGACTTCAGAGGGGCTCAGAGGAAAGGGGAAAGTAAGTTCTGTTTTATTTCTCTGAAGGCTGAAGTGGCAGTAATTTAGGATTTCCTTTGCTTTATTCATAGGTTTAGTTTCATGTAGATTACTCCCACTGATTGGATTGAATCTCACTTATACCTCATCTGGCAATGTTGTCAGTACTTCTTGACTGTCCTATGGTTCTTGAATATCTCAGCCTTCAATTTGGGAAGTGTATTTGGTGTGTTGCCCAAGAGATTTACTGTATTTATTTTCATGGAAGTTTAGACCTTTTCCTACTGAGTATGAATGTCCCATTAAATAAAATACTTATTTTAATCTTTTGGTTTGGTTTTTTTTTTTTGGTTTTTGTTATAAGAGGGGGACATAAAAGCTTAGGAGAAAGGGGGAGCAGAAGTAGAAGGGAGCAGACATGAAGATTGCAGAGGTTTTATTCAGAGTCAGAAAAGTGCCTTGCAGGTATTTCAGTGCTGAAATTGTCAATCTGAAATGGGGAGCAGGGTGAGAACACTTTGTATTGACAAGTGTAGATTGATTTTTGTTTGTCTGACATATTTTGTCTCTGTGTATTCATGTGCCTTCCCCTGTGTCATCTTAAACTGTCATGCAAGTTATGCATAATTTTTGAATCTCTGAATGTTTGAAAGGGCAATTTTTTTTTTTTAGTTTGGAGGCGCAATTATGAAAGATTAATGGGATCAGATGTCTGACTGTCCCTGCTTTGCCTCATGCACCCTGGCTTTAGGGTGAGGTTGCCAATGACAATTACAGAATAAATGCAGGGGAACATGCCAAAAATCTTTGACCCAAAGCCCACATAAACCAAGAGCCTATGAGGCTTCTTCCAGCAAAAGTTATCAGCTTACTTCTTGGGATAGTGTTTAGTTTTTGTGAAAAATATATGGAATTCAGGTTTCTGGTTTATGGTCTTCTGCCTGTGTTATGTCAGAAAGTAAGAACTTCAAGATTATATAATTTCAAGTAGATGAAGAAATTTCTTGCTCCGATTTTTTTTTTTTTTTCAATAGTTACCAGTAACTGGTTTTGCTTAACTGCAGATGGAGAAGGCACATCATGAGCAAACTGACGGTTTTGGATTTTGGGGATTATTTTTTTAACCTTTTCTTAATTAAACATCTGTGACTCTTAAAATATTTACAGTTATCAATTACATAGTATATGTTTATGTAGGCTACTTATCAGAATTAGTGCTTTTTAACTTCTTTTGGACCCTCAATAAAATGGAGATTGAATGTATCTGTTGTGTGTATATACTTTGCTTAAAAATAAATGTAAGTAAATTCTTTTACAGGCACTTTAAATTATACTTAACTGCAACTGCTGAACACTTTTCAGAAAAATTTCAAGCATTAATTGTGGATGGTGAAGGCAAGGAAAAGGAGTATCGTGTTCAATGGCAAGACTTTTTCACCTGGACATGTCGTTGGTTAGTATGACTATGGGTCAGTGCTGAGAAACCACAGCTCTGCTTGAGTCTCTTGGGCAGAGTAAATGGTGTATTTCCCTCATTTGCATCAGATATGGGTAGGATGAAGAAATAACTGTAATTCTTATCCCCTTGGGTTTTCTGGTTTTGTTTTTGTGGTGTGTTTGGGGAATTCTTTTAGGTTTGGTGGGTGGTAGGGTTTATGGCATCAAGCTCCTAAGATAGGACTCTTGTGTTTAGTTTGGCAGAACACAAAGGTATAATTTACTTAAGCAGTGGCTTGCAAATTATTATTTTTTTTAAATGCTGATGGTGGCTTTAATTCCAGCTGGAATGTAGGACTTGGATGTTCCTTGCCACAGAACACAGAGCTGAGGTAGAGGTGATTCAGTGATGCACAGACTGTTCAATTAAAAGACCTTAAAGATAGTTCTTTGTAGATTACTTTTCTGTGAAGAAAGATGCCATGCTCCACTTTCATGCAGTGCTTCTAACGCTTCTACTAAGTTGTTTTGATTTCTTTGTTGCCTTTGTGATGTGGTGAGACTTTTCCACTGGAATGCAGTCTGACGCCATGAAACTGCTGTCTGATAGTAGTTAGATGCACACTGCTTTTGTTGGCAGAAATGCTGTGTCCCCCATTAATTTGCTGATTAATTTTTTTTTTCCTTTAAATTGAACAGTACAGAGACTGAGGAAGGTAATTTGTCATGAAGTTTAGAAACCCCCAACAAACAGTGTTTGTGCAGGAACACATACAGACAGCTGAATTAATTTAATTCTTCCATGCTTATGTTAAAGGAGAACATAATTCCAAGGTTGTGGCACATATTGGGGATGAAGATTTTACAGTGCGAATCAATACTGATGGAGAAGAATACAATATCGAGGTATGCTTTGCTCTGGAAAACTGCATCCAAACAATCACCCTCTTTTCCTCTGAGAGTTCCTCTTCCTTGTTAGTTGTGTTGGCACTTCTGTAGCTCAAACTGGATTTGGTGGTAGTGTTTGTTTTGGGGTGAGGAGGGAGACAAATAAAAAATCAATTTGGCTTGCAAGTGTTGACTTTTATTAGTGAGTGCCGTTCTCTGACAGTTGCATATTTTAGATACATCAGGAAGAAGGTATATTTTTAACAGGAAGGAGTTTCAGAAACAAATGGATAACATTAGAAATTGGTGGTGATCATGGTCTGTAACAAACTGTGGCAGTCTAAACAGTCAACGTCTGTGAAGCTTTTTAAAACTGGCTTTGTTATATCTTGGAAGTTTTCCCATTCTTAGAGCTTCATTGAAAATCTGGTATTTTATCTGAAAATCTGGTGATTTCTCCCTACTCCCTTGTTTTTAATAATTTTCATTGCTTGTGTTATTTTGAACTTGGTTTAAAAATAAACATATTCAACAAATATATAAATAGAGACTGTCATAATGAGATGTTCAGTGCAGTATATTCCCAGACACAAGCAGTATTAGAATGGCTGAAAAACAGTAATTATGGCTGAATGTTATATGGATATTGTAATTGTCTCCAAACCCAAAGATATGCAGAATTATGGGTAAACCTGAGAAATCCAGTCATGTGAAAGTATAAAAATGTGATTAAAATGCCCAAATCACTGTACTGTGTTTTACATTGAGAACATTCAGTAGCTGTTTGCTTGTGATGTAAAGCATTTTTGTGTTTGTGGTCCAGAGCAGCTGTGGGTGTGCCTTGTCTCTTGGTGCAGCCAAGCCCCTGTTCCAGTCTGGCTGTGTCTGTGCAAGCAATGTGACTGTGAGGGCAAGCAATGGGGTGCAGCCTCTGCCTTGCCCATGCTGCCTTGCTGGCGGTGTCTCCAGGTCAGCTTTGGCCACTGACAGCCCTGGATGAGGTGATTCCCATGTGCAGTTGCAGAGGGAGCATGCCTGAGTCTGCTCCCCAAAGGCAGCGTGGACAAAGCTGATCTGCCATTTCCTGCTTTTGTTTTCAAGGTAGTTGTGTATGGTTTGGAAAGGCTGTGGGCCCTTGTGTAAACCACTGTTGCCCTCACACCTTGCCTTAGTGTGTGAAACTCTCAGTTTTGTGCTGCAGATGTGTTGCTGCTGATGTGGCACAGCCTTCACGTTTCGGGACCTTTTTGCTGTGAAGTGAAAGCACAGTGTGGTTAATAATGGCTGGCTGAAGGTGCAGGAGCCCTGCCTAAGGGCCAGAGGAGATCCAGAGCCAGGTGCACGATGTTGCAGATGCAGGCACCCTGTGCTGCTTGGCTTTGGCCAAAGAACTGACCCTGTCCATGTCATATTTAATGGTGTTGCTTTAGCTTTAACATTCATATAACAACAGGACTTGTTAGTAAAGCAAAAGGATGGTTTGTATGCATCTGCTATGGGAATTGTTATCTTTCCTTGAGATTTCATGGTGTTCTTTGGTTTTGGGAAATGTTCATGCTTGTGAGTGACTTGGGTAGCTATTGAACATCAAAGAGCCCACATTCTGCTGTTGGCTTAAAGGCCCTCTGTCACCTGCCTCTTCCTGTGCTTCTGGTCAGTCGTTTGTTAGCAGTTAAAGATATCCTCCTGGCTCCCTGCTGTTACAGAAGGGAGCAGGGAATATGAGAAGCCTCTTCAGCATGCTCAGATTCTGAAAAGAAAAATTCTGTCCTATGGCCTTATCAGGTAGCTGCCACTACTTCGTTAAGATGCTCTCAGACTTTTGGATTCCCCTGTAGCATAAGAGAGTGTACTTCTGTTGCCTTTCTTGGGGATTTCATTTTATCAGTAGATCTGTTGCTGTGGGTGAAGTGCATTTGTATGTGTGGACAGAAAGCTGTGGAGATACAATGGTACATACATAAAGTTTTTTACTTTACCTAGACCTTGGGTTCACTGTGTTCCTAATTTCTCCTTGTGCTGTCAGCCGCTGTGGAGATTTGTAGATGATGTGGAGGATGAAAGACTGCTGGTCTACAGATCTGAAGATATCAAAGATTTCTCAAGGTTGCAGTCCCCCAAAGTATGTGGTTATTTAAAGCTGAATGAAGATGAACTGTTGCCAAAGGGACTGGAAGACAGAAAACAAAATGAAGGTGAGTGTCCATACCTTGGGAGAGCAGCGTCTTTGAAACAATTTAGCTTTTTCAATTCACTGTGGGGATGGAGGGGGGAAGCAGCACTCCTTATGCCTCTTAAAGCAACTTTGTACTTCTGTGCACTGTGCAGCAGGTGCTGTTTGGCTCTGTGGTCACTCAAGGAATCCATCTTGAGCTATGATGGGGTTTTGAGAGTTTTTGGTCCCTCTTTCCTCTGTCCTTCGCTGTGTCAGCAAAAGTTGGGGTAATGACTAGGAACAGGAGGAGGAGAAGTGCTAAGGCTGAGGTGATGACCATAAAAGCTCTCTAGGTAAATCTGATTAATAACTCAATTTCACTGCTATGCATTCTTTTCTTTATAGTAAGTTTGAGGACTGTTAGGAAGACAAAATTTAAGAATAGCAATTTAAAAAAAAAACCCAAACTAAAACTAAACATCCCCATTCTCTTCTCCCAGGACCTTACCCACACTCACATTCAGGTCTTAAGTAAGGACAATAGACTCAGCAGTGGGAGTAGTGTTGAGTGTTTATTTGAAATATTTACTTTAGAAAGCACTCTTCGGAAGAAAAGAGCCGTTCCAGAGAACTCCAAAAACACGTGCAAGATGTTGGTAGTGGCAGACCATCGTTTCTTCAAGTACATGGGCCGTGGGGAAGAGAGCACCACTATAAACTATTTGGTAAGTAAATATGCCCTGTTCAAATTTGCTGGAATAGATGCAGGAAAACACACTGATGCAGTAGTTAAAACAACATACATCTTATACTACTTCTGTACACACAACTTTTACTTGGGAAAGTGCTAAATCATGCTTTAAAAACATTCTACAATTAAGCTAATGTAGTTCAGTAGTCTTCAAACTTCACTTGAAAGCAAATACCTTCCTTTCGTATACTTCTGTTGGCTATGCCATTTTCTGTGCAAGAGCTTCTCTTTTCTCAGACTTCTAGAGTCTCCTGGATTTTGAAATCCACTGTAAATGATCTGAGCATCTTTAAAGTTCTAGCATGTTTAATGAAAGGTTAAAGCAACTCATGTAGATCTTATTTTCCAAATTCTTTTAGGATTCTCTGTCTAGAACAATAAATTAGAAGCAGGCCCAGTAAACAACTTGTTTGGTTGTACACTGGTGTTGTGGATTAACCCCAGCAGGCAGCTCAGCCTCAAGCAGCCACTTGCTCTCTCCTCCTAGATGGAATGGGGAGAGAATCAGAAGGGTAAAGGTGAGATAACTTGTAGGTTGAGGTAGAAACAGTTTAAAAGCAAAACCTATTCACAGCAGCAAAGCAAAACAAAGGAATTAATTCACTGCTTCCCATCAGCAGGCAGGTGTTCATCCATCCTTAGGGAAGCAGGGCTCCATCATTTGTACCAATTACTGAGTGACCCAACTGAAATACTGGGGTTGTCTATCTGACAGAGTTTTGTGAATTAGAGCAATGCCTACCCAGCAGAAGGGGAGAGAATGGGGGTTTGGGGACTGGAGACAAAACAAATGAAAACAGGTTTGGAAGCCTGTTGTTTGTCAAAAGTCTCTTTCTGAGTTTTACTCTTTGAAATGCTAATCACTCTGTTCCCCTTTCGCTGGCTTTTTGACCTTCCTGTCCCCAGAAATTCTCCAGGTGAGGGGGTCTCATTTGGTGTGTTTGCAGAGGTGCTCTTATCTCAGCATCTGAGTGTGCTGAGGCTGACCCCTTTTGTGTTTCCTAAGCAGTTAACAACACAGTGATTTTAAAACTAAAGCATAAACTATTATTGAGTGGTTCTGAATGTCACTTCTCTTCAGCAAGTTTGGTGGTTTATATTTAGTAGAAGTTTTTTTAAGAGAACAACTTGAAAAGGGAAGTATTGATTGTGAGCACTGACAAGAGACTTTCTGGAATCTTGTGTTTGAACCATAATGAGGAAAATAATAGGTTTTTGGCTGAATGAGGGGAACAAGCCTGGAGGGTCAGTTAAACTAATTAAGCACAAAAAAAAAAGCAGTAAAAACAGCTCGCTCCCTTCCCCTCAAAAAAATCTGGAAAATTAGTGTTTGAACAAAGTGTTCCCCAAAATGTCTTGTTCTTAATATTATTGCTCTTCCACTATACAAACAAAAATTATAAAAGGAAAAGTTCATGCTACTTTTTTATGATGGAAAATTTTCAAGTATATTGGATAATACTGATCCAAAACCAACAGTACTTGGATCCAGGGAGTTTATCTTGTTACCTTACATGAGGCTCAGTTTTAATTCAAGTAACTGTTCCTAGATAAGTGTGTTGCAGTTTCTCTGAATGTCTTCTGCTTCATGAAAGCTCACCTGGGTAACTTGTTTTTCTCTTCCACACAGATTGAATTGATAGACAGAGTAGATGACATCTACCGAAACACTTCCTGGGACGATGGAACCTTCAATGGGTACGGCATACAGATAGAGCAGGTATTCACTGGGCTCTGCAGAAGGCTTCCAAGTTAAAGGAACATGGTTTAAACAGCACTGTTTCTGATTATTTTGTCTGGGTTACAGCTAAAATAATAAAATCCTACATTATTAACTCCAGCCAAGAGCACTCTGAAATGGCATCTTGCCAGCAGTGATGATCAGACATGATGCCCATTTTCAGTTTCTTTTAGTGTTTGAGATGTGAAATTTCAGGGAGAATCTTTCCATATTTATTCCTAATTCAAAAGAGCTTTTTTTCTCCTAAATATGAGCAAATTTTGTTTCATTCAGACATACTCATGTGTTTATTTTATATTTCTGTCACTAGTGCTTGGCTTACAAAGCCTGAGTGGGCCTCAAACACAGGTGAAAACACAGTCTTACCTGAAGAGCTCTGATGAATCCCTTAGACATCATGCTAGTGTAGAGGCTTGTATATGGACACAGGGAATGTAGTGCCTTCAATTTCTTGATGGTGTCTCAAAGTTACTGCACAGAAATCTGGAAAACAGCATTACAAACAGGAAGACTCCATCAGCTCAGTGTACTGTAAGAGCTGTGATTGTGGGACATGGAGACTCAATGGTACAAGCCAGCTGCCCCTTTGCTGGGAAGAGATCTGCAGGCATGGAGAAGCAGCATTACTTGGGCAGGGAGGAGGTAGAGAACATGATGAACTAATTCTGGATTAGTGGGGAAGTAGCAATCTTTTACCATACATTTTGGTTAGCTAGAACTCTGGAATAATTTGGGGTTATTTACACTGGTTGTATTTGGGGTTTTTCTAGATGTAAAATGCATCTCAAAGCAGAATTTTACAGTGAAAATTTCTGATGTTATCGTGTAAAATGGTTACTTACAATGTAGTTACTTATGATTTAGTGGGTGTATTTAACTAGAAGAGGCTGAAAAGTTAATAATCAAATCATGCTGAATCTGAATTTTTCTCCTTACAGATATATTGAGACATTTAAAATTACATTGAAACCTTTTCTGTAGCTATAAAATTGACCAAAATTCCTCTTCATTGTCATTGCCCTTTTTGACACATAGATTATCATCCACAATGAGCCAAATCCTGTAAAACCTGGAGAGAAGCATTATAATATGGCAAAAAGTTACCCAGATGATAAGAAAGATGCCTGGGATGTGAAAATGCTACTAGAGGTAAGTTGTAACCCTTGAAAAACCGTGCCCCTTAACAGAGAATTGCTCATTCATACAGCTGCTCTGTAGTAACCAGTGAAAGTCCTTTGCTCCCTCTGCATGATATGTAGATGTCACACAAAGTCAAACCAGCTGCTGTGCCCTGTAGTCAGTGGTAAAGGGTTCTCTTGCATAATTACAGAGCAGACATCAATTAGTCTTATTAATGTGGTCTGAGTCAGAAAGGCAGTCCTGATATGTCTGGCCCTGAGACTGGCTGCCTTGTGACCTTCCTCAAATTATTGTACTTGGCTTTGTCCTCCCTGTGAAAAGGAAAAATGAATAGACAAGTTATGTTAATGAATGTGTACAGTGTACTTGGGCATTAGTTTAATTTCCTGCAGCTCTGTAGGACAGCTAAACAGCTGCTGTTTTCTGACTTAGCCAGATCCAGGAGATACTTGTCTGGCACATTAAATAAATGTTATTATCTACAGACTTGTAACATGCACTGTAAGCTAACAGAGATTTAACTTTTTTTTTTTTTAAAGCAATTTAGCTTTGATATTGCAGAGAAAGCAGCTCACGTGTGCCTTGCTCATCTCTTCACGTACCAAGATTTTGACATGGGAACACTTGGACTTGCTTATGTTGGCTCTCCCAGACCTAACAGCCATGGTGGCATTTGTCCTAAAGGCAAGGCTTCTTTGTCTTTTGTCCCAGTTGTGGGTTGGAAGATTATTTTTGTTATTCATTTTTCATTCTTTTCTCCAACTTTCATGGAGTATGTTGTGTTATTTGCATAGACTCTAGTAGCTGGTTTTTTACATAAAAGGGGGGGCCATTTTTTTTGGCTGGAGCTGGAAAAAGCGGGAAGGATAAAAGTCACTAAACAAAGCTATCTGGTGTGAACAGGCTGCATAGAAAAAGCCCTGTTCCAAGGGCTGCTTTGTGTGGACACATCCTGCAGTGGTTCTGGAATGGCAGATGTTGTTGTCTTGGAAATTTCTGCTGGTTTTGCCTTTACTGCAATACATGTGCTGTTGGAGCTGTTCTTGAAAGATTCCCAGCTCCAAAAACTGGCAAGAGGCAGGGTCTCACTAATGAGCCTGTGAGAACAATAAAACTGTAAAGCTGTTTATTTCCCCAGACAAGTATCCCTCTCTTCCCAAAAGTACCCTGAAACACAAGAAAAATGTTTCTCAATTTTAACTTATTTCTCACTTTCAGCTTATTACAGTCAAATTGTAAAGAAGGATATCTATCTGAACAGTGGCTTGACCAGCACCAAGAACTATGGGAAGACCATCCTCACAAAGGTAAAAAAGTATCCTTCTCATACCTGTGTGCTGGTGATGTTTACCATGGGATTGTGACTAGCTTCTGTGCTCTGTCAGAAAAGAGCTGCTGGCCTTCCATTTGAGTGAGATCTCTGCAGACAAGGATATAGATGATAAAACAAAAATAATCTTTTTTTGTTGCAGCTGAGAAGGGGAGTCAGGACTGAATGGAACTGAAAATTGAATTCACTGTGAAACAGGAACAGAAACAGCTAGTGTCTCATAGGAGCTGTAGTTTCCTAGATATAAACAGGTTTCATCTTTAGACAGATGAATTCAAAGATGAATTTAAATGTATTTTGTTTTAACAAAAGATCCCCAAACAAACAACAAAGCTCTAACAAAACAAACCCTCAAACAGAACAATCAGGCAAAGTATGAGGTTTAGTTTGAGCCTTTTAATGAAATGCCTTCACCTGATTTTCATGTATCCTGAGAAACTAGAGCAGAGAACAGTATAGTAGACAGGGCTTATTAGTGCTAATACTAAGTTTAATGTAAGTTGATGCTTCCTGAATTTTTTTCCATACTTTATGCGATAGTAAATGCACAAAGGCCTAAAATATGAGCTTTGTCTCATTTATAAAGACACAAGAGCAGTGCCTATGTCTGCCTCTATTAAATCTTTGAAGTTGGGCATATTTCGCTTCTGCCAGCTTCTCAGCTGTGCTTTTCTGTAGTATGATTATAATAGGAATTTATAATTGATGTGTGGGCTAAAACTTGGCACAGAAACTGTCAAGAAGATGGGGAAAAAAGACACTGAAGCTTTGTGTTAGCAGGGTGTTGACAGAGAGCTCTAGCAATAGATGTTGCCATGCTATTTGCATTTGTTCGATCTCCAGACTGGAGTTCTGCCTTAGATTACAAAGGAAGTTGAGCTTTCTGTCTTTCCAGTGGCAGACGTAGGGCTTGGGATGATGGTTCACATTGGTTTCACAGGGAAAGTGTTGCATGGTGTCTACTTTGGTTTAGAAAAAACCAAAAAAACAAAACCAAAACAACCTTCTTAAAACTCTTCTCTAAATGAAACCCAGTGTAGCACAGGAGGGTTGCCTGGGCAGCTCATGGCAGTGTTTGGTCTTTCCCATGCCCACACAGCAGCTGCAGCCACAGTTCCTCTCCAGAGTGCCCTGTCTCCTTGTGCTTATCTTTATTCCTGTGCAAGTTTAATTTGTGGTTGTCATCTTGTGAGCTTGACACCATCTGCTGGGGAAGGTGCCATGGGAGGTGCACAGCGAGCAGAGCCGGTTTGGGATCCTCAGCACAGGCACACACACAAACATGTCTTGCATAAATGATGTTGGAAATCCATCCCTGTTGGGCCACAGTTGTAGGTGTCTTTCCTAGAAATCATGCAGTAGCAGAGTTTATTCAGCGCTCCTAATGTCATCGTCCATTTAGAAGAAATAATTCTAATGGTAATATATGTTAAACAAGAGATTAACTAATCATAGTAGCTGGTGTTTATTTAGATTAAGTTTTAACTTTTTGTGCCTTCCAGCTGCATAGAAGCAAATTTTCATATTTAAGCATCTGCATTGCCTTGAAAACAAGTTTGAATTGGTATTCTAGGACAGCACTTTGCCTTTAACAGTGATTTCATGATTAAATCTAGTCCTTGAACTTGACTTTGAAAAGGACCGTGATTTTATTTACCTTCATTTCTCCACTTCTAAAACCAGAAAAATGTTCATAGGAAATTCCCTACCATGTTGGTGTATCTTAGTATTGCTGGTAGCCTAGGAGTAGCTGGGATCTTCCGTCCTTTGCCACTCAGACTAATTTTTTCCAGCATTGTTTTTTTCATGTTCAAAAAAGGAGGCTGACCTTGTCACAACACATGAACTTGGACATAACTTTGGAGCAGAGCATGATCCTGATAGTCTGCCAGAGTGTGCCCCCACTGAAGACCAGGGTGGGAAATACGTCATGTATCCTATTGCTGTCAGTGGGGATCATGAAAACAACAAGGTATGATTGTTCGGTTTTGCATCAACACAAAAGTTTCTGCTATGGTCAGTGACCCTTTGCATGGCAAATCTATTTAGTTAATGATTCCTGTAGTTTGAAACCACCAGAATGTAATGGATTAGCCATAAGAAAACATTTGCATGCAGTTGGGTTCCCTGCAAGATAAGCTCATCTTTGGAATCTGGGTTTCACTGGAGTTCATAGCATGTCAAGGTGCATTTTAATTAGTTGCTTGTAATTAGCTGTGTCCATATGCTGCTACAAGCAAGTCCCAACAAGAGTCAAATCCAGGACCTTCAGTACCACACAGCATTGAGGTGGTGCATAGCTGCTGTTGGAGAGGGACTGCCAGGTGCCACAGCCGTGGTGGAAGCTTGCTCTGGCAGTGTGGAGTTGACATTATGCCTTTTGTGCAGATGAGGAACCCAGATGAGCAGGGATGGGTGGCCTGCAGTCTAGTCTGACCTGTGGCTGTGCCCAGCCCCTCTGCCCAGAGGCAGCGCAGTCTGTGCCTCCTGCTGCAGCTGCACATCCCGTCCTGGGGCCGCTGGAGCGTGGGAGAGCTGGAGCTGTCTCTGAGCCAGACTGCGTGGGGGAGTCCCTGCATGTGTAGCAGTGTCTGTTACTGACCCAACTGTTACTTTCCCATCTTAGAATTTTTCCAAGATATCAGACTGGCAGTTTAGAGGGAATAACTGCTTTCTGGGATGCCAGAGCTCAGAGGCAGAGGGAAGCTGTGGCTGTCTTTGATGACAGTGGTTGACAGAAAGGTACACTCAGTGCTGCTTTTTTCCCTTTCTCTAGATGTTCTCAAGCTGCAGCAAAAAATCCATCCATAGGACCATAGAGGTCAAGGCCCAGGAGTGCTTCAAAGAGCGCAACAACAAAGTGTGTGGAAACTCCAGAGTGGATGAAGGAGAGGAATGTGATCCTGGCCTCTTGTACCAACTGGCTGATCCCTGCTGCTCTGCAGACTGTAAACTGAAAGATGGTGCCAAGTGCAGGTAAGGGGAATGAGCTGCAGCTTCTCTTTACACAGGAGAGAACTTGGGACTGGGCTGAAAAGCCACTTGCAGTGTCACAGGCCTCGTTCCTGGCTTTAAGGCTGAATGTGTGAGTTCACAACATTGAAAGATTTCATTAAAGGCTTCTGTGCATACATTAATTTTTATAGCATTTTGTTTTCTTGAGAAGTGTCAAGAGCAACAGACCTGAAAATTATTATTGTGTTGTCAGTGTTATTACTACCATTATTATTAGGCAAACTTAGGCAATTAAAAAGCATTAGAAGTTTCCTGTGCACGCTTTCTGTGCAAATACAAGTTTTGTTTGTGTTGAAAGGTGGCTTTTTACACTTGTACATACTGGTAATTGAAGACTGCTGCAAAATGTGTTTGAGCAGACAACACAGTGACTACACTAAATGACTCCCCTTTCTGTTGTTGCTTTTTGGGGTGTTCACGACTTGCAATGCAGTATCCAATTTTTTTTTTTCATAGTTTAGCTCTACACCATGTAACATTAGAGAGCTTGTGCAATTCCTGTTGTTTAGCAAAAAAATCCATCAGTTTTAATGAGTGTTGCCTTCTTGTGTTCGATGAGAACAATGAAAGTAAAGACCATGCAGAATAAAAAGTAGGAAAGCTTCAGGACAAATAGAAGGGGTAGAAATGTTTGGGGAAGCAAAGGGAGAAAGGTCTTGTCCTAAATTGCACAGCAGGTTACAAGAGGATGATCCAAGTGCCTTGAATAAACACAAGGGTTCCTCTGTTTCCACCTTCTGAGTGATTTGACCTTCAGTACATGAAGAGTGAGTAGAAAGGTGGTTATGGATGGGGCAGAGAGGACAAGGGTTGAATCAGTGAGTCAGTCTCCAAGAAGTAGCTTTTTATTTCCTAAACATCTTTTTTTCTCTAGCTTTGTCACACTTGAACTTATTTTTTTAAACGTGGTTAATATTTATTTCTTTCATTTTGATCTTTCCCCAGTGACCGGAACAGTCCCTGCTGTAAAGGCTGCCAGTTTGAAAGTGCACAAAAGAAATGCCAGGAAGCCATAAATGCCACTTGTAAAGGAGAGTCTTTTTGCACTGGTAGGATGTGGTTCTGTCCCCTGTATGTCAGCTAGCCAAGTGCTCCAGGCTCTGTCCTGTTCAACCCACTTTCAGTCTAGTGCCCTTTAGTCATCCGGTACTTGTAATTTTAGAGACCAGTTAAGCATCACAGTATGCTCCTATAATGAGTTTCATTGTAGTTCAAGAGTCACTGTGTGATTTATTGCCCAGAAGAATATAAAAAGGTTTATTTTTTATTTTTAATTTTTATTTTTAATTTATTTTTTATTTTTATTTTTTTGTTTCTTTCCCTTAAAAGAGAAAAAAAAGCAAAACAGAGTGTGTCACTGGGAGGGGACAAGAATGATTTATGCCATAGAAAGGGTGGAATTACTGCAACTCTGCTTCACTTCCCCACTTGTTTCCTTCCTCCTCATAGTCTTGGAGGCAGGGAGTCAAGTCAGAGGGAGGGGAACTCCAGAGTCTGCACCCGCTGCTTGGTTGCCAGTGCCACAATGCCTGGGCTGCTGAAAGCCTCCAGAGCTTCTGCTGCCTCTCAGAGCAGCTGATAGACAGCCTGCAGCTGAAAGCCAAGAACAAGCTATTGGGGTTTTCCTGGGATAAGTCTGTATTTCCCTTATTTTCCTTCTTTCTTCTGCACACTTAGGTTCTCTGCCCTTTGCTCTAACAGTCCTCCCACTCTGCTGACTTCCATCTGCAGGGAACAGCAGCGAGTGTCCCCCCCCAGGGAATGCTCCGGATGACACTGTGTGCGTGGACATGGGGAAGTGCAAGGATGGGGAGTGCGTCCCTTTCTGCGAGAGGGAGAAGAACCTGCGGTCGTGTGCGTGCAATGGTGGGTGACACAGACTGAACTGAAACAGGACTGGGACTGAAATTTGTGTTTCATCTCTGCTCCTTGGAGAGTGCCAGCTTCACTGTGGGCTGGCCTGTTGGAGGGCTGAGTTTGTGTTTTCTGGAAAAGTTCAAACTGTTGGGTTTTGTCAGCTGTTCTCTGTTTAAAAAGGGAATGTGAAAAGGAAAGTGAATGTCCTCCTGTCTTCTGGTGGTTTGGGTTGAAGACATTAAGATGAGACAGGGTCTGACACTCCAGCTAAAGGAGAGGACACTCTCCTGCCTTTCCAGCTCTACCACAGATGGACAAGAAGGGATTGTTAGGAGATTCTATCCATCCTCTGGACCCAGCATCTGGCAGAGGAGTAGTGGCCTCCAGCAAGGGATTAAAGAAAGATTTCAAAGATATTAAAGTGCCTTGAGAGTATAGAATCCCCAGCTTCATTCCTCTGCTAACCTGCCTGCCATATTCTTATGCCAGTGACTTTTCCTACTCCTTTGCTGGGAGTAGGATGAAAACTTCACAGGGGCAACAAAAGGAGCTGCTGTGAGCCCCACTGTTTGAGATGGGGTGGCACAGCCAAGGAGACAGGTGCCTAAAGGACTCAGAGCCCAAGAAACAGTTAAATTTTTCTTTTTGGATGTGCTTGGAACCTCTTCATTGGCCTGCTGATTTGTGCAGTGTTGAGGTATCAGCTTGGAGAACTTTGTCCCACTGCATCCCTTATTAAGGTGCACAAGGCATGCGATTGAATTTTAGGCTTGATTGTCAAGAGTGCCTGAAATTGGGAAGCTGGTCAGGGCTGTGCTCAGCCAGGAGACACGTGGGGTTGTGGGTTGCAGGTGACTCTTTGTGCTTGGAAGGAATGAGTTTGCTGCTTTATTTTCAGAAACAGATAATTCCTGCAAGGTGTGCTGTCGGGATGAGCAGGACAGGTGCACGCCGTACGTGGATGCCAACGACCAGTTCCTGTTCCTGCGCAAGGGGAAGCCTTGCACTGTGGGGTTCTGTGACACAAATGTGAGTGTGCTCAGCCCTGCTCTGCTGGGAAGGGGGACTGTGCTGGGGAAGAGAAGCCAAAGCTTGTGCAGGGTAATGGGTTTTAAGTACCTCTTCACGGGGTAAATATTAAAGGGTGTTGGAGGCTGTTGGTGTCTGCAGAGCCCCATGCAAGGGGAAGCTGTTACCTTCTGGAGCTGCTCATTACCCTCTCTGCTGCTCCCCACAGCTCAGCCAGCTGGCACCCTCACAAAGCAGGGGACTGAGCACTGCTGTAAGCTTGGTTGGGTTTGCAGTGCTTGCCTTTCCAGTTGTTCCTGTTAGCCCAATTAATTTTTATTCCAATATTCAGGTCAGAGAGCAATCAATTACATGAAAATTCAGCCAGCAGTATCTGAAAGGGGCAGTGAGCCTGTGGCAGGGAGTCTGGTGGGTTGCTGGCACTCAGTGGCCTTTTCCATGGTACAGCTGCACAGACACGTGCAGACCCCAGTGACTGGAGCTAAACTGGGTGTCAGCAGAAGTGAATTTGGGAGGGTGTGCCCCAGTCCTTCTGTTGGCAGAACTGGAAGACCAAGGTTCTACTGTGTTAAACCAGCACAACCAAATCTGGGAGTGAGTTTGTCTGTAACCTTGGGCTCCTGAGAGCTGAATCTTTCTTTGTGGATAATGGGAACTGAGGCTTCCAGTGTTTAAATCTCTCCAGAAACATCAGTTTTATGTCCCCTAGCACGGACCAAAGGTGGAGTGGATTTTGCACATTTCAAACAATAAAACTTGATCTGATTCAGACCACAGTCGAATTGAAACTGGCTTGATAAAAATAAAGGTAGTAAAAATGGGCTGCTGCTATTTAACATGAGTATAATTCTGTATTCAGAATGTAAGTGAAGTCATGCTGTGTCTGTAGTTTTCATTTCATTACTATCATTGTACCTCCCTCTCCAAGAAGGCAGAACTTAATACTTGGGTATAAGCATAAGATTATTTCGTTACTTTTGCAGGGCAAGTGTGAGAAGCAAGTACAGGATGTGATTGAACGATTTTGGGATTTCATAGACCAACTCAGCATCAATACTTTTGGTAAGAGACATAACCATATCCTTTGGGGACTTTTGAGTTCATGACATGAACCTCTAAAGCCTAGGGGGAGTTAGCTGCCTGGATTTATTCTCCCGTGTGTGGGTAATAGCTGTGCTTATGATATATCAAAGTCTATTTTAGCCTGAAGTTTGACACTACTTATCCCACCTTTCAAAGCTGCAAGGATGGGGGATTGTTTTGCATTTTTGTACTCCATTTTTTTCTAGGCATCTTCCAAGCTTGTGAAAGGAATGATAGCTTCTTGTCTGAATGCTAAGAACTAGGTCGCTTAGAGAAAAGGAAATAACTGTCAGTCTCTTTAGAAGTCAGCTAGAATTCAGCAGGGTATAAAGTGGGCCTCTCAGTGGGATTTAAATGTCAACAGACCAGGAGGGGAACACTTCCTTTCTCTGTCATTTAAGAAAGCCAGAGGTCACACACCTCAAGCTGTGCCTGTGCTGAGTCACTCCCTGTGACTGAGTGGGCCTCCTTGGTCTTGATCCCAGCTGTGCAACCCAAGCAGGTGTCACCTCACCCCAGGTGTCACCCCCAGTGTCTCGCTCTGTGTTACTGGCACCAGACAAAACCTGTGGCTAAGCTCGTGTTGTGTCATGAGCCCCAACGGTGTGTGCTCCTGGCACCACTGTGCCTGCACAGTGCAATTACCTGAGCTGCAGCTTTCAGTCTCAAGTGTCAGGCACAAAAAATTGTTTCATAGGTCACTGATAAAGCTATTTAGCCTGCTTGGAGAGAGGTAGGTTTTGAATCTTTGATGTTCAAATATTTTGTTTGTGGAGGCAAGTAGAGATCACATGACTGTTACATCAGAATTTGGTCGTGGACTCGCAGTGTGTCTTGGATAATTGAGAGGAGCAGCTTGGCTGGCTCAGTATAGGCTGTGCCAAAATAACACATATTCAGTATTACAGCCTCACAGCATTTCTCTTCAGAGAACAGAGAAAAACCTGTAATTAATCATATATTGGATACAATTTTCTAAAATTGTGTAATTTTATCTTTGTCTAGTCCAAAGTAGGCAGCCTGTCCTTCCCTGAGCAATTCTGAGACTTCACTTGTCTGAGCAGTGGCTGCAGAAGGGGGGCATTGATGTGTGTGTTGAAATGAAACAGTATTTGGTAGGTAACTGACACATTTGAACTGGTTTCACAGGGAAGTTCCTAGCGGATAATATCGTGGGCTCTGTGCTTGTCTTCTCCTTACTGTTTTGGATTCCTCTCAGCATCCTTGTGCACTGTGTGGTGAGTAAGCTGTCTTTGAGATGACTGCTCTGTTGGATTTTGCTGTGAGAACACCCTTCATATGTGAAATAACAGATGGCTGTGGGAGAAAACGATGGGAAGCTTTTAGCAAACCCTGGGGGGAAAGCCAACATATGTAAGGCTTACTGCTCCTTCAGTAGGCAAAACTCTTGCTAAACTGTGCCAGGCCCTGGCAGACCCAGTGCTCCCATGACTATTCCCTTGGGCCTTTCCCAATCTTTCCCAGGCAGATTTTCTTTCTCTGCCTTCTGAATTCTACCCAACTATAATTTTGGTATTTTTATCATTAAAAACAAAGTCTTCTAAAGCCCTGTGAAGAAATGATACCCACATTTTGAGAGGAAACCCAGAGTGGGAAGTGATCTTAGTTGATCTTGGGTGGGTGGGTAAAGAGAGTCAGTGAGCTCATGGCCACTGGGAGCGTGGACATGTGGTGTGCTGCTGACAGCCATGTGGGCTTAGAGCGAAGGGGTGCTATGCCCATGAGCCCTCCTGGGATGAATGGGAAGTAGAAGGGAAAAGAGCCCCACAAAGGGCTGTGTCAAAGGAGACTTTGCCGTAGGGAAATTAACTTTCTTATTTTGTTGTGTGTTTTTCAATAGGACAAGAAATTGGACAAGCAGTATGAGGAGAACACGAAGTCCCTGTTTTGCCCCAGTGTAAGTTGTTGTCTAAGTCTGAATTGGCAGGATGCTGTCCCATGTGTATTGGAAAACCTGAACATCAGGTGTCTGCAGAATATTTACCAAGAGCATAGTAACAGTGAGCCCCAGAGCCCCATGCTGCAGAGGGGTGAATCCATGTGAGAGGAAGCTGGTTTCTGAAAAATCCTCTGTTCACTCTTACCAAGCACTGCAGCATGGCAGGGTCTGATTCTCCCTTCCTGTAAGAGCTGAGCCTTGTTGGCAGAGCCCCTCTGGTGCAGCAGAGGGACAGGAAGCCACTCTGCTGTGCAGAGCACGGCTTCACCGTGTCTGGCATCCCCCCAGCACAGCACACTCGGCAGCACCAGCCACAGGCTGCTTGCTCCCAGCCAAGGAGTCACTGAAGCACAAGGCTCAAAAATCACTGCAAAATGCAGTGTCTTTGCTGTGGGATGGCTGTTTGCAGGAGTTGGCTTCTAGCAGCCAGATGTGCTACAGCCTTCCTGTTGCTCAAGGGGCCCATCAGCAGCACTTCTCACCTTGCAGATACTGAGCTGGAAGAGGAGAAGAGCAAAAAAGTGCCAAGATAAATTTTAATTAGAGTCTAGCATAGGGCACACTGTGGCTGTTTTGGGTATCATTTCCTGTGCTTTGACAATCCAGTTCCTATTAAGAACTGAAATACTGTTAAGGAAATGTTCTGTAAGGGGAGAGAAAAAAAAAAGCCTTGCAGAGCTCTTCCTTTTACAACCATTTGGAGGAAGCATTCTGAAGTCATAGACAGAGGCAGAGTAGTCTCTGTGATCTACTGTGGGTAGAACTGAGGGTGATCTTTGTTTAAGTGCCCCATAGCTGTGCCATGAGAAAAGTTAGTGCTTCTAATACTAGTTAGTATCTTAGTGCTTCTTACCTGCATTCAATTGAAAAAATCCCAGAGGCAGGAGAGAGAGCACAGGTATAGCCAATGGTCTCCTTGCACCAGCAATTTTAACAAACAGGTTTTTTTGTTTTTTGAATCTGCTGAGGATGGAGCAGTTGGGAAATGGTAGCAGGCAAACATTTCATCCTTCCCAGTATTAGCATTTGCCGAGGTCCTTGGGGTTTTTTTATGCCTAGAGATCTCTGCATATTTTCCAAACCATGCTGAAATAGAAGCAGATATCAATGGACTTGAACTTAATCTGGGTTGCACAATTTGGTTGTGATGGGTGACACTCATCCCTGCAGTCTTTGACCCCGTTTTCAGTGCAGCTTCTTGTACGTGAAGCCATGAACTCCAAGTTGGAGGACTGGAATAAGCTGTACCTTGGACTGTTTCCCTGCACTGAGCTCTGTGTCACATTGCTTGACCCTGCATTTCCAGTCCTTGGAAAAAGCAGTTTGAGCCCCAGGAAGGAAGGGCCGAGTCATCAGCTCTTCCCAGTGAGGCTGTCACCTGTGGTGCTTTATACAGAGGAGAAAGAAGCAGAAACGGAACAGCCTTTCTGCCTTGAGGGAGTGGCATGGAGGACGTGGTAGCCTTTAAGATGTTCTAACATGAGTGCAGCTGCTCCTCCTCCCTTTGAAAAAATGGTGCAGAAAACAAACCCAGGACTAGATGCTGGTTGTTTTGCCTGCAGTGACGTGGCTAATTGTCTTGCAGAACGTGGAGATGCTCAGCAGCCTGGACTCGGCCTCTGTTCGCATCATCAAGCCGTTCCCCACGGCGCAGGCCACGAGCCGGCACCAGCCGCTGCAGCCCCTGACGGCCGCGCCCGCCGCGCCCGCGGCCCCCAAGCAGGACCACCAGAGGATGGACACCATCCAGGAGGACCCCAGCACCGACTCGCACATCGACGAGGACGCCTTTGAGAAGGACCCTTTCCCAAACAGCAGCTCGGCCGCCAAATCTTTCGAGGACTTGACAGACCATCCTGTCATTAGGAGTGAGAAAGCTTCATCCTTCAAACTACAGCGCCAGAACCGGGTGGACAGCAAAGAAACAGAGTGCTAGTGTCCTGCTGCCTTCTAAATGTGTGACTCGTGTCGGCAAAATAAGGATCTGAAACCATTTCATGTCTATAAATATAAATGTATGTATATATATTTTTGTGAGGGAGTGGGAGAATAAGGAAGTGACCTACTGCAGATGCTGGTCATGTGTATGACCTTCCTTAACTACATTTATGAGCATTATATCTTTTAAAAAGGAAAATCCAAACTAGAACTGGCTTGTTTTTGAAGCTTTTTGGATTTGTTTTTCTATTTCCTTGACCTTTAACATTTCCTTCAACCTGTGGTGCAAAACCAAATATCCTGATGGATATTGGATTGTGTATATCAGCCTTTTTTTATAATTTAATATTTTGTAGTCTGACAGCACTGATAGACAAAATTAAGGGGCTTTAAAACCAAAATGAACACTGCAGTATGTCCCATAATAGAGTAGATAATTTAGCAATTTAAGGTACATGTAACCAAAAGCCTAAGCAAATGCCTTGAGAACAGAGAGAGAGTAATGAAACAGATAAAAATAGTCTTGCAGCATTCAGTGAAATGCATAATCAGAATCAAGAAAATTAAGATGCCCAGCTTCTGTATAAATAAAAGGATCACAGAGGCTGTTACACTGTATAAGGTGCATGAGAAATGCTCCTCTAGTGTGAAACTTCTGCCTCGGTGATGAGGCTGTCTTGTCTTGGTGGCTTTTGTTAGGAGCTTCCCACTCTGTACCAAGGTTTGTGTGTTGCAGGTGTCTGGTTGGAGAAAGAAATGTAAAGGAAGAAGTCATTTATGCAGATGACATTTTAAACTGCTGTTTATAGCAGTTTTGGTGCAGAAATGTTTCTCCAAATGTTATTTTAAAATAGGCAATGTTCAAATTGCTGAGCTGAGTTTTCAGAGCTCAAAAGGTCGCTGTGGCCTTTTGGAAGCTCCTACTGCATGAATGACAGGAAAAAATCACTCCATTGCAGGGGAGGCATTTGTTTAAGAACAATTGTGAATTTAGTAAAAAAATAAACCTTTTTTAAAACATGCAGGGTAAGTATAAAGAGGAGGTTTTGTGAATACAGATTCTCTCACAGATAGTAAAACATGATGTTAAAAGCTGGTAATTGAATGATGTCTTCTGTACACCTGGAGATCTGTCAGGTGAGCTGGGACTGGCACAAGAGCATTGTTTTAGCTTTAGTAGCAATGGAGTCACAGGGCAACTGTCCTGGTAGTACAGCAGCACCTTCATTCTGCAGCTGTTTTCTCCCTCAATAATCTATTGATAAAACTGACAGAACATGGCCAAGGACAGAACTATTTAACTGTTACAAGCCTGGACTCAGCCATAGGGAAGCAGAGCTGCAGAGAGCCTGTGTTGTTAAGTGTGAGGGAAAGGAACCGAACCTGTTCTGCAAAGTTGTGTGAGTGCTCCCTCTCCTCCACACCCAAGGATACTTGTTACACTAGTACTTGAATGTGTGCCTTATGGTAGTCCTATCTGACTAGCTATTATGTTTTATATACTGGTTTTGAACTTTGTTTGGGGTTGTTTGTTTTTTGTTTGGGTTTTCTGATTCAGTGCAAAGTACATGTATGAGGAGTTAATTTAATTCCCAATAAAATACAAGCTTTTTATATTAAAAAAAAAATCAGTTAAGAGCTGTTTCTATGCAGTCCTTTTCTAAAAGATCTCCATGCTTTGGTTGTCAATTTGGGTTAAAAGTCAAGCCAAGATTTCTGACTGCTCCTTTCTGAGCTCAGATACTGCAGAATTCAGCCCTGGACTATCCATGGTGAAGGCTGTCTGCTTCCTGCCGGGTCTTGCCACGGGTCCTGCAGATAATCATCAGTTCAGACGGTGACACTAAATGCCTTAAGGATCGGGGTGTGCTCAAATGCATGTTCAGGTACCAGATTTGTGAGTGCACGTTCTCAACACAAAGGTCTTTACACCCCAGGTGAAAACCATGCAGTGGTGCCTGGGAGCATGAAAACTGAGATTTGGAGCAGGCGTTGGAAATCACTGAGTGCATCCCCCAGCCTGAGCTGTACTCCAGAAACTGAAAGCAGTACTTGCATGGTTTGTTCCTGACATCTAAGGCAGGAAGATCCACAGCTTCCCACTGGAAACCCTGGTTGCTGTTCAGCCAGTCTTTACTATAAGCATTCATTACTAAAAGGATAGTCCAGTTTAATACTCATAAATATTTATGTATCAAATTCGCGTCTGCTCTGGCTCCAGGCACATGGGAAAAAATACTTATGCTCCAGTTTATAATACTGTTACATAGCAGATGACAGGTCTTGGCCAGCTTGTCTTAATTATTTAATGAAGCAAAGGCAGTCTAATGGCACTAACAGTGCAGGACTGCATGAGAAACTCTCATTCCTCCCTCACCCCCTACATAGTAAGTACACCTGTTCCATGTCAACTGTTAATATAGCCCAGAATTATGGAGGGGTTATAGTTGCAGTGAAAGCTATTTGATTTTTCTCATACTGGTTGAATTTCATCTAGATTGCAGGCAATAGCTTTTTTTTTTGCTTGTAAAGGCAGTTTTGTAGTTTGTGTTCTCTTGGCCAAAACCTGCATACTCTGCAGTACTTACACATTACAGGAATCGTACAATTATTTTAACAACTCACTTTGAAGGGCTTCTTAACTTGATGGCAAATGACACAGAGTGCAGCTTTGTCAGCAGAGATGCAGACCTTTTCTAGTAGTTTCTCCAAGCTGTATATCACCAGTTTTATACTGCCCAAAAACGTGCACTGGTCTGAAACCTGTGTCTACACAGAAGAGCTGTATAAGGAAGCTGGTGCCAGATTAAGTTAAATTCTAAAATTCTATTCTCTATCACTACCAAAGCCAAAGTAGAACTTAGGGAACTGTTGCTCCTGCTGCATTACATCCAAATAAATTAATTTGGACTGACACTAATGGCTCTTGCCAAACTCCACATTACTGCTTCTTACGAGCTCCTCTGTGTTTAAAGCAAGTAGATGGTATTAATCATAGTGCAGTCCTCAAAGCTCAGCAAGGCCAGGAACTGCTCAGGCAGCCTCTATCCCTTGGCCACAGAGCAGCTGAGACTCATTTTTCTCTGAATCCTCCAAGGAAAGAGCTGCTCATCCCTTCAGCTATCCTGGCAACAGCAACAGGAAAAACAACCCCTGGACACACCCCGAGTGGTCTCACCTTTATTCTGCCACAGACCAAGAGAAGGGGACAGAGAAGAGCATTGCTGGGGACTCCCCAGTGCTGTGCTCCCTGAGCATACAGTTTGCAGCACGTTGTTGGATAACAGGCTGGCTCTGTCTGTGCAGCACGTTGCTGGATAACGGCTGGCTCTGTGTGCCCCAGCTCCTCCTGCAGGGATGTCACAGAAGACTGGCCTCAGGGTTGGTGTGGTCCACGTCACGCCAATAAGGAAGCAGTGAAGGGAGAGCAGACAGTTTGTTTTCCAGGCGTGACCAAAGCTGAGCTGCTAGAAAGCTGTTGCCTTTTGGTGATAAATGAAGGCCATCAGACAAATAGGAAGAGAAATCCTATAAGGGAGGTTAAAACCATATATTAGTGTATTTGCTAGCTGCGAAAAGATAGTCTTTAGTAATTCTTCAAAGCCAGCTGGTAAAGTGTTTTTATTTCTCACTGTTTATGTTAAAATATTAAGAGAACGTTCTGATGGCCAAAATCACTGCTATTCATCGGTAAAAAATCATGGGATTAAGTAATGCAATCAAAAGTCAACTGTCTACTGCATTGGGGAAGGCAGGGGAGAGAAAATGTTCAGGATCCAAACTAGAGTTACCTGCTCACAGGAAAAGTGCGGTCTCCCATGGATGGGTTTGGGTATTTGGTCAGAAGCATCAGACACAGCCTTGTGCAGACAGATCTGACTGTGAAATTAGCCTAACACTGCACACTGGGTTGGACAAGAAACCTCCAGAGGCCCTTTCCAACCTAAACTATTACATCACTCAAGTCCAAGGAAAAGGCTATTTAGATAAAATGTACTCAGGGGATATTAGCTAACCAAGTACCATGGCCGGGTTGTACAAAGCTTTATTTCTCACTGCCAACTATGAAGCAGTCTGGTTTTTTTTTCCCTTCCTAAAGTGTAATTTGGATATATTTTATATCATTTCAGTGATAATGCAGCACTACCAGCTGCTCTATGCTAAATGATGCATTTCACAATTCGTGACAGTTTAAAATATTTCTGATTTCACTGTACCTGATTCTTCTGCATCAGGGTCCAGAGGTCAAGCACATCTGTGCTGCATTCCCTGGCGACCTGGACGCAGGCCTGGGCGTACTGCCCGGTGGTGGCGTTGCAGCGGTTCAGTTTGTCACCTGCCAAGCAGAAACAAAGACAACATCCAGCGACTGCCACTGTGGAGCACGACTTCTGTGGCGCACACCATGTGTATCAGGTGTTAAACCAGCAGACATAACCAAGCACAAACTAAGTCCAAAGCACAGCAATGTAAGTGGTTGGAAGCTACAGCTTGTGTGGTCTTTTTAGGGCACTCCTTAGTTCTGAAAATATCTCTTTTGAAGAAATGCATTAGGTTGAGAGAGAAGCAACAGCAAGAAGCAGACACTGTAACTCTGCTGCTCACAGCTCTCATCTTCTGGCAAGCTTCAGGTGAAAGCAGTGCTAAGATTTAAAACTCTTCATACACCTGCTAAGGCAGGAAAAACAGAGTTAAGTAAATGGAAATCTATTTACAAGTTTTCTTCTGCCTTTTGTCCAATTCCACTGCAACTTGCAGTTGCCCTCTTGCTACTTTTTGCACCTGGATGAATGCTCCTGTGAACGTCACCATCCTCCTGCTTCCCATCTCTCCTTTGCTCTGATATCTATCTGACAAAATCAGAAACAGGCAGAAAATTTCTCCTTGATACTGGAGGGCAGATGGGCTGATATTGCTGCTTATTGTGCCCACAATCCTTCATTTGTGGTCCAGGGTCTGAGATCACCCTGTCCTTTGTTCCATTCCCAGACAGTACTCTCTTTCAGACAGATGCTGTCAGATTTAATGCTGTAAATTCAAGTTTCCTCCATCCTTACCCCATAAAAAAGACACTTTTAAAGGAAAATGGATCCACATTACAAGTGCTCCTTGACAGCTGGAAGCCAGATAAGCAGCATTTGAAGTGTGCTCAAATGACATCACATCAAAGGCTCTTAATGCATCATCATACAATGCTGACTAATTTAATGCAGTTTAAACTTCAGGTTATCTTCAAAGTTTTACTACTTTGATTGAAAACATGACTCAAGTTTCTTATAAAATGTGCAAGAACTGGACAAGGTGTCCCAACAGAAAAGAGAACATGCTCTCAGGAGGTCTAAACTGCCACTGCTGCAGTCAATGGGATTATGGTAATTTCCACCAGCTCAGTAACACAAAGTAAGTGATGCTATTACGTCTCTAATTTTAGAGTTACCTTAAAAAACAAAATTATTTAACTACCTCTTTTTTCTTTTTCAGGCACTTTTATGAGCATTCTTAAAATATTATATTTTCCAGTATTGTTTTTTTTAACTTTAAAATAAACCTGTCTGGGATATTACTGCTTATCCAAACAGTTGTGAAATCTGCTGTACCTAGTAAAAAAATCTTCTAAGGTCCACAGTGCCAACATTTCTTCCATTATTTGTATTATTTTGGAAGCTGCTGGGACATTATGGAACCTGCTTAGGACATGTTGACAAACACCATGTTCTTAGAGGGCAGCCACTTCTGTCAGTTCTATGCATTAACAGATCAATCAACACTTTGGGAAGGATGTTTGTAATTACTTGGCAGTTACTCCACGAGTTTATCCAGAAGCTGTTTAGCAAAACAGCAGCCCTTTTCCAACAAGTCAGAGAACATGACTGCAATATGGCACACACACGAAGGAAATCACCTGACAACTTAGGACCTGTCACCCTCCCCTGGTAAAATGCAGAAATTCCCCCCATCCTCATCACTGCTTTACCTTTGGCAAGACATGCCTTTTCCCAAGCTGATTCCTGAAGAGGTGGTGGTGTTATCAAAATAATCCTGTCTGCAGTAATGTCCACTGACTTCAGGTACTGCACCATGCTCTTCAGGTTGGCGGCGTACTCCTCCAAAGGAACGTGTTGCTTGGGGTTCAGCTCTGTGAGGGGTGGAGCACATCATCAGTGGGGCTGAGCTCCCTGCAGGCCTCTCACACAGCATAACAGGGCTTTCACACAGTGTGGTCATGGACACTCACTTCCAGTATGCAGCTCCCCTCAACCACGGATTTGGGAGGTGTGGTAGGGAAATTCTGTTCCTCAATGCCCAAAGCAGACAAATTAAGAGTTTAAAGACAGCATTTCCAACTAAAGCAAATAAGGTGCAGGGGTAAAAAAAAAACCCAACTGTTGGGGTTTTTTAAGATGCCTTTTTATACAAGTTCATATCTTAGTATATCACATAATCACCTCAAACCTCACCTGAACCAAAACCCAAGATTTCCAATACTCTTGGATGCAGAGAAAATTTGGGAAAGTCCCATGGACATGCAGTCAATCCTTCATGCACTGATGTTATCATTTTGATTAGACTCTGCATCTTGCTATGCTTATCTGAAAGAGAACCCAAATGCTACCTTCCCATCTGCCAAGAACTCATCATTTTCCTTTAAAGACAGAAAAAACAGCTAGATGCCCAACTCCAATTTTAGGCAACTGCTACCAATCTTGAGCACCCTGAAATTTATTTTTCTAGTATTAAAACTTGTTGATAGGAAGAGAAATGGAAGGCACAGCATGGTTCAAATACAAATGAAATGACTGAAAACAAACCTCTGTATAAATTAAGAGTAATCAGTTCCTGAGAAGCAGCAGGAAAAGTCTGTTCTGAAATGGTCTGCCTATTCTGCTAAACTGGAAAACCATCTTAAGAGAACAGGTCACAGAATAAAAAGACAGAAAACAACTTACCCTACCTTTCAAAGCACTGTCATTAGCTCCAAAGAAAATGGTAACTGCAACAATACTGTCAGCACCAGTACTTTCAGGAATCAGTCTTGGAAGAATCAATTTAGCCCATCTGGTGTTGTACCCCGAGATCCCACGGTTCAAAACATCACATTTTCTGAAATGGAGACACATATTAAAAAAACCATCTCTCCTCTGTCCATCAAAACAAACCTTGCGAAGCTTTGAACCATTCTGTCAGGTCATCTGCCTCCATCCCTCTCACATGAGATGTCACAGGAGTTTTCAATAAGATTATGCTTTGAAAGTGCACACACAGAGGCTGCACATGTAGTATTTACCTGTTACTTTCACCATGGAACCGGAACAACAATCCTGACAATCACTAAGAAATTTTTAATTTCCACTTAAGTTTTGAATGGAAACACCCAATGAGTATTTCCACAAGCCCTGGGCATGCTGCCCAAAAGGTAGTTCCACTTCACTAAATAAATAAATGTCAATAAATAAACATGTATTAAACATTAACCACTGCTGGTTTTTATTTAGAAAAGCTGCATGAGTTTCTGCAAGCTAGAAATTACTTTTGAAATTTAAGCTCTTACCTGACCAGTCTCTCAGCAAGGTATGACCCCCAGCCATTTTCCTGGAAGGAGTACTGAAAACAAGGAAAATGGTGAGATCCTCACTGGAAGAACTTGTTCCCCAGAGCTCAGCCCCACCACTAGCATGTTCCCACCTCAAAAGCTGTTGTGCACGGCTCTGGCACTGCTGCTGCAGTGTTTTCTCCCTCCCTGCCCTGTCCCTGAGGTCAAACTCTCCTGGTTTTACCCAGGCACACCACTGGCATCTGAAGCAACACAGGGCTGGTCCCTCTGGAGGGATGGACCCCGTGGGCCATTCAAAATCCAGACTGACTGCTGCTGGACTCGTTTCATTTTGGTCAGTGAGGGTTTGCTATATCTATTTTTCTACTTTAGTTCTAAGTTCCTCTCATTCTGGAGAGCACCTCTCAAAAATCCTCTCCCTTCATGGAGTTCAGTTTAATGGAGTTAGGTGGTTTTACAGGTTCGGTTGATGAACAGTAGTTTCCTCACACTGTACAATCTGAAATATTAAATGAAATGTACCAGAAAGGTGATTTAAACTATTGAGTCTAACTAGATACCTGTTTTCATTATTTTAATTTCCTTAAATAGAGGATCAAGTCTTTCCCTCCTGTTCTTAAGAGGAACAGTTAAGAACTCCAACCTCTTCCAGAAGTAGAAAAACTAATTCCTTCTCCTTATTCCCACTGCTGCACCATCCTCCTTGCTACAGTTCTGCAGTGAGACGGCTTAGAAACCCATGTCTCATTAAAGACGGATTTGGTCTCTGGTTAGCTACTTTTTCACCAGAGCAGCTCCGCGATCCACCACAGAACCCATGCAGAAGGCAGGGACCCAAAATCAAGGCTAAAAGGCTGGTGCTGCCTCGGAGATGTTCACCAGGTGCAGTGACGCCAACGGAGAAGCTGTCTCCGCGCTGGGCGAGTGGATACAGGCAGCCGGGATGCACCGGGGCAGAGAGCGAGGCCCCTGCACAGAAAATGCCCCTGACACCGGAACATCCCAAGCTACACCTTCACACTCGTGCCTCGAACACAGCGACCTCACGGATTTCTGATCGCACAGAGGCCGGCCAGGCGCGAAGGCCCCAGCACGGCCTCACGGCGGGGTCTGAGGGCGCTCCCGCCGCGGCCGCCGGCCCGCCCCTTTCCGCCGCCCGCACCGGGGCTCAGGCCAACGCCGGCATGCTGCAGGGTCGGGCCGGCAAGGAGCTCCGTACGGGGACTGCGGGGCCAGGCGGGCACTACCTCAGTGATGGAGTCTCCGAAGAGCAGCACGCGAGGCCAGCGCAGGAGCCGCCCGCGGGCTCCCGCCTCCGCCAGCGCCATGGCCGCAGCCGGACATCCGCGGGGAGCGGCGGCGGGAGGCGGGAGGAGGCGGCCGCGCCGCTTCCTCCGCGGCGGCAAACGGGGCGGGCCGCGGGAAGGCCCCGCTCACAAACCGGGTTCCGCTTCCCGCCCCGCTCACTCTTTATCGCCCCTTTCGCAGGCTCAGGGCCGCGGGGAGGGCGCGCCCGGGGACCCAGCCCTCATACCCCTCGCGCAGGCTGGAGGGGCTTTCAAAAGAATGCGCGCAATTTTATGGTTTTTATCGGTTTCATAGAGACACTTCCTTCGTAAGAAAATGCAGTTACCTCATTTAAAACACTTCATACTGTTTAGCTTGCTAACAACACAATATGGGGAGGAAAGTGTCGCTAATTTGGCTAATACTGCTCATACACTAATTCTGCTAATAGTACTACTATTACGATGAGGAAAGAAGCGTGTACAAGATCTTTGTACAGGTTCTGTGGACATTTTTCAGCATGACGTTGTTTGGCAACAACCACAGCTACCTCAAAGCATCCATCACACTATTTGGAATTCTGCTCTGTGTCCCTTTTCCCAGGCCGGGGTGGTCACCAGCTTGGGGCAGATGAGGCTGTCACAGGCCATAAGCACCCACTGCTCTTGCAGGTGTTCCTCCAGTCCAGTTAATGGCATACCAGCATGCGGAGGTTTAAAGCTCCAACTAACCCCACCAGCCAAACATCTTTTCCACTTTCCCTTTTGACTTCAAGTAGATACAAGTGTGCAGGCAATCTCTTTCTCAACAGGAACAAAATCATATATGGAAACTCAGTATCATCCAATTTATCCTCCAACTGGTTTTAATATTCAAAAATACAAAACTCCATTTAATTTAATTCTGTATCAGGTTAAGAATTATTTCTTGAGAACATATGCACACTTTGCCTGATTTAATTGCATCTATATGTACAACAAATACAGCTGTTATGAGGTTGTTGCTCCATTATGTGAAATAACTCAGCACTTTCACGTTTACAGAATTGAAACTTTTTACTTACTCAAGAAAAAAAAAATATTTACTCATAAAAAATAACCCAAATAAATTGAAAATTTAGAAGATTTTTTTTTTAGGCATCCTAAGTATCTACAGAGGTCAGTATACAGGGCTGAGGGCATCGTAAAGCCTCTGTGCTGCCAGTTCCACCATTTCACGAAGGGATTCGTCATCTTCACTTCCTGGCTCACAGTCAACTGTCTGGGAACACAAAGAGAAAGATGTTACAACCACTGGCACTCCATGCACCCTTTCAGCACGCACAAAATGCTTGTAAGGGGAAAAGAAAAAGTAATCATGGAAATTACCAAGAGCAGCACTGTATGTTTTACAGTGGTCTGCCAGCATGTAGAGGAGTTCAGAGAGGACTTAACCAAGTCCTGCTGAGGAGCAAGAACCTTAATTTAGACTCTTATGCTCAAAACAGCTATGTAAAATAGCATTAAGTTTTGTGGACTTCATTTAATTCAAAATCTAAATCATACAAGATTCAGTTCCTGAAGATTTAATTTTATCTCTGAATTCACTCACACTGTATTAGATTAACACTACAAAACACATGCAGACACTAGAAGTACAGGCACCACACTGATGCTCTCACACAGATGATGACATTTACACAAAAATAACCCAAATAAATAAATTTTTTACTAAAACAAATTTTCTTAGAGGAAGATGCCCACCCCAAACTTCATCTACATTCCTGACTGTTCTACCTCAGAAACAAAGGGCAGCATTTGAGCAGTAATACTATTCTTGGTAGCCTTTCTAGACTCTAAGACTACACCTCCTTTAATTCAGTATTAACTTGTTACTCTTCTGATCAAGTAACTCTTTCTAGCCATTACGGTATGGGGGCAGGAAGAAGGCACTCAATAAAGCAAACATGCATTTAATGTTATCTAGCAATGTTATTAAAATCATGTTATCTGTGAGAGCACTGTGTTAACATGGAAAAAAATAAATCCACATGCCCCACCAATCAGATCTACACAAAACAGCTTTTCATTTTAAAGCCACAAAGTTTTATAAGATACGTATAGACACAAAGAAAGACAGAAGATCGGCCTTGTAAAATCTGGTTCACAATGGCACAAGCTTGCTAGTGCCAACACAGACTGTACAGTAAGTACTGCAAAGATACATCCTGTTGTAACTAAACTGCCATTGGGGCTTCTGTCAGTACACAAATCTTTTAACAATGACATACTATAAAAATGAAATCAAACTTCTTGATTAAGCAGTATACATTCTTTTCCAGTCTAGTTATTTTTTCTTTATTTCAAGAGTTCTTTCACCAGTCCTATATTTTTTTGTATTATGTATAAACTGAAATGTAGCAATGTTTATTAAAGAATTGAAAGAGATGGCACAAGTTGTGTGTTAACCACTGTAACTCACAACTCTCTCAGGGTAATTAACATTCACTTGTTTTGTTTCAATAGGTAACAAATTTTTGGCGGGGGATAACCTTTTCTTCTGGGTTTGTAGAACACTTAAAACATTTGTTGTGACTCCGTAAGGAGAGCATAAGAGCTACTCTGTAGAATGAATTTACATTATATTGTTACTGTGAGAGCTACTCTGTAGAATGAATTTACATTATATTGTTACTATGAATAGAGGCAATACACAAGCTATGTTTAATATGTTATTAGTAATGACAGAAAATCAACACATTAAAATGCTTAAGAACATGAAAGACATGGCTTTAACCATTCTTTAAGGTTTTACATTATTCAAATAACTAGGTGTGTTGGCTTCATAAAGCACCCTTCTAACATGTATGACATCCAATTCTAGACCAAGCTAGTAAATTAATAAAGTATTTCCTTTTTGTGAGTATATTTTAGGCTTTCAATTTTTCAAAAGGATCAAGATGACAAAAAAAAATTATTAACAACATTCCTACCCTGTAACTATTCAATTATTCAGACCAGAGCGTGCTTTAAAAGCATTAAAAAAAAAGTGGGTTAATTCAGTTTCTCTTCTACAATCTTTCTTTATTCATTTTTTCATACAACTGAGCTGCTGAAAAATACTATTTTTTCCCAAATGTATTGCATTTGTTGCATAACATTGCTAGCATTTTTTAATTAAGAAGGCTTTCTGTTTTGATACCAAGAGCATTTCCTTAGCAAGTGAATACATGACAGTGTAGGCAGCACTGTGTGCCAGACAGGAGACTGCTGAACACAGCACACACAAAAGTGCTTTGCTTTACATACCCGAGTGTCCAGGGAAATGTTGGCAGTCTTTCCATCCACTGTGATGCACAGGACAGAGTCATCTTTGGAACTCACACAGTCCTCTCCAAACATATCCCTGAAGCAAAGACCCGTGAGTGTAAGGGGTGGCCAAACAGCAAACTTAGGTTTTTCTATTAACTTTGTCAGGTGAGTATCACCTTTCAGCAACAATTAACTCACTCCAATGTAATTAAACATATCATGATTTATTATCAAATAACAGTAAGTATTTTACCAAAACAATCTCATCATCAACAAAGGGAAGGATTCCTTTGATTTCAAAAGAGGTAAGATTTCTACACAAATAACAGAATACACATCAGAGAAAGTTTTAAAAGAGATGTGATCCAAAGTTGTTTTTATTAACCATTTGTAACACAATTTTTGGAAACAACTTAAAAATCTGTTATGGAAGGTATAACTGGGCCTTCAAAATTCAAAATTTTAATGATGCTGAGAACTTCCTACTGTACCTCTTTCTTTACTTAATTCCTGGCCTTCTGAGAAATTAGACTGAAATAAATTTGCATGAAATTTTTTTACACAACTATCTTTAAATCCTTTTGTACTAAGATTATTCTAGTTACATGATTAACTGTGCTTATTTTCCTTTAGAAAAATATATGCCAACTTACTGAAGCATGATCTCCATTCTCTTCCTATATACATCCATATCTATTTTTTTTGAAATCTTACTTACTGCAGCTGAAAAGAAAAAAAAAATTACTTTCACAGACATTTACTGGAAGGGAAAAATGGCTAATTGATAGATGCTATTTACAAACTGACCTTCCTGAAACAAAAAATCCAAAAACTAAATAAAAGGTGCATGTTTAAACAATTTATTTTAAAATGTATTAAAAAATATGAGAGTCAAGGAAATGCATATATTTCATTATATATTCCTGTATTCATCGTATTTTAAAATAAAAAATTTCACAATTCACATTCTGACTTTTTACTTCTCCTGTTTACTGTTAACATTCATTACATCTCACATTTACTTAATAGAGAAAATAATCTACTTTTGTAAGTTGTTTATGAATGTAAGGACATGGCCAGAAGGGTTTATATAGTGAAAATTATCACAACCAAAATCAGAAAATTACACTCTGAATTTGTTCGGTCAAGGTGACTGGAAAATCTTTACCCACAAACAAAGTAAGAACTGTTATGGAATTTATATACTCAGGTGAAAGGATTTGCAACAAATCTGTTGAGTCAGATATAGGACTAAACACCTAAGGAACACTGACTGCTATTATACAAAATGGTTAAAATATAGAATAAAAAGACAAGAGGGGTAATCCAGTGGAAATAAACACCTATTTGTTCATACAGAATGATAAAATGGCCTGGGTTGGGTCATAGAAACTTAATCACTCTAGATTTTTTTAATATGAGATTTGAAACTTATTTTAAATCAGGCCATGTTTTCCACAGTCAGTTATTGGCTGCCATGTAAGAGAAAGTTTCAACAAACAAACATGCCATAAATAATGAAGAACAAGTTGTAATTCTGTTTTTAAGTAGCAAATTTTATTCCCTAGTAAGTTCCCTAAGGCAAGGAAATGCAATAAAGGGATTGCAATCTATTGGAAGGCATTACTTATTTCCCTCTAAGCTTGATGTAAAAAAATAGGAAGAAATGGCTCAGTTAAATAAGCATACACTAAACATATACCTTTCTGTATTTTGGGATTTGATTGAACTTCCAGTATCACTGTTGTCACAGTATCTGCATACATATCATTAGCAGGATTTGCCACCCACTAGAAGACCAAAAAAAAAAAATTTAATTTTTTAGACTGAGTGAATAATGCAGCATAAATACAATGTAACATGAATTGCATTCTCCTTTTTGCTTTTCTCTGAATTCCAGCTTCAAATGACTGTCATACATTTCACACCAAATTATTAACTACTTTTAACTGGGTGTACCCCACTAACTTCCCATGAAAAATTCAAGCTTTTGAATGATTTTGAGCACACTTACAAAATAATTAATTACCACAACTCTTTTAGGGAGGAAGGAACACCATTTGATGTTATTTTCAATTACTACCTGCCAAATGAAAAAACATCACTAAATCTGCCATTATACTCATGAAATACAGCAAAAACCCAAGTGGCACTGGATAAATCAAATAACACACATCCAGACAAGACCACAGCTCAAGGGGAACTTGGTTTTAGTCTTTGCTCTACTTGTCATACAGTGAAAAACTCCTTCAAACATTGAATTCTGCATGGCATCTCTATGACATTAAAGAAACTGGAGAACAAAATACTTCTTTCTCCCTCACCAATGCCCACCTCAAGGACTACCATGCCTGGTTCCTGGATCACAGTAATATTTTTGAAAACCTTCAGGGCTGGTTTTTGTTGGATTTCTATTTCTTCTACATCACCTAAGAAGTGACAACAAATGGTTAGCAATAATGAAATGATACTGGAAGCAAAACTAACTTTATTTGCATAAGAAAATAGGTCAGTTTAAGAATAAGAGGGGTTGTCTGTGATCACAACTGCTCAAAGTAGCTCACAAAATGGAACCCCATACTCTCTTCCCTCACCTGCCAATATTATTTTCTTTGTTCTGGATTGTTTGGCATTTTTTTTATTAGTTAATAAAAATTAGTTAATTTTACTTGGTTTGAATTCTTACATTTGACTAGCTTAGTGCAGAGTGAGTACACCCACAAAAAAGAAAACACATGAGAAATGTAGTTAATTCTGCTCCATTTGCAGAAGTAACCAGCTCTTACCTCCTCCAAGGATAACCCATTGCTCACATAAGCACAGAGCTTAAATGAAAAGCACTTGTGTGGCTGGTAGTACTTGGGTTATGAGACCTGAACCTCAACTGAATATACGTGTCCTTTTCACTAGTGACACTAAAGAATTTAAAAAAATATGAGTCTTAAATAAGGGAAAGGAATCAGCAAGGTATGTGTACCTAGGACAGGAGCTGCCACTAACCCTTGAGAAAGCCAGAGAGGCACAGGGGATCATCTCAGCGTCAGGTTTAAATAGTTTCTCATCCAGGAAAAGCCAATTTGTGCCTCCTGGGGAGGCACATTAGAGGCTGTCTGTCACAAAGGAGGGCAGAGATCTTGTTTTGATTAATTGGATGGCATTAGCCATTCCATTTGGGGCTAGAGATACAACATCAATTAATGAAGTTTCCATCAGAGTGGCCAGAGCACTCACTTTGGGGGCTGAAAGAAACAGAAATCAACCTATGCTCTATAGTGCTATATGCTCATCACTTTGTAATATGAATACTGTAGAATCCCCCTCAAAGCTGTGTCACACTCATGAACTGGATCTGGCAGAAGCTGCATAGTCTAATGAAAGCTGTAAAATACAAAGAAATTTCCACTCAGAAGACCTCTGAAGACTGGAAGTTATTTCAAAAGCTGCCCAGTATAAATCATGACCATGTCCTCCCAAGTACACACCGGTGAGTTTCTGCAGCTGGTAACAAAGCAGATTGAAAGGGCCCGTGTAGGGAATGGCTTGTGTCTGCGTCACTGTGCTCATCGCCAAGTCTGTGTAATCTGAAACCATTTTAAAAAGTACATGTTAAAAATAGTTCTTCTGAATTTACTTCCTAATAAATAGAATTGCCATATAGACAAATAATGGCATTGACACATTTAAGACAAGAGGGCTGAAAAGAGCAATTTATAAAGAGGAAGGTGGAACACCATTATACCAGCTTGTTTTATTTCCTGCCTATTAGGGACAAACAATGACCTAGGGCAGCAGAACTGCTCTCCCCCAAGCTTTTCAGACCTTAGAATTAAGTCCTCCTCTATTCTGAGAATAGATCAATTCCCTGAGTAATAAGAAGCATAGGAGGACTACACAAATATTTTCTCTATTCTGTGGCTGTTTACACTAAAACTAACAACATTTTAGAAAATGATAGGACTATTGATTGAACTGTTTTTTTGGTTCTCACTGTAATGTTTTGGGCATATTCTTGCAGATGAAGAGGTTTTAAGTAACCAGAAGGGAAAAGAATTTTGCTCTTTTCTGTTACAGAAAGAAAAGATTTTAAACTTCAGTGAACAACAAGTTAAATGGCTTTTGTCTCACTACAAGTTCAGAATTTGCGGCAAATAAGAAATAAAACTAAGATGTTCACTAATTGCTTATGAAACACAAAACTGCAGCAAAAATCCCCAGAATTGTAAGTGGTTTAATGACACAGTAAGTTTCAATTACCCACTGATCACATCACTGTCTGTACTTACTGGAGAGGTCACATGGAGAAAGAATGTGATAGTTAAAATTTCTTTTAACTAGGATTCCAGAAATTCTCTGTCCTTGCTCTGGTTTCTTATCTGCTAAAGATCCCATCACCTGGAGAGAAAAAAACACATAGTGCAACAAGGCATTCTGAAACATTCACAGTTTCAAGTAATTATAGAGATGAAAGATGGTTCACTCAGAAAAATCAGAGTATAAAATTAACTCTGAAAACAAAAGGTCAGAGTAACCTAGAAACTTTCTGAGATGTAACACAAGGAAAGTTTGTAAGAGTGAAGAACCAAAGAAAAGCCCAAAACAACAAAAAACCCCCTCAAAATAAAACCCCCTGAACCAAACCCCAAATATAACTAAACACAAAATATTCACATTCTTTGAGACCCTGGAAAACATGTAATTTGAAATCAGTTAAAAACAGAGGCTAGGAAGGTACCATATAGTTTTTACACCAGAAGAAAATACTGTTCTACATGTAAGAAAACATTGATTTCATACCTTGGCAAGTTTTTCTCCTCTGAAATTTAACGTCACAGCTTCAGTATTCCTAGGATTATGAACTTCTATATGAACTTCATCATTATCCTCATACTCCCGTATCAATGCTGCTTTCAATCTGGCCATTTCATTCTGTTCACCATGAACTAAAATCTATAAAGAAGAGTTTTCCTTTTAGCAGAAATTTTTTGTCCAACCAGACATGTTTAGTAAGTAAATTATGCAAGAAAACTGCCATATTCTATCTCATGCAATTCCCTGTGGTCACAGTTTAGGAAACATGAGCTCAATTACAGTTCTGTGTCTGTGAATTCTCTGCATTATTCGAAGGGTAGGATTTCACAACCCTAAATATTAGCTGAAAAATCCATGCTACCAAGCAGAGTGCATTGCAGAGATCCCATTTAAGTTTTCACACACAAATATATTACTGTATTATGAAAAGGAAGTATTAATTTAAGTTCAAGAGAAATCAGCTTTATATTTTTGTGTCTCTGTGTAGATGTAAACATAATAAACATTCAATTTAGAGAGGATGCTTCACAGTTCACAATTTTCTTTGCAAAGTTAATTCTCTTCTGTGATGATTTTTTTCTTTTTTATCTGTGCTTGCACACTGTTTCACCACTAGCTTCAGATCCTAGTCCCCATTTTCACATTCTGGTCCTTCACACCTTCTTCCCATCATTTACTCATGCTTTTCCCTCCAAGTACAGCCTTTGTCTTTTGGTGTCTCCACATACCTTCAATCAATGTTTTTTTAATTTATTTCAGGGCCAATTCCAGTGAATTATTCCAATACCAGCATCCCCAAATTAACATTGTCCCATACTGCATCTTACTTGCTCAAAACACTGCTGAAACAAATTATGGGTCTACACCATTGTCTGGAAAGTCATCCCCAGGGATGCAGATACTCAAGAACAAGTTGATTTTTACTTTGCTAAGATAACTTGACAAAAAAATCATTAAAATCTCCACCTTTAATTAGTCAAAGCACAGGGATGCTGGCTACTGTTAGACACCAGTCCCAGCCTTGACTCAAAGCTGTGAGCTGGTTTAATGCATCCCACTCTGGAGAAACGGGCAGCATGGATACTGACCACATGTGGAGGTTTCAGGGCCCGGATAAATTCACTAGTTTGTTGATAATCTGTGTGAGCAGAGAAAGAAATGTAATCCACAGACATCTTCAGTGGGAGTTTTTGCCCTGACATGGTTGTGATCTCTTCAGGTTCAGACATGATGTGCTAGAAAATAAAAAGCACCTTAATTAAAAAAAGTAAAGCCTCCTATGGACACTGTATAACTAATGCTTTACATTTCAAAAATCAATGAAATAATACTGGCAGCCATGTTAAATGTGAAGCAGTGAAAAAAATCTCACAAATTTGCCATAACACACACTCACACTTGAAAAATGCACGCACAACACACACCATTTCATCTTGTGCATCCTCAGCAGATCTGGGGGCTCATCCTTCTTCCAGATAAATCTCTCTAACTTGTATCAAAACAGCAAGAAGTGTGTGATTTCTACCTCTAAAAGCAAAATCAGATGATGTGGTTGCTCTTAGCTGCTGGAATTTGGAAGGATTTCATTCCCTACAGATGGCCAGTGAGTGCACAAGGCAGTCTGGTCTCTACATATAAGTAGTGTTAGACTTAGTATAAACTTCTCTAGAATTAGGATTAGAGCTACCTTCTTGAGAAATTAAGCAGTGGAGAGGTCTAAAGTACCAAGCATTCTTTCTCACGACAAGGTAACTGCCCCTAGAAAAAAATTATTCTATATAACATCACTGGAAATGATCATATGCAAATTTTCTGTAATTTTCATTAGTATTTGCCAAAAGCAATCAGTTTTGACTATGTACTCATACATACCCAACAACAATCCCAGTAAATCAAATAAAGACACTTGCTATTGAACGATTTTTTTTTAAAACCTAACATGAATGCTACCTGTGACTAAGAGGCTGTGGTGCATTAGCAACTCACCTTAGCAAGAGTTCCTTCAACACAGTACCCTGCAATAATGACTCCATTTCTCTTATCTGTGCACCAGCTCTCAAAGAGCTCCCTGGATAAACCACTCTGCATCATCCCTGGGGAAGCCATGACAACACTCGGGCCAATGTCATCAAAGTGATCCATACTCTAGAAAGACACAGTGAGAATATCAGCTACTACAACTCACTCACACAAAGGACAGCCCAGCTGCACCCTTGAGCAACATCCAAGAAGGGCCCTGCGTTCACAGATTATACCCCACCCTCACAAAAAGTGCCCTTTGAAGGAAAATTCCTCTTACTGATACCCACAAGGAGTAAACTGCAAGCTCAGGGATCTATAGTGGAAAAATGTTGGGGCATAAGCTCAAACAGCTCTGTAAGCACAGGGACAGCAGATAAATCAGATATAAACCTGGACCTAATCGATCTATAGGATATTAAGGACATTGATTGACTCAGCTGATTAGAGCATGGTGCTAAAAACACACCAAGACTGTGGGTTCAATCCCTGGAGGGGTCCTTCACTTCAGAGCTGGACTTCATGATCCTTGTGGGTCCCTTCCAACCCAGAATATTCTGTGATGTCAGGATATTCAACATGCAAACTATTCAGCAAATATAAATTCTTCTGTAATGTTTGCCTTTTTGTAAGAACCTCAAGCTTACCTTCAGATTACTGATGTGCTTGAAAACAAAAGGATTGTTGATGTTAATTTGCTTGCGGATTTTGTCATTCATGGCATTGACATATGTCTGATAAACTGCCATACATTTCTTTGCCAAAGAGGAGGCATAGTATATGGGGATATCATGGAGTTCAGGATGATTCTGCCAGTATTCATCTAAAAACCCAAAACAAACAAAATAATAAAAAAGAACAAAACAAAAAAAACCTCAGCCACAAAAGAACAAAACACAAAATTCCATCTGCAAGATTATTTATAGTGTGTGCTTCTCAGAAACATTAGTAATTCTTGTAAAACAGATTTACCATTTTTCATTTTTAGTACAGAAAAATCACTATAATAGTCACTAGCTAGAACTGTATACAGCCAGAACATTTATGACAACAGAAGTTTTATCACACCTCTAAAATAAAGCTAAAATGTCCCTGTCAAATATTCATTACACATCTAAGAGCCAGGGACATTTGCACACAGATTTGTTAGTGAGAATTCACTATATTCACTCTATGTTTGTAAAATAATTCCATGGAGTTCAAGGTGAGAAGGAATCACTCAATTATCAAGCCTGGTTTTCTGTATAGCACCAACAGTTATATTTTACAAGCCCAACTGGAACAAAAACAAGGAAAGATCCTTCATTAACCACAATTTATTTTATCATTGATGACATGACCTTTCCTAAACACAAAGAAATGATCTGAATGCAGTTGTACAAATGTAACACATCCATTTTCCCATCTGGATACAGTTCTGCTAGTCTGAAAGATATTTATGTTGCACAATCATCCAAAAATAGAGGTACACTCTTTAGGCTGCATTGGTGCATTTACAATGACATTACAAAGTGCTTTCACCTAACACTTCTGATTTGCAGGCAAAGCTTCTCACAACATTTCAGAGAGGCTCACTGCCATGGCTACCTTAATAAGCTCACGTGCAAGGTGGAAATAGCCAGTAAAAGATAACCAGTCACAAACGGAATTCATCATCATATTTTTCTACACCATAATACAGTATTTTTTGTCATAGTTACAGAAAGAAGAAAAATAAATCCAGAAGCCTGCAGGCTCAACTGCATAGGAATGTGAGATGCAATTGCATTTTCTACCTAATTAAGCATCCAATTGCATATCTAGTTTTCCTAGATATATGTTCAAGCTTATCTTCAGAAAGTCACTTTAATATCTACACACAGCAAAGACGGGCAAACAAATTACAACCTAATGGCTACACAAGGTTGAAAATGTTCAGTTTTTATGTTCTCTATAAATTAAAAAATCCCTCTCAATCAATGAGAAGTAATAAATAATTCTACAACATCAAATACTACCCCATGCCTACATCTGAATTTCTTATTAACATTTGAATAGACTAGTAAGACATTTTGAAAACAAACTAGTTTCTAATACTGAGCTAAACTGAAAAGTGAGAAAATTTTCAAGTCGTTTAGGGAACACTTCATATTCAACACCCCTAAAAATAAGCATTTTAAGCTTTAGATAGTTATCTTTTGATCTGGCCAGCCTTTGAATGAGCAGAAAGACTAGTGAAAAAATCACGTAACCTAGTACAAATTAAATGTGCTAAAAAGGAAGTGAAGAGGCCTGGGAATGATTTACTTTAAAACTGTTTTTTCTGAAGTACCTTGTAACAACTATCTATTTTCTGTGAAGTAGCTTGTTATGTTCATGGGTAATTCTCAATCATTTTTGTTTAAAAGCCTAATTTACTTCTCATTATTATCAGTAGTTCAGAAGTGTTAGAAGTGTCTTCTATGGTCTTCTAAGCTTTTCCTTTAAAGAGTTTTTTTCATACAGGTTTGAGAATTAAAGCACAAAAATAGCAGAACTTTGGAAGAAAATTCACCCCTTTTTTAGCACTACAATTTAAATAAAACAGTTGCTGTTGCAATTGGTTATTTTTTTGTTTGTAATAGTTTTGTTCCTAATTGCTAAAATCCTTGTTCAAAAAGATTCAAAAGCCAAGCACATATTACCACACCCTCATCTCTTCCTTTCTAGGTCTCCCATCCTACTTCACAAAGCAGAACTGCTGGTTGGGTTACTGGACTGTTTGCATTAGAACAAACATGCATTATATATTAATTTATCAGGTAAATAGCACACTGTAAAACAGTTGAAGAGTTGTTCAAAGAATTATGGCATCTGAAAACATTCTAAATCCCTCTATGTGCCTTTCCACGAAGAGGAGCTGGGAAGGTACATACCTAAGATTAGGAGCAGTTCTTGGGCTCGACCCAGGGCAAAGACAGGGATGAGACCTCGGCCCCCTCTGTTCACGATGTCGTGAACGGTGTTGCAGAATCTCGCCTCCCGCTCTTCCCTCTTCTCGTGAATGTGAGTGCCATATGTGGATTCCTGGAGAGACAGAGCATTGAAAGGGCTGACACAGAATAATTTCTGATCTTCTCTGAACCCAACAAAAAAAAGCAAATAAATATACTGGTGTTAACATGCTGGGGAGAGGAGGGAGAGAGGTCAAACAGAGGGAAAAGTCAAAACCACCCCCAAGTTCCCAAAATCGCCCCACCAAGGCAGATAAAGAAAACTTCCCCTCTCCCAAATCCCTCCAAGCAATTTAGACAGACAGATCCTATTAGCACTGAAGAAATTAGAGCTATTAATTTCAATGCTTCTTTACACACTTATTTTCCTAACTGGAAATGCTGCCAGTGCTTTGATGATCACACTGACAGGGCCCATAGTGGTACATGTGTCATGTACCACATCTGGTTTAACCCTAGACTTAAAATATAGGAATTCCACAAAATACAACATTCTGATGTGACTTAAAATTAGATTATCAGTTTCAGAGAACAGCCAGAAGGGACACAGTAAATTAAACAATTTCGAAAGTTCCCAGTGTTTGTTTCCAGCTAAAACTGTTATTTATGAAGTTTGCCTTGAGCTGCTGTTTTCCAAACATGGATTCAGAATAAAATAATTTCGCTCAGAAAACAAAAAAATATGGAATAGCACTCAGGGCACCTCTGGAAGCAGGTTAGGATCAACTAAAAGAGATTTCTGGCTAAATTTGGGTTGGTATAACACAAGTCAAATTTTAATAAATCTCCCATCTCAGAAAGGTTGTCTAGAGTTTGAAGGAACTTCATCAGAAAAATTATAAAATTATAATTAGATTTTTTTTCAACACAATGGGAAGGAATGTCAGACTTCTGAGCATCCAAGTATTTTAGATATTTAACACAAATCACTACCACTAAATCTCCACTGCTTTTGTCATTCAATTTTGGCTTTAATTAACTCACAGCCCTAATCCATAAATAATCACTAACAGAAAGATATAATTTTGCAAAACTTACAATTATAAGAATATCAGGTTTAATATTGGGAATCTCAGCTGCCATCAAGTGTCTGTCTTCCTGCCTTGAGAAATCCCCTGTATATAACAGCTGTTGGAGACAAAGAGAAGCAGGTGCTCTGGTTACAGGTTCTACCAGTCAGCAGCTTTTAAAAAGCTGTGCAAAGACGGTTTTAATGAATTTTAAATAAAAAGGTCAGCTGTACTTTAAATAAGACTCCTCTTCTGTGAGCAGCACTTACAATATTAGGTCAACAGTACTTCAATACAAGTATTTAAAGCTCAGTAGTAAAGATTTTTCAAGCAGTACCATAATTCCAACAAAACCAGGTAAACAATTATTAAGCTCTTATTTTTCATTTCATATTATCATGGTGCTATTTTCAGCTTTCTGCGTACTTACATTGACCACAAAGGAGTAAAAATAGATATAAAAGCAACTCCTAAGAGGAAGTAAATTGAAGATCAAACTGCATTTATGAACCAGAATGCAAATATAATTAATAATGCAATAAAATTATTTATTAAAAATGCTTTTAATATTTTCTGATACTAAAAGAAGAGCCTGTAATCTAATTGATTTTCCAAATGGAATAATCATGTTCCCCATTACACTAAGAAGTAATTTTTAATTGTTATTTATTTTAATAGATTCTTAACTGCTGGGTGGAAAGCAACTCTGTGTGCCAAATTGATGGTTTTAAAACTGACTTTTTTATTGATGAAAATGTGAATAATAAATAACATACAGTCAGTCACAGCAGACATCTGATAACCTACTATCACAGGAAGTTAAAGAAAATAATGATATTAAAACCCAATCATGCATACTAAGAGGGAAATCTTCTTTGTCATGCCTCAATCAGAAAAAAAAGCATAAAAGAAACACTAAGAGATCTAAATTTTATTGTGATCATTGTAAACTCAGTTCTATTTCTAGGATTTTTTTAAAGTTAACACTCTTACAATTCTCAATCATTATAAATCATGAACAAACTCCTACTCGGCAGCAAGCCTCAGAACCAGCTTCTCTCTTCCCTCTTCAGGACTGTGTAAAACTTTCCTTGGACAGTGATTGTCCTGCTGAACTCCAGTTCATGACATGTGTTTCAAGTATCTGGTTTTGGCACAGTGCTGCCTGTGATTATATTATTTACTTAATCCCCCTGTGCCTAAAATTAATAACAACCTTATTTCTTAGGTACTTTAGCACAGGATTGTTATAAGAAAAATGTAACTCACATACACTGACAAATGCAATTTAAGCACTTAAGACAGAGACGCAAATGAGAATTACTGACACAAACATCTGCTCACAGATTTTACTAAAATGCAGCTTCCACACAACTGCCTCAGCTCAGACCAGCAAGCGAAATTACATGTTTAGTGGTTCCAAGTCTGAGTCATGTCTCAGACTCCATGCAATCCAAACTCTTACCTGATCTGTCTCACTTGCCAGTTTTAATCAATGAGAAAATACATGTTCTAAGCCAGGGCTTCTCACCTTGGCCTGAGTCCAAGTCTATTGCACAGCTCCAGCCACAGTGGTAGATCATAAAAGGCAATAATAATTTATGACTACATTAGTATTTGGGCTTGATTTCAACTTTTAATAAAGAGAAAATACCTTCACGCCAGCTATTTCAATCATAAACATGGCTGCTCCCAGAACGTGGCCTGCATGGTAGCACCAGAATTTGATTCCTGCCACCTCTTTCACTTCATGGAAGTTGATGGTCTCAATCTTGTCCATGCTTTCTTCAAGGTCTGTTTCTGTGTATAGCATGTCATCCGCTGAGATGTTACTGGATATAAGTGAAATGGCTAAACATCAGCTCATCTGAACAGAAACAACATTTCCTGGGTTTTCCCAGTCAGATTTCCACTCAGTAAAACCATGTCTCCTGTGTTAGAAATCAAGTCCAGGTACTCCAATGTAGCTCACCTAGGGAGAGTTAAAGTCTCTTTCTTTTGAAAGGCCATGCTAAAAGAGTCTTTTCAGTTAAGAATCTGCTCAGTATTCCTCAAAAAGTACCAATAAGATTCCCAGCCCTGGACAGAGATCTGCAACTTAGCTTATAACAGTCCTCAAAAACCACATGGATCCATGCTTTTCCTTCCAGCCCAGAACAAGCAAGTTAAAAGAGAACTGTTCATCAGGCTTCTGATCCAAGCTCAAAATAGCTGAGTTGAGATATGCTCAGGACCATTGCACAGGAAATAATGTGTCAAGGCATGAGACACAAGAAAACAAAAATATGAGAGAAATAAAACCCAACATGTAAGTAACCGAGCACTCTGCATATTTAATCTGTTCTTGTCCTGAAAAATGAATTGTATCTTTAGGAGCTTAAAATTCACTACAAACTATCCATGAGGTAGTAAGATGAATCATTACTTCTAATCTGGTTATATGTAATGTTGCTACTTATGACAGCATCCAGGTTCATCCACCTACTTTTGGTAGCTTCACCCATTGGAAAGGGAAATAATAGGTACAATAATTCAGGAAGAGACAGCCCACGGGTTAGCTTACCTGACTTTAACATAGTCTGAAAGAAGCCATCTGTAAATAGCTTTTGTGGCATGAGTCATAAATGTCCTTCCCTTAAAACTTGTTTTCTGTAAAAACCATGGCAAAGCCCCACAGTGATCCAAATGGAAGCTTAAAACAGACACAAAAATCCAATTAATACATTCATATTACACAACACAAATATATAATATCTATAATTCACTACTTCACTGGACTAACATGGTGTCATGAAAATTCAGAAAGAATTTTCAGCCTTGTTGTTAATTGTGCTGGTCTATGCTCTGCAGACTAGTGACTAGAAACATAACCAAGAAAAGGTAAAACTAATACAGGAAACTCTTCATTAATTGCCAGGGTATTACAAATATAATATTAGATTTATCTTCTTTTTCTAATTTCCATGTAAATTTAGAGGCAGAAAAAGAACAGGAGCCAGGGACACTAAACATCAAAGATACATGAAAGCTAAAAACACAATCCTAATTTTGCATGTTTCACACTGCAGAATAAAAGATGATCTCTGAAAATTAAATTATTTGTTCACACTCCTAGTTTGACCCATCTGAAGAAACTACTTTTGAAATACAGATAGAACAAAGATATCACAAAAACTCAGGATTTTACAGAGAGCTGTTACTGATTACATCATTCAGAAACAGCTCTTCTCGTCTCTCAGCCACTACGCAATACTTAAACCATATTCAAAGCTTGAGTAAGTATCCAAGAACCTCTTCAATTCAAAGCCAATAGAACAAAAGCCACAACCAATACTCTTCTGCTGTCTTTGTGTAAAAAAACTCACTCCAGGAGGTATCACAATGGTGTTAAAGCAGGCCAGGTTATAAAACAGTCAGAAGTCAGGGTGAGCTCAGAGAAGAGTTGCAATGTCAAAAGTGAATCCTCAGTATTCGGTCCTTAATTCTACATGAAGATCCTTCAAACTTTTTTTTTAAAAAATCCGGAAACTAAAATTTTTCCATATCATCTAAATAACACCTATTTTCAGCGTCTCTTAATAACCTACAAGTGAACACAGCTCAAACTATAACCTCAAGTTATTTGTGCTTTTAGGTGCTACTTACTGACTAATGAGGAGGAGATCAATCTCAGCTGGATCAATCAAATCAATGTAAGGAAGAGCATCCATTCCTTCCAGCCCAGGATGGATTCCACAATCAAGCTGAAAAATGAAAGAAAGATAAAGCTTCTAACAGAACAAATTAAAAAACCCTCTTCCATCTTGGTCTATTATACAGTTATTAGTGACTGGTAACTTTTAGCATCACGCAAAAAAAATTATTTTCTTCATTAAACATTACTTTCAGCATTGGATTTCAAGTACAATGGCTTGGGTTGGAAGCACATACATTCTATATGGGATATATGATTTTATTTTGTAAAATAAAACAGCCTCTGTGATGCCTAATATCATACATGTTATATTGCTCCGGAAAGCCACAAAATGTGCCTTTTCTAGCACTGAGTCTGACTTGTGTGCAGAGGCTGAATTTAATCCCCAGCATTTCAGACCACTAAGTACCCCACTGAGAGGGTGTAGAAATATATCCGTGCAATAATTACCATGATTTTTCTTCCTTTAAACTCCAGAATGATGCATGACCTTCCTACTTCTTGACCAGCACCTCTGCAAAAGGATATCAAAGTCATGAGGACTGAAACAACCCACATCGCACAAACGCAGCTACACTGGACGCCTTTACTGTGATTATTTTTCTGTGTAGAAATAACAACTGCAGAGCCTTTTTCAGCTCAGCTATCCAAAGTACCTGAACAGATGTACTTGTCTCAAAGGAAATGAGGCCCTACGTAATACAGAAACACAAACAACCTGTCTGAGAAAATTATTTTGGGGTCTTTTTTTTTTTTTTACTGAGTCTCAAACTATTGACAAGAATAATTAAAGTTCACCCAAGTAACAAATGGGGCCGAATAAGCCTGGAGTAGCATCCTCAGGCTGTCTCTAAAGCAAGGCTCGTGGCGCTACCAGAAACACCTCAGCCCGCAGTGGCACCTCCGCCGGGCAAAGCGGCGGCTCCAGCGGTGCCGCCCCGGCCCCACCGCGGCCCCCCGCGCCCCGGCCCGGCGGCTCCCCCGGCGCTCACAGGGGCCGGATCAGCAGCTGGTCGCTCTCCTCGGCCGGGATCAGCGCCTCAGCTTTGCGCTTGGCCGCCATGGCGCCGCTGCCCCTCCTTCCGCCCGCCCGCCGCGCCTGCGCCCGCCCGCGCGACCCGGAACGGCATCGGCAGCGGGAACGGGAGCGGCAGCAGGATCGGGATCGGCAGCGAGATCGGCAACGGGAACGGCAGCGGGAACAGCAGCGGGAACGAGCGGGGCCCGGCGCGCCCGGTGAGCAGCGGCCACAGCGCTCTGTCCCTTGTCGGGTTGTCGGCCGGGGAGTGAGGGAGGGACGGGGAGAGAAGCGAAGGCGGGATGCGGCGCTGCCCTGCCCGGCTTCCCGGGCCGCCCCTTGCCGCCGCTGGAGCAGAGGTGCTCCGCGGCAGGCCGGAGCTGTGAGAGCCGGTCTGAGGCGCGGGTGGGGCGGTGGGCGCGGGGCCTCCTCGCAGGCCGCTGCAGAGCGGCACAAGCTCCCGGCGCGGCCGCAGGCGCCGTGCCCGAGGCGCTGGCACATCCATCCCTGGTGGAAACTGAGGCGGCCGGGGCTCGGGGACGTGCTGGGCACCGCCCTGCCCTGTGCCCCGCTGCTTGTCGAGAGCGGCTTTTAGTCCGCCACAGACCCGGTGTTTGCTTAGTGGTGGAACAGCGGCGGCCTCGGGACTGTGACCCATCACTGCATCGCACATCTAAGCTCCGCCTTGTAGCTTCTTCCAATATTTTCTGCTGTGTGAGCTGTCTTCCGTAGGTTGTCAGCCTCCATTGTCCTCTGCTCAAAGTTTCTGAAGTTTTGTAATGAAAATAATTAATCTCTGAAGCTGAGAAATAGGGTTTCAGAGAAGCAGAGAGCCAGCATCCTGTTCCTTGACACTGGCCAGCCAGATGTTAAGTGAAGCAGGGTGGTAGTGGGGCAGGCACAGGAAATGCTTCAGGAATGCTCTCAGAACGCCCAGGAACTCAGTTCTAATGCAGTAAATGCACCACACTTTTTGCTTTAATTTTCAGGAATATGTTAAGTGATAATGGCTGCTCCTACAAGTATTCCAATCAGTAGTTCTTCAAAAGTAGGTTGGGGGTTTTTTGTGCGCTTTTTGTTTGTTGCGGGGGGGGCGTTTAGTCGGGGCAGGGGATAGATTTTGCTTTTTTCTTTGGTTTTACTGGAAACACAGTCACTGGAGCAGGCAATGTGTTGTATGCACTTTTTAGGGCACTTAGATTGTAGTCGCAAATAAAAATAACCCAATACATTTAGGTGGGAATACAAATTTTAAATTTTGCCTTGTTTCTAAATCTATATATGCATTAGGAACTGACCTTTGAAACTGTCTGTTAACTCGGTAGTAGCCTTTTCTGATGATTCAGAAGGATAAGGAAATTTTAGCAGAGAGCTTGAGAAACTTTCCCCAGTCACACAAGAGCAGCACCAGAGTAAAATTCCTACTTCCATTCACAGAGTCCTGTGCAAATTTCCACTTTTGGTCCACTTTGTACACAGTCACTGGTATTTGCCTGGACCTCCTTCCCTTGATGATATAACAAGTTTTATTTTTTTATTTTTTCTACTTAGAAGATCTTCCTTGATCCAATTATGAAAAAATGTTTAGAAAAGGAAAAAAGCGACACAGCAGCAGCAGCTCACAAAGTAGTGAAATCAGCACTAAAAGCAAGGTAAGCTGAATGTGGTGTTTATTCTCTTTGCTTTGTTACAAGTTAACAGTTCAGTGGTTCACTTACATGGATGGTAGGATGTGATTTCCATAAAATGCCGTGTTCCACAAGGAGAATTTCCTACTTCCATTCCTCAGATTGTGTTATGAAAGTTAAAAATATCAATCATAAAGCCCATGTATTCTGAGATGAAAACTCAGTCCCTTCCACAGTGAACTACACAAACACAAGATTTTCTGGCAGCACATAGTAAGGTTTGAATGAAAAATTAGTACATTTGTTCTTAGATTTTGTCTTTAAAGACAGTGTCTGGTGCTAGGTACCAAGAATGAGTTTATTCATCAGTACTTTTTGGTTTCTCTGTATCTCTAGAAGTATTCATAATTTTGAACAATGTCTTCGTTTTGTCTGATCAGTTTTAGGAAGATCAGTTGAATATTCTGGATTTTCCAAGGTGCTGTTTCTTTTTCCCTGCACTGCTGTGTTATTTCAGGTATTGGTGACAAGCATGTAGTTGCCAATTTCTTTATGTAAAAATGCAGTACCAGAAAAGTTTGAACATAACCCTAAGGTTTGTTTTTGCTTTTTCTCTGGACATAACCTTAAGATTCATTTTTTCTGTCATTTCCTCCTTCTTTCAAAATATCTGTGGGCTTCTCAGGGATTCCTGATGAACTTTTATCAGTCCAGTCTGCATTGAGGCAGAAAGATAACTTCAGGAAATAAACAGGTGGCACTGTTTTTTCCTCCCCATTTCTAGTGCTGCTGAAGTAACCAGAACATAAACTGCAGGGTTTTTTTTTTTTAAATAGAGTTGAGGCAGGACATCTAGAAGTGAATTGTTAACACATTCTCAGTAACTTTCTGATGATGATTATTTTTTTTTCTTAGTCTGTAGATTCCAGTCTTGGGGGACTTTCCAGATCTAGTACTGTGGCCAGCCTAGATACAGACTCTACAAAAAGTTCAGGTATGCAATAAGAGCTTGAGCAGGTATGGATGGAGCATGATTAAATTTGTGTCTTTGTATAAAACAGCAGAAAATGGAAAAGCTTAAGATAAGTACTTTCAGTATTACTGAGTGAATCTGTTTGGTAGCCTGGTGTCTAATGCAGGCACAGCCATAGGCCTCTAAATATTATTAATGATTCATCTAGGATTAAATCACTGTTTTCAAAGTAAAGTGTCTGAGGAAGAAAAACTTTGTTGTGTTACTAGTCTGTTACCAGCACAAATCTTGTACAGCTTTTTGGATGGCTGTTTTCTGCTTTTCTAAGTTTACATTTGCACCAAAAAATGGAATAAGATTTGGTTTTACTTGTTTTCAGTTACCAGATTACAGTGTACCACTGTTGGACCAAACAGTTAATTTGAAACAAATAGACATCAAAAAGTAGAACCAGCTTTTCTATGTTTTCTGATTGAAGGTTGTTAACTCCAAATTTGAATTGGTATAAACAGTGGCATATGAAGCTGTTTGCCTTTACCAAGGTCTGTTCTAAATCAACTCAGTACAGTTCATTAAAGAGGAGTTAATATTCTGTGATAAGTGTTTGAGGAAAGTCTGCAAAATTAGGGAATTTAGTACATTAGACCTGTTAACAGCAATTAGAATAGCATTACTGTTCTGGAAGTCTTCAGAATGGCTTTGTTTTACTTTGTTGCAGGACAAAGCAATAGTAATTCTGATACATGTGCAGAATTCAGAGTTAAATACGTTGGTGCCATTGAAAAATTGAAATACAATGAGAGCAAAAGTCTTGAAGGGCCACTGGACTTGATAAATTACATAGATGTTGCACAGGTAAGTGGGTTACAAAAGGCAGTACCAACAAAGTCAAAACATCTTAAAATTTAGATGTGGGTTTTTGGTTTTTTTTTAGTTATCCTGTGGTTTGACATCCGTTAAATATAGACTTATTTGGAAGAAAGTGGCATATTGAACTCTTAGCCTTTGAATCTCAAAAGCCATCACAGTTCTTTAATTTTCTGGAGAAGATGCGAGAACCATTCTGCAGAAGCAGGCTCAGAGCCAAGGCCCTTTTCATGAATCCTTATTGAACCAGTCCCAGCTGAAAACTGTTACATTGCCTCCAGCACAATTAGGATTAGTATCCAGAAAGGAATA